>NC_064929.1:67540996-67844329 GCF_023897955.1 Schistocerca gregaria
CGCAGCACGCAGTCGTAGAGAATTGTAACGAAAAGGAGAGGCGTTTCCGGTTAAAAACTGTCAGCCGCGCGGAAGAGACGCGAGTGCCATGTATTTTCGTCTCCATGTGAGTGATAGAGGGATGGAGTGCTCTTTTCGAGTCATCTCTCCCTCCCGGCGACTCAGTCGCCGGCGGAGGGCCATTCGGAAGAACTTGAGGGCTCGCTTGCACCGCGGAGGTACTGTTCAGCGCCGACTATATCACGCCGGGACGAGGCGTATAAAATATTATTGCCCCGACGCCGGAACACCTCACAGTTGCCGCATTACTACTTCCACTTGTCCCCCCCCCCCCCCCCTGGCGCAGTACCACTTCCACTTCCTCCCCTGGTGCGTCCACCGCTACTGTCCTGAGTGTATTGCCCCTTCTCCTCCAGCGCCGCGGCGCTCGTCTTTCTGTCTCCCCCCCCCCCCCTATTGACTCCTTCTCTGTCCTCTCGGCAAAAGGGGGCGTGGCAGTAGAGTGGGGGCGCAGTGGAGTGGGAACAGGGGTTGGCAATAATTTTAACGGAGCGTCAATAAAATTTCTTGTGTCTTTGCTCTGCGGGGTGGAAGGGTAGCTACTGGTACGTTGTCCGTCCGGGCATAAGAGGTGTGTGTGTGTGTGTGTGTGTGTGTGTGTGTGTAGGTGGGTGGGTGGGTGTGTCAAGACTGGTCGAGCAGAGGTGCCACTGCTGTAGCGACGGGGGAGCGACTAAATCATGCGACGGCTTTTTCCTCGATGTGATTTCGTCGCAGTTTGTAGTAAGCGGCGAATGGCGCAAGGGTAAGGGAAAGTTTGAAGAGAGGGGCCAATAAAAGGAGTCTGCGAGATGCTCGTCCGGGTCGCTCCCTCTTCCCTTGTCCCCCCTTCTAATTCATTACTGAATTACTCTCTTATATCACAGCCTCAATAACAGAAACGGAAAGAATAAATATGTAGATTGGCTGTCAAATAAAAACAAACCCGATTGGAAATGCACATCCTTGAAATCAAAAACTGCTCCGTAAAGTTAAAGCAGGAGACGAGATACTTGCAGAAGTAAGGGTGTGAGGACCGGGCGTGAGTCGTGCTTCGGTAGCTCAGATGGTAGAGCACTTGCCCGCGAAAGGCAAAGGTCCCCAGTCTCGGTCGGGCACACAGTTTTAATGTGCCAGGAAGTTTTAATACCGTTTTCAAAAATGGTTCAAATGGCTCTAAGCAGTATGGGACTTAACATCTGAGGTCATCACTTCCCTAGACTTAGAACTACGTAAATCTAAGCTAAGAACATGACACACATCCATGCCCGAGGCAGGATTCGAACCTGCGACTATACCAGCAGCGCGGTTCCGGACTGAGGGACCTAGAACCGCTCGGCCACAGCGGCCGGCTAATACCGTTTTATTCCACCTTCTGTATTGTAACATCACGATGTCCACAAAGAGGTTTGACTCTCTCCGGCGGCAGCGTACCAGCGTACCTGGGACGATGCTCTGGGAGATTCAACTGATCCCAACTATGACTGGGTATCGAAAAGTTTCGAGACTATCTTTCTTTACAAGAGGCTTCTTTACTTACGTATCTACTTTCACACACCATAACCTTCGAAACAGTCACCTTAAAATATGCCCGCCCATTAACATTTTTATTAATTCGCTAGCTGTTCCTGGCCAGTCTGGTCAAATAGAAAAGAAAAAAAAGAGGAAGCACACCTTCCTAACATGTATGTGAATTGGGTGTACGTCCTAACCTCGTACTCTACCCTCTCTCTGTCCATCCCCTCCTCCTTTCTTTGTATATCTCCTTCTCCATCCTCCTCCATCATCCATCTCCTCTCCCCCCTCTCACCACCTCTCGCAGTCCATCACCTTCTGCCGAACTTTCTCTGTCCATCTTCTCCTCTGAGCTCTCTCCCCAGCCCGTCTACCCTCCCTTCCTCTCTCCCTCCCCCCCCCCTCCCTTCTCTCTCTCTCTCTCTGCCCATTTCCTGTCAGCTTTCTATGTCCATTTCCTTCCACCCCCTCCATATTCGCCCCTGTCTCTGACCTCGAGCCTTATTCTCTATTATGCACCACACACATATCTATACATTAAAAAATATATGGCCTATATGTGTCCATCCATTCATTACAGTAACGCGTAAAAACTGCAAGTAAATCGGTCGAGTACTTTCAGTGTTTTGGTAACAATGTTTCCGCTTTTTATATATATATATATATATATATATATATATATATATATATATATATATATATATAGATATATAGATAGATAGCCAATGTCCGTCCCAATATTTATCGGAGTATTTTGTACAAATCTGAAGTAAATTGGTTGACAGCTTTTCGACATTTTTCGTAATAACGTTTCCCCATTAGATACCTCAAATGTACTTATATATATATATATATATATAAAATAACGTATATAAAACGATGCTCGTATTCAATTCCGGCGTTGTGTCAAAATTTCGAAGCAATTGGCGGAGAACTTTAGGAGGTTTAAGATTTTGAACAAACAAACTTTTATATTTTTTTATAGAGCTCCCCTGAAATTACTGCATAAATATTTACACATTGTATGTGGCACTCCAGTACGTACAGAAAAAACGCGTTTATTCGAATGGAACGTTGTGTCAAAATCTGAAAATAATCGGTGAGGAACTTCCGGAGATTTAAGATATTGAACATAACGAGCATACTGTTTTTCCCAACAACGTATACCTTTTATTATTATATACATATTTATATACTATAGGGCGCCAAAGAAGGTATATAAAAACACGCGTTTATTCGAATGCACGGTGAATAATTTTCGGTGACTTAAGATTTTGAACAAACGAACATTTACATTTTTATTTACATAGATAACTGGATTTGACCTTAATACTGTGCTGAGCAGTATTATAAATGTCAGGTACACCTTCCGCCGAATCAGATGCACTTGGTGGAGATATTGTGCTTCTTATGAATAGCAGGCAGTGCTTTTGGCTGTTGGTAAATTCCACTCAGTGCAATATCGTCTGAAGTTGGTAAAAGAACATAATGACCATGATCCTATGATTTGTCTAAACATGAGCAATGCAGTTTATCATAACGGCTCCAGTACGAGTGGTCAGGGAACGAATTTCATTGGTGTAAAACAAAGACTCTCAAAATGTCGCTAATGACAGGCGGTGGAAAGGGACGGTGACATGTATATAGCTGAGAAGACTAGCAAATCATACTGCATGAAAAGGACATTTACTAAAAAAGATGGGTCCTCTCCTCGCGGTTTAGCAGTCGGTTAACAAGCAACATTCACCTCAGCACCTTACGGGGTATGATTTGTTAATAAAAGTGTGTGAACATTATTCTGTCAGCAAAGGATCTTAACATCGGAGAGATCGGAAACATTTTTGAACATGTCACACGTTCTGGCAATCGTCGCAGCAGTGACGAAAAGCACATGTAACGGAGTTCGCAAATAATAGCTTAGATTTGCTTGTGGTTGCCGTGATACCTGCCTTGAGGCCTCTCATTCTGCTCCAGAAAATCTGTAGAACACAATAACGAAATCGTTATGGGAGCGGTTAACGAGAAAACCAGGTCGCTGTTCCAAAAACTAAGCTGAAAACTCATAAAAATTTGCACACGTGAAATTTAGGTGTGTAAGTCCCTTGACAACTGAGTTTAATTACTGCATGGATTAATTATGTTACAAAACGAAAACAATTAACCGCATTCCCTTTCGTGAGTGGAACAGTAGAGAGAGAGCTTGAAGGTGGTTCATTGGACCCTCTGCCAGGCACTTTATTGTGACTAGCAGAGTAATCACGCAGACGTAGATAACCAACAATCCTTCTCCCAGGTATGGTTATATGACAAGCAAATGGCAGGAAAGCAATCTATTCAGCTAGGTGATCCCAAATTAGTCATCACAAGTAACACTCTCATGAAAGCTGACTGAGTCAGGTACCTTCCAGCCTCCTACAGCAGTGCAGCACTAGCTGTATTTTTCGAACAGCATCAGGCACCTTCTGCTATTCGCACTTGATCTCCGCAATGGCGGCAAAACAGCCACCTTTGAGCTGGATCTTTAACTTCGGGGAAGTTGGCGAAATCCCTGGGTGCCAAATCTGGCGAGCAGTGTGGACGCAGAATGCGATAGTCTTCACTCGGCGAGAAACCTGTGAGAAAAGTACGGTGGAGCAGCCAGTTTTTCGCCCCCCACATAGCCGGTCGCTTTCGACGGATTTCGTCCGTCAGACGTCTTAAAAGTGACTTGACTCGCTATTGACCATCTGGTTTCCGGGGACCAATTCGTGACGCACAGTACCTTCTGAGCAAAATAGTCGGAGAATACGACATGACTGCATCTACAATGGAAACTAGAACAATGGATTTTATAGGAGGGATCCCATTAGAGCAGAAACAGTGGCGAAGAATACATTAGTACAACAGTTAAGTAGGTTTAATTATCTGGGATATGACATCAGATGTGGGTATGACAAAGATACAGACAAGAAAATAGCAAATGCAAGACATAGAAAACGAGGAAAACCACAGCTTTCGGTAACAAGTTATACGTAAAAACTTCGTCTGTTATTCAAATTTCTAAATATTTTCATAAAAACACAAATTTATCCGTGTAACGGTAGTAAAGAGCATTTCCCTCTGTAAGAGAAAGAAAATAAAACAGAAACTCTACACAGCAGACACAAAAAACAAGACACATGAACTTTTAAAAAGTAAAGGCCGTCCCCACACCTCCCTATAGAGGTGAGCCGCAGGTGATTTATAAACGACAAGAAGTGATATCCATGCAGCTGAACTGAGATATCTTAGGGCTGCAAAAGGTCGTATCAGAGGAGATAGGTCAAGGGACAACGAATCTGGGATGTAACTGAACATAGTTAACGTAAGGAATGAAACTGAAGACAACAGAAGGAGATGGAGTGTCATGGTAACCGAATGAACGGCTGCATACTATCTTGCTATGTCAGGCATTGCAGTCCAGTATGCTGAAGAAGTCTGGGATGAGCAAGGTTCAAAAAATGGCTCTGAGCACTATGGGACTTAACATCTATGGTCTTCAGTCCACTAGAACTTATAACTACTTAAACCTAACTAACCTAAGGACAGCACACAACACCCAGTCATCACGAGGCATGGGCAAGGAAGAGATGTAGACGTAACAGGCAAAGATGTATTATCTGAAGTGCAGAAGCAGAAGAAGAAGAAGAAGAAGAACAAGAACAAGAAGAAATGCCAGGAAACGCACAGTCGGTCCTCTTTTATTTGTTTATGGGAGAAATTTAGCATCAGTTATGATTAATAGCCTTCAAAAGGTATAAGTGTATTGTTGTGTGTTAAAATTCATATTGTTTTATTATTCATGTGAAATGTGAAACCTTATTTACAATCTCATGTAGAGAAATCTATTTATGTTCAACCTAAAGGCTCATACACAGCCTCTGCACTTGGGAACCGCATGAGTGAGAACCTGGTTTCACGAGTCACCACACATTTTAAAAATTCACTGTTTATACTCGTTTTTTTTTATACTAAGTATAATTATATTCTTTTTATTAATTATCCTAATTTTGGTAACCACTAGCTTCTAACAATTGATGATTTGTTATCTCATTTTTAAATTTAAATTTTAAATTTTTGATAGAGGAATCTTGTTATGTTTAAGTATAGTTACGTGATTACTTCCTGTATCTAAGATTGTCTATGCAAGGATTTCGGCTTCAGTTTTTTCTTATCAGTAGAATTGAAACTTTAACTTAAACCTACATCATTATGTGTTAATATTCATTATGCTCTTATGTTTTATGCGAAATTATGTACAGCCTTGCACTCTGGAACTTTATGAGTGAGAACTTGGTTTTCGGTTGACACCGTATAGTTTAGAAATTTCTTTGTATATTTTTATTTCTATTTTGTTTCATTTTATACTTTATATAATTGTATTGATTTTATTAATTATTTTGAATTAAAACATCACTTACAGTGTGTAAACTGTAAGACGGCAGAATTTGGAGGGGAGTGCGGGGAGAGGAGGAAGCAAGCATTGGCTGGCGAGGGGTGGGAGCCGTTGGAGGGGGGGAGGGAAGGAGGGGGGGGGGAACAAGGCACGAATACCAGTTGCAGTGCTGGCACTACATATTGCGTGTCATGCTTACACGAAGGCAGACGAAAGGCTTGGAAGTAAAACTCGCTGTTGTTCGTAAACGAAACTGAAATCGTCATGTACCTTAAAATCTAAAAAAAATGAATGTATGTATGTTTGTCTACTATGCGCTCACAAACCATTCATCCGATTGCAATGAAACTTCAGTGAGTTGTTCTCCGAACGCCCGAAGAGAGTAATGAACAATGTTGCAACAGTTACATCACTGAAAATGCGTAGGGCAATTGAGTAGTAGAAACAGATTGTCCGATCGCTTGATCTAGCAGGCAACCCTTGTCAGGGAACGGCCACCAGGCGGCAACAGCGTCGCGCCCTTACTTCTGGAATCAACCACTAGACGGCACTCCGTTCTGTGAAATATGTGGCAACATCGGCCGAACGCGTGCAGCTTTCCTCTTTTTGGCGTCTGTGAAGTACAGCTGTTTCTGACGTACCGGTGGTAGAGGATCGAGTCGTCATGCCGAGGGCCTACGAGTATATCAACTGTGGAAGGAATAGACGAACAAATCCTGAATTAAAAATGTTCAGATTTCCCGTCAGAGAGAAAGAAAGGTTGTGCGGGTGGATTTTAAATTCAGGTAAATCAATAAATTAGTTACGAGTAAGAATTAATAAAGAGCCATAAGCATTTGTTACTTTTTAAATTTTGTCGATGTTATATTCGATATAACGTGGCAGCCCTTCCTGTACAAGAATCATATTATATTTTTAAATGAAATCTTTGCTGCGATTTGGACTTTTTAAAACTGTTTATTCACTTCACTATCGTAATTTTGGGTGTAGAGGTATTTTTGTGTGCAATGTGAAAGCTGAAACCAATATAACATGTTGTTTGTTGTTGTTGTCTTCAGTCCTGAGACTGGTTTGATGCAGCTCTCCATGCTACTCTATCCTGTGCAAGCTGCTTCATCTCCCAGTACCTACTGCAACCTACATCCTTCTGAATCTGCTTGGTGTACTCATCTCTCGGTCTCCCTCTACGATTTTTACCCTCCACGCTGCCCTCCAATGCTAAATTTGTGATCCCTTGATGCCTCAAAACATGTCCTACCAACCGATCCCTACTTCTAGTCAAGTTGTGCCACAAACTTCTCTTCTCCCCAATCCTATTCAATACCTCCTCATTAGTTACGTGATCTATCCACCTTATCTTCAGTATTCTTCTGTAGCACCACATTTCGAAAGCTTCTATTCTCTTCTTGTCCAAACTAGTTATCATCCATGTTTCACTTCCATACATGGCTACACTCCAAACAAATACTTTCAGAAAGGACTTCCTGATACATAAATCTATATTCGATGTTAACAAATTTCTCTTCTTCAGAAACGCTTTCCTTGCCATTGCCAGTCTACATTTTATATCCTCTCTACTTCGACCATCATCAGTTATTTTACTTCCTAAATAGCAAAACTCCTTTACTACTTTAAGTGCCTCATTTCCTAATCTAATTCCCTCAGCATCACCCGATTTAATTTGACTACATTCCATTATCCTCGTTTTGCTTTTGTTAATGTTCATCTTATATCCTCCTTTCAAGACACTGTCCATTCCGTTCAACTGCTCTTCCAAGTCCTTTGCCGTCTCTGACAGAATTACAATGTCATCGGCGAACCTCAAAGTTTTTACTTCGTCTCCATGAATTTTAATACCTACTCCAAATTTTTCTTTTGTTTCCTTTACTGCTTGCTCAATATACAGATTGAATAACATCGGGGAGAGGCTACAACCCTGTCTCACTCCTTTCCCAACCACTGCTTCCCTTTCATGCCCCTCGACTCTTATTACTGCCATCTGGTTTCTGTACAAATTATAAATAGCCTTTCGCTCCCTGTATTTTACCCCTGCCACCTTTAGAATTTGAAAAAGAGTATTCCAGTCAACATTGTCAAAAGCTTTCTCTTATTCTACAAATGCTAGAAACGTAGGTTTGCCTTTTCTTAATCTTTCTTCTAAGATAAGTCGTAAGGTCAGTATTGCCTCACGTGTTCCAACATTTCTACGGAATCCAAACTGATCTTCCCCGAGGTCTGCATCTATCAGTTTTTCCATTCGTCTGTAAAGAATTCGCGTTAGTATTTTGCAGCCGTGGCTTATTAAACTGATAGTTCGGTAATTTTCACATCTGTCAGCACCTGCTTTCTTTGGGATTGGAATTATTATATTCTTCTTGAAGTCTGAGGGTATTTCGCCTGTCTCATACATCTTGCTCACCAGCTGGTAGAGTTTTGTCATTACTGGCTCTCCCAAGGCCGTCAGTAGTTCTAATGGAATGTTGTCTACTCCGGGGGCCTTGTTTCAACTCAGGTCTTTCAGTGCTCTGTCAAACTCTTCACGCAGTATCGTATCTCCCATTTCGTCTTCATCTACATCCTCTTCTATTTCCATAATATTGTCCTGAAGTACATCGCTCTTGTATAAACCTTCTATATACTCCTTCCACCTTTTTGCCTTCCCTTCTTTGCTTAGAACTGGGCTGCCATCTGAGCTCTTGATATTCATACACGTGGTTCTCTTCTCTCCAAAGGTCTCTTTAATTTTCCTGTAGGCAATATCTATCTTACCCCTAGTGAGATAAGCTTCTACATCCTTACATTTGTCCTCTAGCCATCCCTGTTTAGCCATTTTGCACTTCCTGTCGATCTCATTTTTGAGACGTTTGTATTCCTTTTTGCCTGCTTCATTTACTGCATTTTTATATTTTCTCCTTTCATCAATTAAATTCAATATTTCTTCTGTTACCCAAGGATTTCTAGCAGCCCTCGTCTTTGTACCTACTTTATCCTCTGCTGCCTTCACTACTACATCCCTCAGAGCTACCCATTCTTCTTCTACTGTATTTCTTTCCCCTATTCCTGTCAATTGTTCCCTTATGCTCTCTCTGAAACTCTGTACAACCTCTGGTTCTTTCAGTTTATCCAGGTCCCATCTCCTTAATTTCCCACATTTTTGCAGTTTCTTCAGTTTTAATCTACAGGTCATAACCAATAGATTGTGGTCAGAGTCCACATCTGCCCCTGGAAATGTCTTACAACTTAAAACCTGGTTCCTAAATCTCTGTCTTACCATTATATAATCTATCTGATACCTTTTAGTATCTCCAGGGTTCTTCCACGTATACAACCTTCTTTCATGATTCTTAAACCAAGTGTTACCTATGACTAAGTTGTGCTCTGTACAAAATTCTACTAGGCGGCTTCCTCTTTCATTTCTTAGCCCCAATCCATATTCACCTACTATGTTTCCTTCTCTCCCTTTTCCTACACTCGAATTCCAGTCACCCATTACTATTAAATTTTCGTCTCCCTTCACTATCTGAATAATTTCTTTTATTTCATCGTACATTTCTTCAATTTCTTCATCATCTGCAGAGCTAGTTGGCATATAAACTTGTACTACTGTAGTAGGTGTGGGCTTCGTATCTATCTTGGCCACAATAATGCGTTCACTATGCTGTTTGTAGTAGCTTACCCGCATTCCTATTTTCCTATTCATTATTAAACCTACTCCTGCATTACCCCTATTTGATTTTGTGTTTATAACCCTGTAGTCACCTGACCAGAAGTCTTGTTCCTCCTGCCACAGAACTTCACTAATTCCCACTATATCTAACTTTAACCTATCCATTTCCCTTTTTAAATTTTCTAACCTACCTGCCCGATTAAGGGATCTGAAATTCCACGCTCCGATCTGTAGAACGCCAGTTTTCTTTCTCCTGATAACGACATCCTCCTGAGTAGTCCCCGCCCGGAGATCCGAATGGGGGACTATTTTACCTCCGGAATATTTTACCCAAGAGGATGCCATCATCATTTAATCATACAGTAAAGCTGCATGTCCTCGGGAAAAATTACGGCTGTAGTTTCCCCTTGCTTTCAGCCGTTCGCAGTACCAGCACAGCAAAGCCGTTTTGGTTAATGTTGCAAGGCCAGATCAGTCAATCATCCAGACTGTTGCCCCTGCAACTACTGAAAAGGCTGCTGCCCCTCTTCAGGAACCACACGTTTGTCTGGCCTCTCAACAGATACCCCTCCGTTGTGGTTGCACCTACGGTACGGCCATCTGTATCGCTGAGGCACGCAAGCCTCCCCACCAACGGCAAGGTCCATGGTTCATGGGGGGAGGCAATATAACATATGTATAACAAAATGCAAAGCATAGTGTGGTAACATTTGGTAAACAATTTAAACAAGACCTTTCCCTTGGTACTTGAAAATGGCTCTAGAGCTGAAATCGCATCGGTGAAATAAATGAATAATAACCGTCATCTAACTGCTAGATCATCGGTCCCTCTAAATCCTGGTATAAACTAGAGCGAACAAAGTGAACGAGTGTAAAACCTCGTTTACACTGCTGCAAACGAGTATTCACATATAATTTGCGAATGTTCACTGCCATTCATTTATACTCGTGAACAAGCGTTTATACTGGTATGAAGGGAGGAGAATAGAAGAGAAAGAACACAACATGCAAACTATAGACGCTGCCTATTTTAATTTTTTTATCTGTGCGCTAATAATCCTCACACAGCTTTCATTTGAAAACAACGCTACTTATAGTAACAGGTCTGCGCGAGTTCGGATATCCCCAGTAATAACTGTGCTGCAGAGAAAAGTGTACGTCTGTTGCGAATATTTGCGGGTTATCTTTAAACTGTACAAAGTGAATTTTTAACATAAAAAAGGTTCAAATGGCTATGAGCACTATGGGACTTAACAGCTATGGTCATCAGTCCCCTAGAACGTAGAACTACTTAAGCCAAACTAGCCTTACGACATCACACAACACCTAGTCATCAAGAGGCAGAGAAAGAGAGCGGGCTCTAAGAAGTATCTCTGTCTCAGTCCTTTGTTGACCTTAAATTTCTGTCATAGTTGTTTACCAACTTTAAGTATTACCTGAATTCTGCTTTATAACAACAACATAATATCTGTGTATCTTATGGTTATTCATCCTAGAGAGGCCTTCAGCAATTCTATAAAAACCATCAGTGTCTCCAAGTTCCGTGCCATTCTCTTGTCACAGACGTGACTAATGCTGCAGATATCTGTAGTCCAGGATGTCCTGTCAGACGTCTGGATCGATTCCAACCAAATTTGGCACATAAACATGTTACACGAGCGTTGATACCGAAAAAAATGTTTGTTTCAGCTCCTGGAATGTAGGCTGCCCTACATGACAAGCATGTTGTGTGGGCACAGTATTGGCCTGCCAAATCTACCTCCTTTGCAGGGGCAGGAAAGAATTTTTCAGACTCTGACTTGTAAACTGCGGTGCATGGCAGGTATATTGTTTTGGGGTAGTATCGGCCTGCATTACCCACCTCCTTTGCAATGGCCTCCAGCAGTGGGAATGTGTAGCCTTCCTGCATGACTGCCATGTGCCTGCTGTAGACACTTGCAGGGTGGGACTTCATTTCCTCCTCAGATACGGTGAAGCCTCGAACTGCCGTTACATTTTAACATTACATTTAATTACAATAAGTCGAGCCAACACGAACGTGTTCTCGGGTGATCTTCAATATTTGAAGCAGAATGCATTCACAGCACATACGTTGTAGTTTGAAACCTATCAAATATGGCTTATGGGCTACTCAGAAGACGATATAACTATGAAAGTCTCGATGTCGCCAACAGTCGAAACTGGTCAGGTACTCCCGAGTTCGAGTGTCGGTTGGGCACACAGTTTTAATGTGCCAGGAAGTTTTAATACCGTTTTCAACAATGGTTCAAATGGCTCTAAGCAGTATGGGACTTAACATCTGAGGTCATCAGTTCCCTAGACTTAGAACTACGTAAACCTAACCTAAGGACATCACACACATCCATGCCCGAGGCAGGATTCGAACCTGCGACCGTAGCAGTCGCGCGGTTCCAGACTGCGCGCTTAGAACCGCGAGACCACCGCGGCCGGCGAATTTTTAACACAAATATGGTTTGCCATCTGTGGCTCTTCGAAGTTGACACCGCCAAAATATGCTCGAAAAACACGCGTTCACTTGTATATCACTGCGTTTGCAGCCCCCTTTCAACAACAATCCAAAATTCATCGTTTTGTTCCACTCTTATATCATTTACGATAAGTTTCATGCAAAGTAAAAGAAGTTAAATTTGAAATGACTGTCACTGAAATTAAGCCCAGCCTTAATTCGCATCATAACCAAGTGCGCATTCCGAAAACTTTCTAGCGTTAAGCTGCACCTGGAGATCTTTTTTACCACCATAATCCGTATCAGAAGAGCTGTATAGCAAAGAGAAAAAGACGGCATGGAAGGCGATTGTAAAACCCTTGCGACTCCAATACAGTCTGCATTTAAACAGTAACTCGCGAGAAATGTTTATGTGTTACTTTTCATTTATTTCCATTTCGCATTATGATCGTGAGAAATAAACTTGGTTTTGTTAGAATTACAGGAGCTAATCTACATTCTTAGATTGAAAACTCGGCAAAACCGCAGCCGATCATGAGCTACAGTCAGCAGTGTGACGAATGCATTTCGCGCGCAGCGCTCTAGCCAAACGCAAATCAGCATGATTCACGTCACCGAAGATACAGCGTTGCCAATTCCGCGACATGGACAGGTCAGTTAGCGTTGTAGCGTCGCCAGTGACATCTGTTGACCGACGGGAAAACTATTTTTAGGGGCTGCCTGTTCCGCCGTAAAGACGGTCAATCTGTTTCTTACGTGATCTGGGGTACAGAATTGTCATGCACCGGTCCCGGGTTCGGTTCCCACTGCTCGCAATTGTTTTTTTCATTTTATTTCATTCCCCGCAATTTTAAACTATTAATTATAAAATTTAAATATACTAGAGCAGGTCAGATAGTATAACGTAACTGTCAATCTACATAAAAATGTATTTATGTCTGTCTGCCATCTGTGCGTTCCCAAACCATTCATCCGATTGCGATGAAATTCTGGTGATTTGTTGTCCGTACGCCCACGAAGGTTCCTAGCCGAAAAAAAAGAAGACACATTCTTGAGGAGATATGACGTCATAAACAATGAGATGCCGCCACGGGAAAATACCCAGATTTATGCATCCAGTATTCGACAAAGAGAGCACTTAGCGACTAGCAACTAACGTTACATACAGTTTGAAAATTTTTCTCGCTGGCACCCCACACAAAATAATGAAAGGAAAAAAGGTTGTCGCTTACTACATTTTCTCAGTACATACCGTAAATCAGCCTCAGTAGGCATGACGTTTTAATCTATTATTTCGTTACTATTAACTCTAATCGCAACATATTTCGTATGCAGTATCCACATATATCAGTAAATGCGCCGGCAAATTGATGTCTCTTTACCACATGTAATTCCGGAGATATGACGTGGTAAACATCGAGATGCGTGAAAAAGTGCCGCGTCAGGCAAGACGTTATGTTCTATTATTTCTTCACGTTTCGCAAACGTGCTAAGAAAGTATATAAAACCACGGTCGTATTCCTAAAACAACGTTGTGCCAAAATTTTAAATCAATCGGTCAACAACTTTCCGAGATTTCTTCCGTTGCGAAGCACGGGCGTACAGCAGATGGGCCAGCAACTGCCTCTTCACTCATTTTGATAATGTTTAGCACAACTGGACAACAAAAGCACGCAGAACAGTACAGCGCAGAACAATAGCCCACATCTCGTGGTCGAGCGGTAGCGTTCTCGCTTCCCACGCCCGGATTCCCGGGTTCGATTCCCGGCGGGGTCAGGGATTTTCTCTGCCTCGTGATTGCTGGGTGTTGTGTGATGTCCTTAGGTTAGTTAGGTTTAAGTAGTTCTAAGTTCTAGGGGACTGATGACCATAGATGTTAAGTCCCATAGTGGTCAGAGCCATTTGAACCATTTTCGCAAAACAGTAACGAAGCAGACGACAATGGCTACCTTGTACAACACAATCAGCTACGTAATGTTGGCAACAGTCGAAACTGTGTGGCTACCGAAGCCTCCCGACGTTTACCGACTTCTACCGATTCAGGACTAGGGAGCGGTGTGTCATCTAAAAGTTTACACACTGTACGTGTATTATATAGTGTACCAACACACAGAGCAACAGCCAGAGTAGAAATATTAGAAAAGATACGCCTCCTCGTAGCACGTAGGGGAATTGGAATGGGTGCTTGTCAAGCTAACCTAATTTGTGAGCGCCATTAGGGCTAAGAGACCTATATGCTGCTAGCACACGGTCCACCTTAGTAACCCAGGTGGTGGGCTACTCTGTAGTGTTTAAATGAAAAGAAAACTCGGTCCATCGTAACGTTTTCATATTTCGTTTTGGGTTTGCGTAGCGCAACAAGGAAAACTGCGGGCACTATAGGAGAGACTATCTTGTTGATAGTGTCGGAAGTTCCATGCGGCTTTTCGCGGATGATGCTGTAGTATACAGAGAAGTTGCAGCATTAGAAAATTGTAGCGAAATGCAGGAAGGCATGCAGCGGATAGGCACTTGGTGCAGGGAGTGGCAACTGACCCTTAACATAGACAAATGTAATGTATTGCGAATACACAGTAAGAAGGATCCTTTATTGTATTATATGATAGCGGAAGAAACACTGGTAACAGTTACTTCTGTAAAATATCTGGGAGTATGCGTGTGGAAAGATTTGAAGTGGAATGACCATATAAAATTGTTGGTAAGGCGGGTGCCAGGTAGAGATTCATTGGGAGAGTCCTTAGAAAATGGAGTTCATCAACAAAGAAGGTGGCCTACAAAACACTCGTTCGACCTATACTTGAGTATTGCTCATCAGTGTGGGATCTGTACCAGGTCGGGTTGACGCAGGAGATAGAGAAGATCCAAAGAAGAGCGGCGCGTTTCGTCACAGGGTTATTTGGTGACCGTGATAGCGTGACGGCTGTGTTTAGCAAACTCAAGTGGCAGGCGCTTTGCATCGCGGTGTAGCTTGCTGTCCAGGTTTCGAGAGGCTGCGTTTCTGGATGAGGTATCGAGTATATTGCTTCCCTATACTAATACCTCCCGAGGAGACCACGAATGTAAAATTAGAGAGATTCGAGCACGCACGGAGGCTTTCAGACAGTCGTTCTTCCCGCGAACCATACGCGACTGGAACAGAAAAGGGAAGTAATGACAGTGGCACGTAAAGTGCCCTCCGCCACACACCGTTGGGTGGTTTGCGGAGTGTAAATATAGATGTAGACATTGGAGGGAGGTAGGCAGCGAGTGAAAGCGACAGCCAAGGGCAGTACTCGCTCAGGCGGTAGCTGGTCCCCAAACTCCACTGCTCTCCACGGGCGGTCTCGGCGGAGCGAAGCCAGGCGCCGCTACACGGGGAACTACTCCCGCTAAAAGGTAAATTTGGGTCGCCGGTGTTGGCAGCAAAGTGGCGTTAGAAGCGCGCCGCAGCTGACCGAGCCCAGCAGTCTCTCGTCTGTACCCCCCACCCCCCCTCTCTCCTCTCCCGCTCCACACCCACTCCCCCACTATACTGTGTGTGTGTGGGGGGGGGGGGGGGGCGACGGGTCAAACTGGATTAGCTGCTGAGCGGCCCAGGCGCGAAACCGAGTGTGTGGAGTTGGTTCTGCGTTAAGGACCAGACCTCCTAACAGGAGGCAAAGCGCCCGCGAGCAAACTCACTAGCAGAGGAAGCTACAGGGAGACCAGCCAGGTACTGACCGCAGCTCACTTCCGTAGCCAGACGTGTCGGTCGCCTCTCTAGATTCCGGAAGACTGGCTTACCGGTTTGCCTACTGAACAGCTTCTAGCTACTCGAGACTTTGCCATATGAGGTGGTCATCCCATGGAGAAAAAAAAAATTAGGAAAATACATGGCAGCAAAGGTAGGCACAGAAGAGGGAATGATCAGATGAGTAAAAATTTTCCTGGAGTGAACTCGGTTGAACGAAATTCACAAAATTAGGCTTCGCAAGCGCCTGAAAGGAAAGTGTATGAGCAGTATGTATCACTAGCTGCAACTAATGACGGACGGACATATCAGGTGTTCCCCAGGGAAGCGTCCTGGGTCCTCTGCTGTTCCTAATCTATATAAATGACCTGGGTGACAATCTGAGCAGTTCTCTTAGGTTGTTCGCACATGATGCTGTAATTTACCGTCTAGTAAGGTCATCCGAAGGCCAGTATCAGTTGCAAAGTGATTTAGAAAAGATTGCTATATGGTGTGGCAGGTGTCAGTTGACGCTAAATAACGAAAAGTGTGAGATGATCCACATGAGTTCCAAAAGAAATCCGTTGGAATTCGATTACTCGATAAATAGTACAATCCTCAAGGCTGTCAATTCAACTACGTACCTGGGTGTTAAAATTACGATCAACGTCAGTTGGAATGACCACATAGATGTGGGGACGGCGAGCCAAAGGTTGCGTTTCATTGGCAGGACACTTAGAAGATGCAACAAGTCCATTAAAGAGACAGCTTACACTACACTCGTTCGTCCTCTGATAGAATATTGCTGCGCGGTGTGGGATCCTTACCAGGTGGGATTGACGGAGAACATCGAAAGGGTGTAAAAAAAGGAAAGCTCGTTTTGTATTATCACTTAATAGGGGAGAGAGAGTAGCAGATATGATACGCGAGTTGGGATGGAAGTCATTAAAGCAAAGACGTTTTCGTCGCGGCGAGATCTATTTACGAAATTTCAGTCACCAACTTTCTCTTCCGAATGCGAAAATATTTTGTTGAGCCCAACCTACATAGGTAGGAATGATCATCAATATAAAATAAGAGAAATCAGAGCTCGAACAGAAAGGTTTAGGTGTTCGTCTTTCCCACGCGCTGTTCGGGAGTGGAATGGTAGAGAGATAGTGTGATTGTGGTTCGACGAACCCTCTGCCAAGCACTTAAATGTGAATTGCAGAGTAATCATGTGGATGTAGACATCTGTTGAGAATATCATTAATAAAAACTGATGGCTGCTCAGCGAGAAATAGAAACAGGCGTTTTCCGAATCACAAAGTGAGACAGGAGGAAAGAACGAATGAATCGGGAAGAAGAGTGTGGTGCGACGCAGGGAGTGTGACTCTAATTGAAACGAAATGTGTCCATGAGAATGAATGGCGTATGCGCACAAAAACGTGTTTGGTAAATTTCAAGACATGAGAAAGCACAAATCCTTACCATTCTTCTGTAACACCACATTTCGAAAGCTTCTACTCTCTTCCTGTCCAAACTATTTATCGTCCACGTTTCACTTCCATACATGGCTACACTCCATACAAATACTTTGAGAGAAGACTTCCTGACACTTAACGATATACTAGCTGATAACAAATTTGTCTTCTTCAGAAACGCTTTCCTTGCCATTGCCAGTCTACATTTTATATCCTCTCTACTTCACCATCATCAGTTAATTTGCTCCCCAAATAGCAAAACTCCTTTACTACTTTAAGTGTCTCATTTCCTAGCCTAATTTCCTGAGCATCACCTGATTTGATGACAACATTCCATTATCCTTGTTTTCCTTCTGTTGATGTTTAGCTATGTTCGTTTCAAGACACTGTCCATTCCATTCAACTGCTCTTCCAGGTCCTTTGCTGTCGCTGACAGAATTGCAGTCATCGGCTAACCTCAAGGTTTTTACTTCCTCTCCATAGATTTTAATTCCTACTCCGAATTTTTCTTTTGTTGCCTTTACTGCTTGCTCAATATATAGATTCAATAACATGGAGGATAAGCTACAACCCTGCCTCACTACCTTTCCAACCAGTGCTTCCCTTTCATGCCCCTTGACTCCTTTAACTGTCACCTGGTTTGTGTACAAATAGTAAATAGCCTTTCGCTCCCTTTATTTTACACCTATCATTTCTCATAATTTGAAAAAGAGTGTTAAAAGCTTTTTCGAAGCCTACAAATGCTAGAAACGTAGATTTGCCTTTCCCTAAACTACCTTCTAACGTAAGTCGTACGGTCAGTATTGCATCACGTATTCCAACATTTCTACTGAATCCAAAATGATTCTCCCTGAGGTAGGCTTCTGCCCGTTTTTCCATTCGTTTGTGAAGAATTCGTGTTAGTACTTTGCAGAAACAGATAGTTCGTTAATTTTCACCCCTGTTAACGCCTTCTTTCTTTGGGATTGCCATTATTATATTTTTACTGAAGTCTGAAGGTATTTTGCCTATCTCATACATCTTGCTCACCACATGGAAGAGTTTTGTCATGGCCGGCTCTAGTAAGGCTATCAGCAGTTCTAATGGAATGTTGTCCACATTATTCACAGATGTCCTCCACAGTGCTCGATCAGTACATGAAGCCTGCCTGCTCTTGGCTTAAGTGCCGGCCTCTGTGGCCGAGCGGTTCTAGGCGCTTCAGTCCGGAAGCGCGCAGCTGCCACGGTCGCAGGTTCGAATCTTGGCTCGGGCATCGTTGTGTGTGACGTCCTTAGGTTAGTTAGGTTTAAGTACTTCTAAGTTCTAGGGGAACTGATGACCACAGATGTTAAGTTCCAAAGTGCTTAGAGCAATTTGAACCATTTTGTTTCTTGGCTTACGTGAGGTCGTTCATTCGCGTGTCCAATTCACAACCACATCACGATCAATCGACTTGCACAGCTACAGAGCGGTTTAAATAACGCTGATGTATTTTTTTCTCAGATGGCATTCAGTGACCATTCGAAGTCACTGACCTCTCCTAACAGACCCAATCTGCAGTTACTACTTCCCTATTGATAACACAATTATCCTTTCTTCCTTTTATACTGACATGGCAGCCACTAGTGACATCTGCCGGTTAATTGCGCTTTACAAAGGTAAACTACTGGTGAGTATAACGGCGGTCAGAAACCGTCTGAAATCTTATAAGCGTACTGCAGGATAGATAGTCCTGAAAATTAATTATTAAGAAAAAATTGGATGCGTTTTGCTGATTCCGCGTTAATTAGCTCCGGAGTTGGCCAATCACGCCGTTGGCGCACGCAAATACAAGCGGCCCCTCCAGATACGAATGGTTGAAATGGCTCTGTGCACATTGGAACTTAACATCTGTGGTCATCAGTCTCTTAGAACTACTTAAACCTAACTAACCTAAGGACATCACACACAACCATGCCCGAGGCAGGATTCGAACCTGGGACCGTAGCAGCTGCGCGGTTCCGGACTGAAGCGCCTAGAACTGCTCGGCCACTCCGGCCGGCTACAGATACGATTAGCGTCAGCTGTTCTTATAATGTAGATGACGGCCCTCGAGACTGCGCACACTTTGGCCCAGGTTCGATCCTTACTACCTTCCCGTGTCAAATTTTTTACCGCTCTTTCTTTCAGTTTTGGGGAATCAAACAAAGAACACGTTGGCAGGCCGGCTAAATCTGCTCGCGCAACATCCTGACAGACTAAGTACACTGCTAGTGAACTCGGAAACGGTGCGACGTATTGAATGTTTTTCTGACCAGTTATTTCTCAGTGTGACGCAGCACGCAACACTTTTACAAAATTTATTGAATTGTTTCTGACACTACTGTGTTTACATCCTTACTGAGGAAAAAAGTGACTGTAGCAAACGAGAGTGGGAGGAAGTCGTCATAGGCTTCCGACTAGACGTGTCCGAACGGCAGAATGTGTTCGGGAGCTCTGCCAAAAGCTGTCCGGGCAGCGGCGGAAACTTGCTCCTGCGATGGCTTCATTTGGAGCTGTCTCTTTCTCGCGTTACACACTTTCATTACTTGTGCGAAACAATCCAACAAATCTAAATCACGTCTCGCTCCGTCTACAGAAGGAGCAAAATCATATTTCATTGCCTCCTAAATTAGTTACATCCTTTAGAAATTAAATCGGTTCTGAATTTCAATCGACGGTCTGTTTCCGTGCTGAAACCATTTGTTCGAAGCAGCTGTCCTTTGTACGGGGTGACACAGCAAAACGGGAACATTTCCACAATTCAATAAAACTAGAAGTGATGAGGAAAAGAAATTCCATTAATGGTAACTGAAACCTTACAACTTTGCCATTTACGAATCATTGATGGTATTTATGATTTTTTAAAAAATACGTCCTTTAGATGGCGTCCTCCTACACGAATATATTCGTGAAATCTCCTGTTGAGATTCCTCATTGACCGTTGCAACATCTCATCCGGGGCGGCCAGTGTGGCGGAGCGGTTCTAGGCGCTTCAGTCTGGAACCGCGCGATCGCTACGGTCGCAGGTTCGAATCCTGCCTCGGGCATGGATGTGTGTGATGTCCTTAAGATAGTTAGGTTTAAATGGTTCTAAGTTCTAGGAGACTGATAAACACAGATGTTAAGTCCCATAGTGCTCAGAGCCATTTGAACCATCTCGGCCGGGATACTGTGAATTGCATCTCGAATGCTCTGTTTTCACTGACCAAGGGTTTTGGGTCGACTCGTGTGGACTTTGCTCTTGAGGTAGCCCCACAAGAAAAAATCAGAAACGGATAAATCTGGCGATCTAGGTGGCCAGAGAATGTTACTAAATCGTGAGACCACGCGGTTGCCAAACAATTCTCACACATACGCCACAGACTGCTGTGTGTGATGTGGCTCCGTCCTGTTGAAACCAGGCTCCTTGAACGTTTGGAAAGTTAGAATGAAATTTTCACTCTACAGCGGAGTGTGCGCTGATATGAAATTTCCTGGCAGATGAAAACTGTGTGCCGGACCGAGACTCGAACTCGGGACCTTTGCCTTTCGCGGGCAAGCGCTCTACCGACTGAAGGTTGGAAGGTAGGAGACGAGGTACTGGCGGAATTAGAGCTGTGAGGAGGGGGCGTGAGTCGTTTTTGGGTAGCTCAGTCGGTGCCCGCATCTCGTGGTCGTGCGGTAGCGTTCTCGCTTCCCGCGCCCGGGTTCCCGGGTTCGATTCCCGGCGGGATCAGAGATTTTCTCTGCCTCGTGATGGCTGGGTGTTGTGTGTTGTCCTTAGGTTAGTTAGGTTTAAGTAGTTCTAAGTTCTAGGGGACTGATGACCATAGATGTTAAGTCCCATAGTGCTCAGAGCCATTTGAACCATTTTGCTGCTGTTCGCGATAGCGTTGGAACCATTAATTGGGAGGCTAACAAATTCTCTTTCTGGGGTGGAACTGCGGGGCTACACCTTCAAATGTCGTGCTTATGCGGACGACCTCCTGCTGCTCGTTCGTTCTGAGGAAGAGGTGAAGACGGTTCTTGAACTGTTGTTGGACCACAGTGTGACGGCGGGTAGTGCAGTGAACATGAACAAATCGGCAGCAATGCCGGTTGGAAAGGGCCTTACGCCGGAAGAAATCAGTCCGTTTCCTTATGTGCAACGATTCCGCTATCTCGGCATAGACTTTACCTCATCTGTGAAACATACTGCGGCAGTTAACTACCGACGTATTTTACAGACAACACGTACCATGGTCCGCCAACATCTCCTACGACGCCTTGATCCTTTGCAGCGAGTCGAATATCTGAACACTTATGTGGTTTCTCGAATGGTGCATATTTCGCAGATCCTGCCCCTACCACTCACGCTCGGACATCGACTTCAATCAGCTCTAGGCTATTTTGTGATGATTGGGTCGCCCCTCAAGGTGCGATACGCAACGCTCACGCTCCCTACGGACAAGGGGGGACTTGGACTTACGAATGTTCGCTGCCGAGCGACGGCGCTCCTTCTAGCCACGATGTACAAGCAATGGCGTAGCGGGCGTGATTCCCTTACATCCCGCCTACTGGATCTCCTAGTTCCAGCGTCCCTCACACCTCCGGTGGCGGTGGGCAACATTACGTCACATTTTGCGCATGTATCAACATTTATCGTGGAACTTAGTTATATCAGAGACGAGCTTCCGCGCACGAGACCACCATGCGCGAAGGATTTTTATGTTTGGCTGCTACGACGGATAAGTCGTAATGTCATTGAACTGAAACACCCCACGTTGCATTGGCCGACGATTTGGAGACATGTGCACCAAAAATTCTTTCCTACCTTCGTTCGGGCACTGTGGTTCTCTGTCACCTGTGGCAAGTTCAACACCAACCAACGACTCCATGCAATTGGACTAGTGGACACTCCACTGTGCCCGAAATGTCGCCAAGTGGATGACGACCATCATCGCTTAACTTGTATCGCGGTGGAGGACGTATGGCTCCTTGGAAGACAGATGGTGGCTTGCTACCTCCGTGTGACCCCGCAACATATTACACTTGCTTCCTTCTTACATCCGGAGAGTGACTACTTTCCGGCGACTAAATCACAGTCGATCATCTGGGTCAAAGGTTGGACGATCGCGTACCTCTATGGGGATGCTGCCAAGTCGCGACTCGACTTTTGGTATTTCTTACAGCAAGCCCACTATGAGGTTCATAGATGGTCACACTATCGGAAAACCTTTGCCAACTATCTTCAGGCAGTCTTCCTCGACCCCCCACGCAGTTGGGATGTGCCGGGTGAAGTCGGTGTGCACATTTGACAGCTGATAATGAACCTCACGCTTCTCTCAACGCTCCATATGTAATGCACATACTATACCATAAAATGATCTACATGATCTACATGTTCCTTTTAACAGGGTGATTGTGGAAAATAAATAAATATAATAAATAAAAACAACATCCCTGAATCCCTGTTCCTTTACATTTTGTGATTTGTTGTACAAAAAAAAAAAAAAAAAAAAAAAAAATCGGTAGAGCGCTTGCCCGCGAAAGGCAAAGGTCCGGCACACAGTTTTAATCTTCCAGGAGTTTCGTTTGGAAAGTTGTTCAATGCAGGTGTGATGTAAGTTCGTAACATCTGCAAGTGTCGATCGGCATTGACAGTTATTGTGTTTCCCTATTCATTTGCGGAAAAATACGGTGCGATAATCCCATGTGATGAAACACCATACCATACTGTCATTTTAAAAGGCGCTGAATGAACGTCATTAGGATTTGTGTTTGTCCAGCGACGGTAGTCTATTCACATAACCTGTGAGATGAAACTGTGCCTCATCTGCTCATCTGACATCCACAACTTGTTTAGAAATTGAAAGTCATTGCTTATTTTTTATAATTTGTTGACTGCATGCTAATCGTAACCAGTAATCGTTTTCCTTCAATTGTTGCACCATCTGTAATTTGTACAGATGAAATTTTAAATTAAGATCAAGAATTTTGCAAACACTCTCCCGGGACATTCCAACCATTGCTGCTTGCTTACGTATCGGACGCAATGTGCTCCGTGAGACAGATTCGCGTGCAACATCAATGCTCGCTGGAGAACGCACGCTTCTTGGTCATCGCTTAAGACATCGTACAAAAAATTTTATTTTGCAAAAACGATGTCTTATATATACCGCTAGTTGCACATTTCTTCTTTGTATAAGGATACGCCCTTTAGCCAGCCCTATGATGTAGCCGTGAGTACTAGGTGCGCACCAACCTTCTCCAACGCCATGCATAAAGCTGACCAAGTAACAGAGCGAGAGAAATGCCTTTCAATTTTGTTTGTTTCTTTGTTTGACGGTTTTTACTGTACTTACACCTGGACGAGCTTAGTGCGCAGTTTGACGTGTTTGCGTTACGAGGGCGAGAGTTGCCTGCGCTGTGTAGCAGCGAACAGCCACCGGGACACACGGCCCCTGCTCGCAGCGACGCTGACGAATGGCTGGGCAGGGCAGCAGTGGTCCGCGGGGGTGGACTTGAGTGCTCAGCGGCACAATTACCTTCCACTCACTCACTCTCCCAGGCCAGCTGACCTCCCCCCTGCAGCGAGCAGAGCACACACGCCCAATTAAGGGGCCATCGGCTCTTCCCAGGAGACAAACGTGTGTGGGTAGTAGTGGGTGGAGGGGAGTGGGAAGACCGAAATGGTGAGAGTGAGAAGGAAGAATGGAGAAGGAAAGGGGAGTATAAGATAGGGAAGGAGGTGATGGAGGATTCATGATAGGAGAGGAGGGAGTGATGGTGGAATAAAGTCGAAATGTTGAGAAAACAAAAGGGACATGTAGAGGAGATATAAGGTTTAAAAAATTCGATAAAGTGAAAGAGGGAGAAAGGATGAGGAGGAGGAGATAGAGTATGAAAGGAGGAAGACCAGCAAAAGATGTGGGAATAAGGTTGAAAAATTGGGAAAGAGAAAGAGGGTAAGGATGAGATAGAAAATGGGGGGGGGGGGTGTACGAGAGAAGGGAGCGAGTGAGATTCGCAAAATTTAAAGAAAGAGACAGTGACAGGGAGAAGAAGAGGAGGAGAAAGAGGAGGAGAAAGAGGGTGAGAAGGAAGAGGAGGAGAAAGAGGAGGAGAAGGAAGAGGAGGAGAAAGAGGAGGAGAAAGAAGAGGACGAGGAGAAGGAAGAGGAGGAGGAGAAGGAAATGGATGTTGGAAGGAAGGAGAGGAGCGACAGAAGAATTAGGCTTCAAATGTTGGATTGGCAGGGGAGGAAAGAGAGTAAGAGGGACAGGGAGAAAGAGAGACAGAGAGAGAGATTGGAATACAAGATGAGGAGTAGGTGGATGAAGGCCAGCCGGGGTGGCCGTGCGGTTCTAGGCGCTACAGTCTGGAACCGCGCGACCGCTGCGGTCGTAGGTTCGAATCCTGCCTCAGGCATGGATGTGTGTGATGTCCTTAGGTTTGTTAGGTTCAAGTAGGACTGATGACCTCACATGTTAAGTCCCACAGTGCTCAGAGCCATTTGAACCATTTTTTTGGTGGATGATGGATAGTGCAAGACGGCTGACGACGGGCTGTCTCTCGTGGAAGGAACGTTCCCAGCATTCACATTAAGTGAAGACCATCGTAAACAAATTTGGACGGACATCGGACAGCGTGGGTCTCTTAAACAGCAACATCATTTCTCTCTATCTCTATCTCTCTCTTTCTTTCTTTCTTTCTTTCTTTCTTTCTTTCTTTCTTTCTTTCCCCCTCTCCATTTCGTCCTCTTTCTTCTTCCAGTGGTCCCGGCGGAGGTTCGAGTCCTCCCTCATGCATGGGTGTGTGTGTTTGTCCTTGGGATAATTTAGGTTAAGTAGTGTGTAAGCTTAGGGACTGATGACCTTAGCAGTTAAGTCCCATAAGATTTCACACGCATTTGAACATATTTTTCTTCTTCCAGACTGGAAATTATACATACCGTGTCGATGAAGAGAAGCAGATTAATGTAAAACCAAGTGACAACGTGGGGATACCAATAACCAGAGGGGGGAGTAGAGGGGGGAGAGGACAGACAGGGAGGGGGAGAGAGAGAGAGAGGGGGGGGGTCAGGCTTGAAGAATATGGTCGGAAACCAGCTAGCTGATGCTAATTGTATTTGCTGAAGCCAATTTTGTGACACTCTAGCTCTCATGATTGTTAAAATACACCGTGCTATTATACCGTGTTAAAATGAATTCCTAGGAGAAATTCTCATCTGCATATAAAATCCTCAGGGGAGAAACGGCAGAGGTGGGGGTGGCGATGCAACAGCGGACGTTAGCAACTCAGAACAGCAGACTGCTCTCGACTCTGAACACACGCGGTGTCATGTCTCTAGGCTAAAACAAAATTTTTACTTTAGTAAGTAGTAAGCCAGCGTGCGAATCGGAGCTTCAAGAAGCTATAAGTCCCGTTGAAGATGTCCTTAGCAGACGGGGACGAAACGCTCCGAGACATTCATTCGACAACGGCACGATGGCCTGGGATATCTTAAGAAGAGCGACATTTCCGGCCGTGCGAGTTTACATTCTACACTGCGCCAGCTGAGGGCTACTGATTGTGCTGTACAGCAATACCCGCGGTCCCGGCGCGGCGCGACAAGTGTTTTCGGAGCGGTGGCAGGAGCGCACCCTCGGGATTAGCACGGGAGGAGCAGGGCGCGGCCCTCAGTGTCGCAAGGTGGGACCCCGGAGCAAAGTGCGTTAAAGTTCGTCCCGGTCGCGGTGTACTTAGCAGCTTAGGGCGGACAACTCCCGGTAAGCCAGGCCGTCCAGCGGACATCCAAATCCTCTCAAACAGCGGCCACCGGCGCCTAAGCCAATAGATACTCACAGCTGCCGCCTCAGTGTGGGTGTGTCCGCTCTACAATAACCATGGGGTCGGATTAGCCGCGCCCGCACCTCGGCGGTAGACGCGCTAAAGGAGTTATATTCCTTGTACAATGACCAGCGATAAAGAGAGACCTCACATCTAAATGTACGTGGCTAATCCGCAACTTGACTGCCTGGCAAAAGGTTCATCGGACGACTTCCACACAATTTCTCTACGCTTTATGGTGTGACAAGAGGATACAGACGGCAGGGGAATCAATATTACACTACTGGCCATTACAATTGCTACACCAAGAAGAAACGTACATTTTCACGCAATTTGGATGCATAGACCCTGAGAAATCAGTACCCAGAACAACCACATCTCGCCGTAATAACGGCCACGATACACCGGGGCATTGAGTCAACAGAACTTGGACGGTGTGTACAGGTACAGCTGCACATGCAGCTTCAACACGATACCACAGTTCATCGAGAGTAGTCACTGGCGTATTGTGACGAGCCAGTTGCTCTGCCACCATTGACCAGACGTTTACAGTTGGTGATAGATCTGGAGAATGTGCTGGCCAGGGCAGTTTTCTGTATCCAGAAAGGCCCGTACAGGACCTGCAACATGCGGTCGTGCATTATCCTGCTGAAATTTAGGGTTTCGTAGGGATCGAATGAAGGGTAGAGCCACGGGTTGTAACACATCTGAAATGTAACGTCCACTGTTCAAAGTGCCGTCAATGCGAGCAAGAGGTGGCCGAGGCGTATAACCGATGGCACCCCATACCATCACGCCGGCGATACGCCAGTATGGCGATCACGAATACAAGCTTCCAATGTGTGTTCACCGCGATGTCGCCAAATACGGATGCGGCCATCATGATGTTGTAAACAGAACCTGGATTCATCCAAAAAAATGACGTTTTGCCATTCGTGTACCCAGGTTCGTCGTTGAGTACACCATCGCAACTGGACTCGCATTCGGGAGGTCGACGGTTCAATCCCGTCTCCGACCATCCTGATTTAGGTTTTCCGTGATTTCCCTAAATCGTTTCAGGCAAATGCCGGGATGGTTCCTTTGAAAGGGCACGGCCGATTTCCTTCCCAATCCTTCCCAAACCCGAGCTTGCGCTCCGTCTCTAATGACCTCGTTGTCGACGGGACGTTAAACACTAACCACCACCACCACACCATCGTAGGCGCTCCTGTCTGTGATACAGCGTCAAGGGTAACCGCAGCCACGGTCTCCGAGCTAATAGTCCATGCTGCTGCAAACGTCGTCAAACTGTTCGTGCAGATGGTTGTTTTCCTGCAAACGTCCCCATCTGTTGACTCAGGCGTGAGTGCACGATCCTTTACAGCCATGCGGATAAGATGTCTGTCATCTCGACTGCTAGTGATACGAGGCCCTTTGGATCCAGCACGGCGTTTCGTATTACCCTCCTGAACCCACCGATTCCATATTCTACTTACAGTCATTCGATCTCGAACAACGCGAGCATCAATTTCGCGATACGATAAACCGCAATCGCGATAGGCTACAATACGACCTTTACCAAAGTCGGACACGTGATGGTACGCATTTCTCCTCCTTACACGAGGCATCACAACAACGTTTCACCAGACAACGCCAGTCAACTGCTGTTTGTGTATGAGAAATCGGTTGGAAACTTTCTTCATGTCAGCGCCTTGTAGGTGTCGCCACCGGCGCCAACCTTGTGTGGATGCTCTTACAAGCTAATGATTTGCGTATAACAGCATCTTCGTCCTGTCGGTTAAGTTTCGCGTCTGTAGCACGTCATCTTCGTGGTGTAGCAAATTTAATGGCCAGTAGTGTATATTCCTTGTACAATGAACAGCGATAAAGAGAGACCTCACATCTATCTAAATGTACATGGGTAATCCTCGAGCTAACTGCCTAGCAAAAGGTTCATATGACGGCTTCCACACAATTTCTCTACAGTTTATGGCGTGACAAGAGGGTCCAAACGACAGGTGAGTCAGTATCATACTGATGCTAGCTGTTACCCACGGCTGTGCTAGCATACAGTAGTTTAGGTGAGTAAGTAAGCTGTTAATTCATAAATGTCTGTGTAGGTACTGGTGACGAGACGTATGTATAAAAAATGTATGCAATGCCGGTATGCAGGTAGACAATGAATATGTTTCTATGAATGTATAATCTGAAAGCATGAATTATATTTTCGAATCATGTTGAAAATATGCCTTGATTCATTACATACTGTAATTAGGCTGTTTAGGTTTTTATGTTGGTAACGCCACGTAGCGGTCTGTATGAAAATCACTGACTGTATTGTGTTCAGTCTGTGGCTGGTTTGCATTGTCGAAAATCTTGCTATTGTAGTGTTGGGCAGTTGGATGTGAACAGAGCGTAGCGTTGGGCAGTTGGAGGTGAGCCGCCAGCAGTGGTGGATGTGGAGAGAGCGAGAGGAAGGTGCCAGAGTTTTGAGAGGTTATTATCAGCGGCCGATCTGGATGTGTGTCCGTCAAAAAAAGGAAATTTGTAAGAATGGATGTCATGAACTTATATGACTTCTGAACGCTGTTCTCCATCAAAACCTTTCATGTTCTAACTATGCCTATCAGTAGTTAGTGTCTTCAGTAGTTAGAATCTTTTATTTAGCTGGTAGTATTAGCGCACGCTGTATTGCCGTAGTTCGAGTAACGAAGATTTTTGTGAAGGGACTGATGACCTCAGATGTTACATCACATAGTGCTCAGAGCCATTTGAACCATTTGCTCAGTTTTGCTCAGCTGTTTGAAAATCCAAATAATGTAAGAGTTTTTCCAGCACTGTCATTCTTCACATACAAAGGGGAAGTTTCAATACGTACAGAAGTATAGTTCCAGCACATCTAATACTGGAAATTAGATTTTTCACCAGAGCAGCATATACCAACAGTTCATCCATCCATTTCAGTGCATGATAGTGCCTCCATTCTTCATTCATCACCATAAGATGAGTAATTTGTGATTAAAATAGTCAATTAATAGATCATAATGAAATGCAGCCCCACCACAAGCTTCTGAAGGTATTATTGGGACAAACTAAGTTGACACTCGGCGCGGTGCCTGGGGAGAGCTACCTTAAGGACAGTTTCCGTTTGCTATCGCTGCCATCAGGCACTGCGCTGAGTGTCAGCTTAGTTTGCTGGTATAGTACGAAGTTGTTCTGTTTGTAGAACTGCCTTCAAAAGACGCCGTCCTTGTGAATCTGCAAGCATATCGGAGGCTAAAAGAGACATGTGATGCTCAGCAGCTAAAATGCGATGGACTTGTGACTGATAATAGTATGGAACGGTGGATGAAATACGCAGAGAAGTGTGTAAGCATTGTATTCATTACATTGAATCGTGTTATTTAGAACGTATAAAACAGTGAAAGCATTTTCAGAAATATGGCAAAGTTCAAAAGCCAAAGAATAAATTAGTTATGCAAAGAGCAATTATTGCTCCATATTTCGCATTATATTCCTGAAATGAACAAATATGTTTTTGTGCAGACCTCCTGAATAAGCCTATGTTCTTCCTCGGCGTTCAAGCTATCTCCATACTAAATTTCTCCAAAATCGTTTCCGCGTGTCTAACACAGAAAAAGAACGATGTGCTAGCAGACGGCATTTCTCGATGTAAGCGGGAAAGCAGCCGAAAAATCAGCACAAACCAACCTATTCTTAACGAACTGTTTTTCGATCTAAAAAGCACATCAAAATGTAAATAAACTTAATTACAGACTTGATTATGCTTTAACGCAATAAGGCGAAACGCGTCTGAAGGAAAAAAAATCACTCATTTTTGTAGTTGCAAAGACAGATCAAAAATTCCCTCATGAACAACATTAACAGTAACGGCCCTAAAACAGTTCCTCGTGGTACTCCTGAAATTATTTCTACACATGAAGATTTTTTTCTGTGAAGATCAATTTGCTGAGTTTTGTTTGCTACGATCCGAATCTCAAATCTGGTCCGATTGATGGTGATGTGGCTGTGAAGTGAAAACGCGAATGAACGACCTCACCCAAGTCGAGAAAAAAAATGGTTCAAATGGTTCTGAGCACTATGGGACTTAACATCTGAGGTCATCACCTCCTAGAACTGATAACTAGTTAATCCTAACTACCCTAAGGACATCACACACAACCATGCCCGCGGTAGGATTCGAACCTGCGACTGTAGAGGTTGCGCGGTTCCAGGCTGAAGCGCCTAGAACCGCTCGGTCACACCGGCTGGCAACGAGCGAAGTAGTGAGCGTATAAAATGTAGAACGCCAATGAAGAGAAAACTGTTTGTAAAGAAGATGAATTTTTTAATACTGAATATAAATTTAAGTGATCTGAAGTCTTTTCTGAAGGCATTAGTCTGGTGTGTAGCCTTGTACGGAAGTGAAAAGTGGACAAGAAACAATACAGACAGAAGAAGAGAACAGAAGCGTTTGAAGTGTTGTGCTACAGAAGATGCTAAAAATTAGACTAGATCTGAAGATTGCGTGACTAATGAGGGGGGTACTGCACATAATTTCACAGAGATTTGTGGCATACCTTGAGTAAAAGAAGGGATCGGTTGACAGGAAACGTTCTGAGACGTCATCACTAATTTAGTATTGGAGGGATGAGTGTGAGGTAAAAATGGTAGAGGGAAACCAAGAGATGAATACAGAAGGCATATACAAATGGATTCATAAATTGGGAGGCTTGCGCAGGATAGAGTAGAGTGTAGAAGCACACCAAACCGGTCTTCGGAAAGAAGATGGCAACAACATTAACAATAACGGCCCTAAAACAGTTCCTTGTGGTACTCCTGAAATTATTTCCACAAATGACGATTATTTCCGTGAAGACCGACTTGTTTTGTTTGCTACGAATCCAATTCCAGACCTGGTTCGACACTGGCTGAGCGCGTATTTTGTTCAGAAGACGACACTGCGGAACTGTATCAAATGACTCCCGGAAGTCGAGGAACACGGCACAGACCTGAGCGCCGTTGTGTATTACGACAATGTTCCACGGAAGCCGCCGCCACTGCTGTAAAGCGAGAAGAGAACTGCCACTCGAAGACGCCCAAAGTCGTTGTCTGCCACCGTACGTACGACTTTCGCTCAACTTCGGCGTTCGCCTTCAACTTTCACGCTCGAGATCACAGCACGGTGGCGTATCATTCTTTCCGAGGAGAGTATGGCTAGGGCAGTAGGGTAGGGAAGGGGACGAGGGAGGAGTTTGGGGTGGAGTGATGGAAGACGGCGCTAGTGTAGCTACAGGCGGGTCCGTGTATTTTTATAGTCCGCTGCGAAGGTGCAGTGGAGGTGAAAAATGTGTGAAGTGCGACTTCTATGTCGGTAAATAACGTCGCTAGGCACACCGTGGGCGGACGGAGTGTGTGTGCTTCAGGAGGCTCGCAAGTGGGGCAGTGGGGGTGGGAGGGCAGTGGGGGGTGGTGGGGGTGGAGGTATTCAACCCTCACTGGCGCCGCCGGATTCTGCGGAAGAGAATACGATCGCCAGGGAGGCTGGTCGCTGGGAGAAAAGGGAGTGTCCTTTTAAATGCGCCGGAGGCCTTCTGAGGTGCTACAGGGGTAGGGGGAGTGGAGGGGAAGGGGAAAGCCGGCTGTAGAGAAAAGACACGAAGTGGGCGGATTATAAATATACCATACGTACCGGCGGCCGCGTGAAATATGTGGGGGTGGCGGCAGGCACGCTTTAGAGGGTCCACGTGGGGGCGGGGTGGGGTTCGGGAGGACAGCGCCGTCGGTCTGCCAGCTTTATGACGTCACGCACGACTCCCATTACTTCACTGGCCGCCCCGACGCGGCACGGTGACGATGCGTCCGAGAAGCGAAGGGATGGCGCCTTGGCTTCTCGGCTACTGTGCGATCGGAACCTACCGTCAATAGTTCTTGGAAAAAAGTCTCGTTTTATGGAACTGATAACTGTACACGCAACTGGTTTGAATCATGCTGGACAGAATGCAAAAGGTTCTGTTGAATAATTCAGACAATGCCGGACAGGTAAAACATTCTAATAACTGGAATAAAATTACAAAAGGAGTCCCACAGGGTTCAGTTCTGTATCCATTTATATTCTACATATGTGTGAACCATTTAAGATTTAACCAGGGAAATTGGTACTTTTTGCAGCCGATACTAGTGTTAAAATAAATTCCATTAGAGAGAAAGCACCAGAGGAGTGAGTAAATAACACTCTCCAAAGAATTATTAAGTGGTTTTCTGAAAAAGAACTGTTTTTAAATTTTGAAATAAACACGCCACACTCAGTTCTGTACTGCAAACAGAGTCATACCAAAAATTGATGTGGCACGTGAGCTACAGTCAATGCTCCAAATTTTTGGATGTACATACTGATATAAACTTGAACTGGAAGCAGCATATTGCTGAGCTTCTCAAACAATTAAGTTCTGCTGCTTTAGCACTTCGTATAATTGCTAATCGTGGGAACAAAAGAATCAATCTCCTGACATATTTTTCGAATTTCCTCTCATTAATGTCGTACAGAATAATTTTTCTGGGGTAACCCTCCATTTAGAAAGAAAGTAGTAATTGCACAAAAGCGAGCAGTAAGAGTAATATGTGGTGTTCACCCACGGACGTCATGGAGGTACATCTAGACATTTTAAGTGCGCCGTCACGATACATTTTTTTCGCTAATTAAATTTTTATAAGTAATCTATCACAATTTGAGAAGAATATTGACGTACATACTAGAGGGGAAAAGACCTTTATTCTCCATTATTAAAGGCATCAGTGGCTCCGTGAAGCAGCAATTAAAATTTCTGACCATTTTCCCAGTAACATATAAGTCTCACAGTTAGCAAAGCTAGTTTTGAATCTAATTTAAAATAATTTATGATGGAAAACTCCTTCTCTTCCATCAAAGAATTTCTACTTAAAAACTGGTAGCCAACAAAATAAAAAAAAGCTTGTTTTGAAGTGTAGTAGTATCAGTAAGATTAAAATGAGAATATGTTCATTAATATTATTACTAAGAATGTATACGTATTCTTTATACTAATTCATTCCACGTCAGTTCGATAATTTGATAAAAGAATGGTTCAGATGATCTATGGATCATATAACTGACGTACTGTCATTTGTTCGCCATGCGCTCGCTGCAGCAGAAAGTGTCTCGCTACGGTTTACTACAGTTCACTGATGCACCAGCAGGAATCTCTACAACCCCTCCTCGTGTGACATGGACAGTCGCTCCAGAGACACGTTTGCGGTGTACAGATTCAGTGTACAGAGGCGTGTACTCTGCAGGCACGCGAAGTCTAATTTTTTAACACATTTGTTAGGTCGCTTTGTTGTCAGTTTGTTCGGTACAAATTCCGCAGTTGATTTTAAACTAACTTCCCGACGAGCTTGAGACCTGAAACTTTCAACTAATTTCATCACTCTATGATAATACAATATCAACGCCCTTTTTTTCTGGTGTGTGGCGGAGGGTTCTCTGTTCAACCACAGTCAATTTCCGATGATGTAGGAATTTGAAACCTTCAACATTGCTCAGAACAGGATGAAAACGCAATAATAACTCGCTTACTTATTTCGTGTGTGGCGGAGGGTACTCCGAGCACCCGTTATTTCTGCCTTTCCCTGATCCACTCGCGAATATTTCTTGCGAAGAAAGGTTGCTGGTAAGTCTCCGTCTTAGTTTGAGTCTCTCTAATTTTCACCTTCGAAGTCTTATTGTAAGGTAATCGTAGGAGGAAACACGGTATTGGTTGGTTCATTTGAAGAGAAACTGAAATAGTTCAGAAATATATGTGTCGTAACTTTTGTAATATTTGACGCGATTGAATAAACTGACACTTCCAAGATTAAAAAGCAGAATACAACTATTTAAACGAAAAACTTCTTAATATAACACTTTAAAAAAAACGGACTGTCAGGTACAAAATAATTTCTCCGAGCTCCATGCGGCTTCCTAAACCCATACAGATACTCCTGAAAATTCGCTCTTGTGAATTCTTAATAGCAATGTAAATACTTGTAGAACCTAAAACGAAAAACTTGGGGCACATGCAATACGTAACTTACGCATAAATAGTTCACCTCTTGAGTTATTATCTGTTCCACGTGGTCCAAGTTCTTCACTTTAAATTCTACAAGTGTTTCCATAGCTATTCAAAATTCAGCAAGCACAAATTTTCAAGGCTGTCTATATGGGACTGTATGGAACTAGCAGAAATTATTTTATATTTTCTGGTCTGTTTTAAAATACATTAAAAAGTTTTTGATTTAAATAATTATTTCAAGGTCTGTTCAGTAGCCACAGTGAAAATGAAAAAATAAATATTTGGAACATTCAGCTACACCTTCCAGCTACTTCTCTGATTTAGACGTCTGTTGCAGCATTGTACCAACTTTCCAATGCCCTCGTCGTAGAAGGCAGTCGCCTTTCAGCCGCTTCTCTGCACCGGTCTGCAACTCGTTGTCTGTGCCAAAATGTTGCCTTCATCGCCAGCGGTTCATGTGAGCTAACTGATGTAAATCGGGGGGAGCGAAGTCCGGGCTCGTGCAGTAAGCGCACGGGCATTGCCATGAAGAAGGATAATGCTTGATGACGGAGTTCCTCCTCGCTTGTCCTGAATTGCTTTTCGTACACGATTATCTGGAACCGCCTGACCCACTTTGTGAATGAGATCATCGGTTGACACTCGCTTCCTTCCCTGAAGTCATGAGCATCTGGACGTCCTGTTTCAAAATTTCTGCAACACTGCCGCACTTCGGTGTCACGCATGGCAGTTACGTTATGTAGGTTGCTTGAAATCAGGCGGAACCCCGCAGCATGAAGAAATCGAATGACAGCACACACTTCATTCTTTGCGAAAGACTATTCTTCTAGGCATCACTCAGAACTGAAAAGCGCGACGTGCAAAGCAGATCAGATATTCCCTGAGGTTTTAATTCCACGACCGCTCGGACCTTAAAAAAAAAGTAATCCTGCTAATTAGGTAGTAACGCTCGTGGCCAGTTGGCCCTATAAATCAACAACAACAAAGAACCTCCCTCAAGCGTAATATCTTTTACAATATCGTTCTGCAAGCAGCGGATTTCACTCCCAGTCACGTGCTTGCAGTGTGGTGAGACAAATCATTTGCCTTTCTTGTAAGGTAAAGCAGCACGACCTTCTCTCGTAGTGGTCGATTTCAGGTTATGTAGACAGCTTCTACTAACATTCATGGTGGTGTCTGTTTGTTCTATATCGTGTCTCCCTACCACTTTCGCGCAACGGCGCTCTGAGCGTGTTTTTTAGGGGATTGACTAGTTTGAACCTGGGACCTGTTGCTGGTAAGGAGACGCCAGACCACACATGACATGTAGAATTCAGAAGAGTTCAGTGAGACTAGCGCTGATATAACCAAATACTTAATGATCTCAGCGTCAGCTCCACTGCACTCCCTGTAAAAGAATCTTAATACTAACTAAATTTAGTGGAAGGGGTTCAAGGCTTTCCTATTTTTAGTTAGCTGGTAAAATATCGTCGAAAAAGCAGTTAAGTTTACCATTGGAAATTTTATTCTACTCACTAAACATTGTTTGTAAATTGCACTATTGATAAAAGGAAGTGTTTTAATACAGGATGGTAAAAACCAAGTGCGTTCAACAAAAATGTGAACGAATATTCCCTGAATCGGTTTCCAAGTTCTACAATGGATCGAAGGATGACCTATGCCATATCACATCTATAATCTAGGTTTTAAATTAAGTTTCACAAAAGAGAAAACTATCAAAATGGTCTACAGTGACCCTCAATTATCTTTTTAATTACTTATCTAACTTGTCGTAAATTATAGTGGCTGATGTGGCTTCTCAATAACTATGTAATAGAAAAATCATCGCGTTTCAGATTTTTATTTCAAGTGTCAAATGTGAACATCATGAGCTTTAATTGACGATCGACACTAGTATTACGCAAAAAAGGGGTGTAACAGATGAGACTTCTGCAGTTCTGAGTGAAGCCTTATGCGCTCAAAAATGCGGCATCGCGTGCGTTCATTACCTTGTCGCTGTTCGTCAGGGCAGCGGCGGGCAGCACAGCCCCGCTCACCTCGCCGAATCCGAAGTAACTCCCCCTAACTTCTCCTTACTACCATTTACCGAAGTTGGTTTAAAAAAAACTATCTGGCTGTGTTTTCATCTGACCAATCAGGGTCTCAATGTTAACCTTAAGCTCTGCCTACAAAAATTCTGTCTATCCAATGAGAAACATTATACTTTTGGTGGTGGGGCAATGTTTTTAAAGTTTGCAGCGTAACAGAGACGCGAAAAAGTCTCACGCTAAAACTTGCGGGTGGTGTGGCCATTTTTGTGTTATCGTAAGATCTATACTGTTTTTCTGGAGGACTCTAGCTTTTAACATGGGCTGGGGGGTGGTCCTTGACGTAACAAAGACGCGAAAAAGTCTCACGCTAAAACTTGCGGGTGGTGTCGTCCTAACGGTTAGCTGGCGACGTGGGTGTCCAGTCCGTCCCTTATCGTAGGGCCTTCTAGCTGAACACGGTTCTGCTCTCGGCTTCTGTTCTCGTTTCTCCCCTCGGAACTTTGTCTGTCTCACAGTGGGAAGGTACGACATGCATTTAGGCATTCTTGTGTTAGTCTGTAGTATTCCATTTGCTCACTCGTTACTCGTGTTACTTTGGTTAATTTAATGTCACGATTTATTCGGAGCTATGTGACATACTACTGGTTTTGCTTATCATGTCAGGGTTTTCATGGAAGGTGTTGGATTTGCCTGACACCTTACAAGCTTCGTTAGATCAGCGTGCCTTGTCCTGCGTTTTGGTTGGCTGGGGTAGAAACAACAGTTCCCCTTCTTTGCTAGGGAAGAACAAGAAAGGGGAGACGAGTTCGGTGCCGATACGGTGCGGACAAGTCGGATTAATTCAAGCCGTAACATGTATTTTGTGGAACAGTAGGAGAGAGTGTTATAGGTAGAGGGTACAGTACCTAGCAACACACGGCGCTTTTTGGTCGGTATTTGTGCGTATTGGCTGATATTAGAATCACATGAAGTAATGTTGACTGGTTTATGCGGGGGAGGGGACTAAACTGCGAGGTCATCGGTCCCATTGGATTAAGGACGGATAGGGAAGGAAGTCGGACGTTCCCTTTCAAAGGAACTATTCCGGCACTGGCCTGAAGCGATTTGGGGATATCACGGAAAACCTAAATCAGAATGGCCGGACGCGGGTTTGTACCATCGTCCTCCCGAATGCGAGTCCAGTGTGCTAACCACTGCGCCACATTGCTCTCTTGCCCAATACAGATCGCTATAAGTTTTTGTTGCTCTTAGACACGTGGTTGTGTTTCGTGCAGCTTTTGTAAATATTTCACGTTCTGCATATTCAAGCACTGTGGAATATATTGAAGTTATTGGAATGTATTCAAAATCGTGTCCAGTGTTTTGGTAAAGGTATGAACCGGCACCGGCTGGATAGCTAAGGTATCGGAAACTGTTTGCTTGCTTACAAAAAATAAAGCGTCCAGAAATCCTAGGCCCACTTTTCCATGCTAACTTTTTTCCTTGCGGAAAATGCAAATGGAGAAGAGGCGGACTCATTGCAACCGTTGGGTGACCTGTGTAAAAACATGAGGTACAAAGATCTATGGCCGCAACCATTAGCGGGTAACAATTGTTCCAGTTCGTGGGGTCAGCCGTAGTGATCGGCGAGGGGTAAAAATGGCTCGAAGCACTTAACATCTGAGGTCATCAGTCCCCTAGACTTGGAAGTAAATGGACCTAACTAACCTAAGGAAATCACACACATCCATGCGCGAGGCAGGATTCAAACCTGCGACCGCAGCAGCGCGGTCCCGGACTGAAGCGCCTAGAACCGCTCGGCCACAACGGCCGGCGACAAGGGATAGCAATGTGAACATATGCAGATGGCGCTTACACGAGGTATAAAAGGGCCCTGCATTTGTGGAGCTTTCATTTGAACTCAGGTGATTCATGTGAAAAGGTTTCCGACGTTATGGCTGCTTGTCAGGAATTAACAGACTTTGAATGCAGAGTAGTAGTTGGAGCTAGAAGCATGGGACATTCCATTTAGGAAATGTTAGAGAATTCAGTAATCCGAGATGCACATAGTTACGGGTGTGGCGAGTATGCAAGATTTCAGGCGTTACCTCTCAACACGGACAAACCCGAGCCGACGGCCTTCACCTAACGACCGAGAGCAGCGGCGGTGTCGTAGAGTTGCCAGTGCTAACAGACAAGCAACACAGCTAGAAATAACAACAGAAATCCCGGGGTGGCCGAGCGGTTCTCGGCGCTACATCCTTGAAGTGCGCGACCGCTACGGTCACAGGTTCGAATTCTGCCTCGGCCATGGATGTGTGTGATCTCCTTAGGTTAGTTAGGTTTAAGTAGTTCTAAGTTCTAGGGGACTGATGACGACAGCAGTTAACGGGGGTAGGACGTCAAACGGGCCGAATTGGAGCAGGAGAGGCACCACACAACATTTTAATTTCCACTGTCTATACTTTTACAAATACATTCATAAAACTTTGTCAACACAACCAGTAAGGATTCAGTATTCAAACTCTTGGCAATGTAAGTTCAAAAGTATAACAAAATAATTTTTTTTACGTGTGAACTTTCATCATTTTTTCACTTACTGTTGGCTGCATTTGTTGCTATGGGTACACTTTTCTTCACAAGTAAGAGAGATCCTTCGATGAATTTTGCGCAGCATACAAACCATACTTACAGGTGTATGAGACTCTAGAATTTATTTAATTAATCAAAAAATGGATGAGCTGTTACATTTTAAACTTCATGTTTAGAAAAAACTCAAATTTTACGGTTAATTATCTCAGTTTTTAGCACAGTTTTTAATGTTGTTGTTGTGGTCTTCAGTACTGAGACTGGTTTGATGCTGCTCTCCATGCCACTCTATCCTGTGCAAGCTTCCTCATCTCCCAGTACCTACTGCAACCTACATCCTTCTGAATCTGCTTAGTGTATTCATCTCTTGGTCTCCCTCTACGATTTTTACCCTCCACGGTGCCCTCCAATGCTAAATTTGTGATCCCTTGATGCCTCAGAACGTGTCCTACCAACCTGTCCCTTCTTCTAGTCAAGTTGTGCCACAAACTTGTCTTCTCCCCAATTCTGTTCAATACCTCCTCATTGCAGTAGGTATTGGGAGACGTAGAAGCTTGCACAGGGTAGAGTAGCATGGAAAGCTGCATCAAAGCAGTCTCAGGACTGAAGACCACAACAACATCAACATCGAACATTAATGGGTAATATCTGAAGGAGACTTCTAAAGATTTGTTGGGTCTTGCCACGCCGGGTTTCTATACTACGCAAGGCAAAAGGAGCCCCGACACGATATTGGCAAGTGTCCCATGTCTTTTCCCATGTCAGTGTGGCAATACGTACCCACTTCGGGCCGCGTGAACGTACCTCGACAACAGCGGACTAGAAACTCGCTAGCAGACACTTTGCAGCCTGCGCCGGTCCCGCACGACGCAGCGCTCGGTCCCATCCGCGGTCAAATCGAGCGAAAATACAGCCCCCTGCCTCGTCTTCCCTAGCCCCGTGACGTCAACGCTCCGCGCCTCTCGCGTTTCACAGAGAAAGCCGACAAATTGGCGGGAAAAGTTGGCGCTCACCGGGAAATGGGTAAAGTTAAGCGGCGATGCGGCGGGGCCTTTTAAAACGAAATTTGCGCCCATTACGGCTAATGGTTGTAAATTTTTTCTTCTCGCTCCCAGCTCCCGGGCCGTCCGCGGGATACGTGCCGCTGTAAGCCCCTGGATGACTCCTCTCCGCCTTCGTGGCGGCGTTCGTCCGATGCCACGCGTAATGCAAACAAAGCGCTGTTGGGGTAAAATTTGTTTCACTCACACTCTTCAACAGCTCTGTCGTGGACTGGCGGAGCGGGAAATGGCAGCAGCAAACAACACAGCCCCGAATCACTCAGACGTCGACACGGGGCCCTGTGCTTCACTCCTGGATTCTTCAAGAACGAAAATTCTACGATAAATGTAAATGTCGTGCGACTAGGGCCTCCCGTTGGGTATACCGTTCAATGGGTCTTTCGATTTGACGCCACTTCGGCGACTTGCGCGTCGATGGGGATGAAATGATGATAATTAGGACAACACAACACCCAGTCTCTGAGCGGAGAAAATCTCCGACCCAGCCGGGAATCGAACCAGGGCCCTTAGGATTGACATTCGGTCGCGTTCGGCACTCAGCTACCGTGGGCGCATAATTCTATGATAATACCGGGAGGCCAAAGATATCCTCTTCACGATACGATATTTACGATATTGCTGAACCTGTGTTGTTCCGAATTACGGTGCAAATTTCCTTCGGACATAAACGCATTTCCGAAGGAGCTTTGCGTCGCAAAATGATTCAAATGGCTCTGAGCACTATGGGACTTAACATCTGAGGTCATCAGTCCCCTAGAACGTAAAACTACTTAAACCTAAGGATATCATACACATCCATGCCTGAGGCAGGATCCGAACCTGTGACCATAGCAGCAGCGCGGTTCCAGACTGTAGCGCCTAGAACCGCTCAGCCACACCGGCCAGCCTTTGCGTCGCACTTTTGAACAACACAGTCACTGCAAAATCGTCTTTATCCACCGACAACGGGGAAGCGACTTTCAATTAACCCTTTCACAGATACTGGCTGCATGTGTGTACATTAATTTTTAGAGTGTATTAGCTGCAAAGGAAATGGATAACTGATGTACCGTCTGAATTATGCGTCCTCTGGAAGTCACATCTGCAATTTGGAGAGACGGAATAAGATTCTCTGACCGTTCTTTCCAATAGCATGTCGTCTTGTAAAGTTGTGACCGCAGCACAAAAGACAACTCGTCGGTCTTGGGATCTTCTTCCGCGGAGGCTGCTATGCTGTCATCTCGAACCTGTGATAGTGCTTTTTATGGGATGCCACTTGCCCACGTTAGTCTCTATATCTACAGAGGACAAGATCTGTAGTACTGACAATGTTAGTAGGTGACACTTCTCATTAATGTATCCTGTTTGGTTATTGTTTAAATATTCACAGGCGCTTCAGTCCGGAACCGCGCTGGTGCTACGGTTGCAGGTTCGAATCCTGCCTCGGGCACGGATGTGTGTGATGTCCTTAGGTCAGTTAGGTTTAAATAGTTATAAGTTCTAGGGGACTGATGATCTCAGATGTTAAGTCCCATAGTGCTTAGAGCCATTTGAACCAGATGACTTTAACTGCTGTCGTTACAGGAAACCCGTACCAGACAAGCTGTGCGTGACGACACATTCACCATTTGAGAGGGTACGGAAATACAGGAGAACAGGGTCGCCACATAAACGAGCCCTCTCTCAGAAATGCCGACGTACAGAATTGATGGAAAAGAAGGGCATAGTCAGCTGTGTACGCAAAAAGATACAAAACAAAAAAAAAACAAATACACACACACACACACACACACACACACACACACACACATTGAGCAATAATTAGTTTAAAATCATCACAGAGCGAATGAGCGTACTTAACACACAACTCACCAGCTAAAATATTCCTCCAAATATAAAGGATTGGCTAGAAGGCATATCTGCTAAAATATTCGTCCGAATTAGTAGAATTTGCTATGTGGGGCTCTCTGGTCATACAGTTTTGCACTTCGAGACGGGGGTTATGACCTCCATGTAACGAACTGGAGTGACCACGTGCAGCAAGTATATCTTTCAACGATATGATGTTCCCACTCATGTCGGTGGAAAATTTATAGGTGCTAGAATGAAATATTCACTCTGCAATGGAATGTACGCTAAAACGTGCAGCCCCAATCAAAATTAAGTGAAACATTTTGAAACATCACAACGTAAGAGCAACAGAATTGTTAATTGGTAACTACGACAGAACGGTTTTAATCTGCCAGGAAATTTCATATCAGGGCACACTCCGCTGCAGAATGAAAATATCATTCTGGAAACATCCCCCAGGCTGTCGCAATATTCTTTCTTTCAGGAGTGCTAGTTCTGCAGCTTTCTCAGGACAGCTTCTGTGAAGTTTGGAAGGTAGGAGACGAGGTACTGGCGGAAGTAAAGCTGTGAGGACGGGGCGTGAGTCGTGCTTGGGTGGCTCAGTCGGTGGGGTACTTGCCCGCGGAAGGCATAGGTTCCGAGTTCGAACCTCAGTCTAGCATACAGTTTTAATTTGCCAGGAAGTTTCAAGTTACAGGTAGCTTTTAATCGACGCCTCTGTGCCTTTCACAGCAGAGCACAGTATTGCAAATATCCTCAGTAACAGCTAGGCTACATAATTCCGAATGCGGAACAAAATACATGCAATTCATAACGAGTTTAGAATCTGAACGTCTTACGTCCTTTACATTCAAGTGGTCTAAAAGTCTGTCCGAAACATCTAATTTACATTTCCGTTCTGTCGTAGTTACCAATTAACATTGTCAATTATGCTGCTCTTACGTTGTGATGTTTCAAAACGTTTCACTTAATTGTGATTGGGGCTGCACGTTTTGGGCTCATATTAGACATAGAGGGTTTCGACAGCCAAAAAAATTTCACAGGTACGAGTGTGCTGAATTCTGGACAAATTATGTAGAATCTCAGTCGTAGAATGTCCGGAGATGTCGTGGTTCCAGCGTTTGACCCTTGTCGAACTCCTTCAGTTTGTTGATAACTTCACAGTTATAATGCATCTTTCATCATTTCTTGTAATGTCTTAATAGGCCCGAAAATACTATAGAACGGCGAAGACAAAATGAACGGAAATATATGAATGGTTTACAAGTAAATGCGGTGGATACCTTTGAAGGAAAAACGAAACAGTTCATATTAGCAAACCATTAAAGTATTCGAGAAATTATTTTCTTTCATTTCTCACACTGCAGCTGCTTTTGCAGCTGACAATGAGAAATTATTTTACAAAATAAAGGTCATTAATTTTCATGAGTTTCAGTTTGTGATTCCCACGCTACCGGAAATTATATTCAGTAACTGACTCCAACTTTGCTGTTGTATTTATATGTACTGTTTCAAAAGCGCACATGCATAATAATTATTTTAAAAAGGCCGGCTAGCAAAATGAAAATATTCCCGAGCAACAATTCACCTTCCTACTGACTATAATGTTCCTGTTCGCCGAGGCTCTCATAAAAAAGTAACTACAAGTCGTGTTGCGTTAGGGGCTGCAATCATTTGCCGATAGGCTTAGTACTACGAAATGCCCCACGTACTGAGTGTCAAGTGAAGTAATGGTGCACAAGGGATAATTTTCTTGAAACTCCATCGTCTGCATTTTGTCTCCACAGTATTTTCATGAGATAAAGTCTTGGGAAGAGCAATCCCAACATGGACACTAATCGAGTTATTGATGCACACAGGACATCCATGTCCGAACTGTTGGGCTGGGTTCCGCACATGACGCCTCCCGAATACGGACAGATTGGCCGAGAACAATGTCGACCATTTCCTCCACCCCATCTCTCTCACCACATCTGTCTCCCTATCCCACTGAACATATCCTCCTCCATCTTTCTCTTCACATCTTCACCTCCCCTCTTTCATTACCACTAGCTGTCATCATCTTCCATCTTCCTCATGTATCTCTCTCTCCTCCCCTCTCTCTGTCTACATCTACTTCTACATTTATACTCCGCAAGCCACCCAACGGTGTGTGGCGGAGGGCACTTTACGTGCCACTGTCATTACCTCCCTTTCCTGTTCCAGTCGCGTATAGTTCGCGGGAAGAACAGCTGAAAGCCTCCGTGCGCGCTAGAATCTCCCTAATTTTACATTCGTGATCTCCACGGGAGGTATAAGTAGGGGGAAGCAATATATTCGATACCTCATCCAGAAACGCACCCTCTCGAAACCTGGCGAGCAAGCTACACCGGGATGCAGAGGGCCTCTCTTGCAGAGTTTGCCACTTGAGTTTGTTAAACATCTCCGTAACGCTATCACGGTTACCAAATAACCCTGTGACGAAACGCGCCTCTCTTCTTTGGATCTTCTCTATCTCCTCCGTCAACCCGATCTGGTACGGATCCCACACTGATGAGCAAACACTCAAGTATAGGTCGAACGAGTGTTTTGTAGGCCACCTCCTTTGTTGATAAACTACATTTTCTAAGGACTCTCTCAATGAATCTCAACCTGGTACCCGCCTTACCAACAATTAATTTTATATGATCATTCCACTTCAAATCGTTCCGCACGCATACTCCCATATATTTTACAGAAGTAACTGCTACCAGTGTTTGTTCCGCTATCATATAATCATACAATAAAGGATCCTTCTTTCTATGTATTCGCAATACATTACATTTGTCTATGTCAAGGGCCAGTTGCCACTCCCTACACCAAGTGCCTATCAGCTGCAGATCTTCCTGCATTTCGCTAAAATTTTCTAATGCTGCAACTTCTCTGTATACTACAGCATCATCCGCGAAAAGCCGCATGGAACTTCCGACACTATCTACTAGGTCATTTATATATATTGTGAAAAGCAATGGCCTCATAACACTCCCCTGTGGCACGCCATAGGTTACCTTAACGTCTGTAGACGTCTGTCCATTGATAACAACATGCTGTGTTCTGTTTGCTAAAAACTGTTCAATTCAACCACACAGCTGGTCTGATATTCCATAGGCTCTTACTTTGTTTATCAGGCGACAGTGCGGAACTGTATCGAACGCCTTCCGGAAGTCAAGGAAAGTAGCATCTACCTGGGTGCCTGTATCTAATATTTTCTGGGTCTCATGAACAAATAAAGCGACTTGGGTCTCACACGATCGCTGTTTCCGGAATCCATGTTGATTCCTACAGAGTAGATTCTGGGTTTCCATTCTCTCCCCATATTCAGTTTACCACCTCCTCTATCCATCTGTGAAACTCTCATTGCCCCTGCAATACAGTTCAATAAAGGAGGCCCATACTGCTCCCACAACAGCCCTGTCATACAGGGGTGGCTACACATCAACAGCTTGAAAATTATTTATTTGCCCCTGATATACAGGCCGCCATTCAAATCATGCCAATAAAGCAGGCTGGTACTACAACACAGCAACTTGTCATGTGGGGAGGTATACATGTCAGGGTCCATGAAAGTAAATCTTGCCTCTTACATGTACACTTTCTAATCAGGTTGATTTGGTAGCGCCATTCTGGTCCCACACCACATCCCTGTCATGCAGGGCAGCCTATATCCAAGAGGTAGCCTGTTCTTTCCTGTATTTTCACTTCTATTGGAAACAAGAGGTTATAAACTGCACAGTGATACTTGTGGGGCCCACTGTTTCTGTGGTGTCACCGCCACACACCACACTTGCTTGGTGGTAGCCTTTAAATCGGCCGCGGTCCGGTAGTATACGTCTGACCCGCGAGTACGCCACTACCAGTGATTGCAGACCGAGCGCCGCCACACGGCAGGTCTAGAGAGACTTCCTAGCACTCGCCCAAGTTGTACAGCCGACTTTGCTAGCGATGGTTCAGTGACAAAATACGCTCTCATTTGCCGAGACGATAGTTAGCACAGCCTTCAGCTACGTTATTTGCTACGACCTAGCAAGGGGCCATATATTGTGAATCATGTACTGTCACGAGCGACGTGCATCACTAATAGATTAAAGTTATGTAATCGACCAGCTACGTCCGTTTTTCTCAATTCTAATTCCCTTGTCATGTTCCAGACCTCACGCCAGCCTGCGTCAGCTGAGACGCGTGCATTTCGGCCTCCTTTAGGAACACGGTTGGCTCTCCTGCCAACCACAACAGTTCCTGTTCCAAATTTGGTTGAAATGGATCCCAGAGTTTGGGAGGAGATCATTGATATACACACGTACACTCACCTCTGAAGATACACTGTGTGATTAATGCTATGTGACAAGCAGTTATAGTAAAGTTGTGTTTTAGTAGTAATGAGTGGTTATACAGTGGGACTGTGTGTGCGCTACTTGGACAGCGCTATCTGGTGGCCGGTTGTGAACCGCTAGAATCACAGCAGGTAAGCCTGCGCGGAATAGGGCAGTTATGATGCCGACCGGTGCTTGGCGAGCAGTGGTAGTTTCACCTAGTGACTTCAGTTTCATATTTTATGGAAAGAACGACTATGAGAGCAGTTTTTTTATTATTTTTATTGGTTGTGATAATGATTTTATCAGATGGTCTGCCTCATATGCCCTGATGTCCATATGACTTTATAAATGTTAATCCACGTTTCAGGTATGTGGTTCAGTAATATTTGTAATGTATATAGTTACCTTACAGATCTGATGATGGCCCCTTCAGAGTGCTGAAACCGGTCATCTAATAAACGACTGGAGCAATCCTGGCTTTTCAGTTATTTTAAAAACAGAGTGATTGCCCCACAGTGTTCAGTGCAAAATATCATCTAATGTACTCCACATGCATTGTTGCAACAGTAAATCTTGAGTGAATTGAAAACCTATAGAAGGGTGTACTGATTCCTTTCCGGCAGTGTAGCACACAGTTTCATGTAGGGCATCAGTTTGCGCAGCTAGAGGCCAGCAGAAAGGCTGTAGTGGAGGGCAGGCTACGGTGGGTTGGTGAGTAATGGACAACAGGTCGTTGTCGCACTTAATTGCCGAGCTCCGCAGTCTGCTGCGCCTCTCTTATTGCGGTTGCACCGTCGTCTTCCGCGACGACCGACCTGCCGGATGAGAGCAAAACTGCCTCGGCGTTTCCGCAGTAACCGTTCCGTCGCCGTGATAAAAGCCCGCCGACGCGTTTTCTTTTTACCTCCCGTCGCTGGCGTTGCGGCCGTCGCTACTCCTCCTCAGGAGGGACCGCCCGATATCATCTCGAGGGCCGCCGCGGGGAACCCCCGCTGCACAGTGCGGGGAGAGAGGACGCTGCGCTTTAAACCCTGCAACGTTACTGCGCGCAATGAGACGCGACCCGGCGCGCATTATCTCGGCAGGAAATAGTGCCACCTACCGGGCGGCGCAATATGACGTCACGGGCGCGCCGGCGTCACGGCCGAGATTGCGTCATTAGGCGGCGACCGCAGCGCCGAGTGGCATCTGGCGGCGGGCGGCGGCTTTGCATAAAACAAGCGACAAACGGCCGGCACGTCAGCCGGCGCGGCAATGCCGGGAAATGGCGAGGGGCAAAAGTCGAGGGAAAGCGGGCGAAAAGAGAGAAAAAAAAAGAAAATATAAAGAGTGGGCAGAATTTTTACGGGACGTCCTAAGGAGCAGCCAGGAAGACGCTGCCCCCTTGTCGGTCATAATGGCGGCGGCGCAGTTCACGACAGCATTTTTAATCTCCCAGACATCGTCATCTGCTCCAGGCATTTTTTTACGGCCCTCCTCTTACCGCTGTTAACAACACTCATCCTTTTCAACGGCGCTATCGCAAGAAGGTGTTTACGGTCTGGCTTCTTCTTTACCTGATGTTGGGGGCAAATACTGAAACTACTGTATTTCCACGCCTGTGAGGTATGTAGGTTAAAATTTCATCCTTGTGCTAGCTTACTTCCTTCGTACTTGTCGTCTTCCATTATATACAACAGTGACCGAGGGTAATTTGTGTTTTGTAACAAAGTGTTTTTACAGGATGGCGTTGCTAGGCCAATGTCGAATCCTCCTCCTTTATGTGGGCTTGAGAGATAGATGGTCTGAGGTGTTAAAGATAGATAACCAGTTCAAATACTTGGGATCTTTGTTCATCTGTGATAACAGCAAGGGAAGAAAAATTCTTGAGCTTGTGCCTTTCTCCCGCGGGTATGCAGGGCCATCATGGTTAAACGGATTTGGCAATGTTAGATTAAGAAGCTGCCAGATGCCCTTCCTGCCGGGACCTCGTACTGCCCCCCCCCCCCTCCCCCACCCAGGACGGAATTAGTGTACCCCAACTGTCTGCGACTAGTGCAATCTGTGGAATGAGCCGAAAGTGTTCAGACGTCTGCAAGCAATGTAACTGAGGCGGGACGTGGGGACCAGCGCGGTATTCGCCTAGGGGGATGTGGAAAACCGCCTAAAAACCACATCCAGGCTGGCGGGCACACCAACCGTCGTCGTTAATCCACCGGGCGGATTCTATCCGGGGCCGGCGCGCCTACCCGAGTCCACGAAGCAGCGCTTTAGCGCTCTCGGCTAACATGGCGGGTTAACAGCAAGGAAATAGTGATAGTGGGAGTGAAATGGAGAATCTCTGCTCAAACTCAGTATTAGGGAACATTAAGATGAGAATCTAAAAATGGCTCTGAGCAGTATGGGACATAACATCTGAGGTCATCAGTGTCATAGAACTTAGAACTACTTAAACCTAACTAACCTAAGGATATCACTCACAACCATGCCCAAGGCAGGATTCGGACCTGCGACCGTAGCAGTCGCCCGGTTCCGCACTGACGCGCCTAGAACCGCTCGGCCACTGCGGCCGGCGATGAGAATCTATAACATAGTAATATGCAAGTGCTCTACCAGCTGAGCTACCCAAGCACGACTCACGCCCCGTCCTCACAGCTTTACTTCTGCTAGTACCTCGTCTTCTACCTCCCAAACTTTAGAGAAGCTCTCCTGCGATCATTGCAGAACAAGCACTCCTGAACGAAAGGATATTGCGGAGAAATGGCACTTGCCCACGAAAGGCAAAGGTCACGAGTTAGAGTCTTGTTCTGGCACACAGTTTTAATCTGCCAGGAAGTTTCAAGAGAATAGAGGCTTTCGTAATGTGGTGGCACAGAAGAATGCCGATGATTAAATAGGTAAGTACTGTAACTAATGAAGAGTTATTGAATAAAATTGGAGAAACAAGAAATTTGTGCCAAAACTTGACTATAAGAAGATATCAGTTGATTGGACACACTCTTAGAGATCAATGGATCAGGAATTTAGTACTAGAAGGAAGTGTGGTGGGAAAAATCGTACAGGGAGACCAAGAAATAAATACGGTAAGCTGATTCAGAAGCATGTAGCGTGTTATTCAAAGATGAAGAAGCTTGCCCAGGATAGAGTAGCTGAGAGAGCTGCATGAAGCCAGTCTTTAGACTGAAGAACAGAACAGCAACACTGTAGATCAACCCAACAACGTGCTCTGAACATATTGGCAGTGTTGGCTTGACGGTGTGACACTTTCAGTTCCATTCTGGGTGTTGCTTAGTGGTGACCCACTTTGGCGACCGCTGCCGTCCGCTGGCCGCCGCGAGACAACCCCTCGGGGGCGGCATTACCACAGCGACGATGAGGGCCGCCGCCTCCTCGACCAACAGAGCGCATCGCTGGCCGGCCGGCCGCCCCTCAAGGACTGGGAGGGTGGCGGTGGGTGGGGGGCGGTGCCCGGTACCCTCGGCCACCCACCGCCTGCGAGATTAAGTCCGTCCCGCCTCCAGGAGGCGCTATCAACGCTGGACAGCGCCGGACCCCTAATGGACATTGTCTCTGGCCCGCACCAACAGCCAGTGGCTTCATTAGGCGCGCGGCGTCCATTATCGCCGCGTCTGCAGACGCCTTGAGGAGCGGCCAGCCATTGTGTGCTGGAGACGTCCCAAGATTGCCGTGTGCTCCGTGGCCGGCGACAGCTGCGTACACTGGACGCCGACCAGCGGAGATGAACAGGGCCACTGTTTCTGTCTCTCAGCGCGGTCGCCGGTGGAAAGTGCAAATACGTCTCGACTGCAATCAAATAATTACCTCGGAGGCACTTGCTCTGAAGCACAAAGGCTGCATCACTGAGACAACATGAGAAAGACTGGAAAATTCTTATAGCTTGTTAACCGGATAATGGTGGTGTCTCAATGGTCACTGGTACTCTGATGAGGTTCAGTCCAATAGTATGCGACTACAGTGCTACATTTCACAACTTGATGTATTCTGCAACCCAGAAGATTCTATGGAATCCAAGGAATCCTACATAAGTGAAGCATTTAAAACTGAACCATAGATAATTACCACCTGATCGAAGGAATGAACACACAGCTTCTGGGCAATTCAAATGGTTCAAATGGCTCTAAGCACTTAGGGACATAACTTCTGAGGTTATCAGTCCCCTAGAACTTAGAACTAGTTAAACCTAACTAACCTAAGGACATCACACAGACCCCCTTGCTCGAGGCAGGATTCGAAGCTGCGACCATAGCAGCAGCGCGGTTCCGGACTGAAACGCCTAGAACCGCTCGGCCACAGCGGCCGGTTGTGGGCAATTAACAAGACAACTAATCTTAAGGTTTTAATTATGACACTGTCAAAATTACTTGATGTAATAACTGTTTGTGTACTTGCACATGCATACCTCCACTCTTGGTACAAACTGCAACTGTAGTGGCACAGTAGCATATGCAACTGTAGTGTCACAGTAGCATAGCACGCCGCAAGGCAAGCCAAAAGAAAATGGCGCAACTCACACATGAAGGGAGTAGTAGCAGTAGTAGTAGTTGTTGTTGTTGTTGCTGCTGCTGTTGTTGCCGTCTGAACAGGCCTCTTCATCTCTGAGTAACTATTGCAACCTACATCCATCTGAATATCGCCCGGTAATTCATTTTATTCACTTGAAGAGGAAAAGCGCTCCAATAACACATACTCAATTAGTGGGAGTGTACGCTCTAAATGCTTCACCATATGTCACTGCGTCTACGTGACACAGACGCTTCCAGCTGCAATTTTTTGTGATCTTTCCGAGGCGTTTGAGTGCGTAGAATGAAGATAACGTTGCACACTTACAAGAACTGAAGGCTTGTGGAATCGATGGTTTTACATACGAGCTGTCGAAATCATATGTAACTAAAAGAAAGCAATAAGCTGTCCTGAAACGTTCAGACAGTATCGGAACGGCAGCATATTTTAGTGACGGGGGACAATCCATACAGGGAGTCCCTCAGGCTTCAATTTGGGACTACTCCTATCCCTCATACAGGGTGAAACAGGAGGAAAGGTATAGGTGTATGCTTTGAGGGGTAGCGGTTTTAGTGTTTCTGAGCAAGAAACTTCATATCGAGATATGCCCTCTTCCGACTGGTTGCTTACACAGAACATATTTAATATGACTTTCGTATCTTTTTGTAAACAATTCGAAAACGATATCCTCCAGCGATAAAGCGTCGCAGTAAAGAATTAAACTACATTAAATTTCCTAGAAAAAATATCCTATTCATTTTTGATCTACGACTAATAGTTTGCACTAAGAGAACACGAGAATATTGAAAATCTTGGGAGACGAGCATGCTCTGCAGCTTACGTAGTTTTTCAATCTGAGTTTATTTCCCGACTTTATAGACATCAAGTGGCCGGTGTAAAATTCTTCGTCTCAGTTTCATTTACGGTGTTACGTTGTAAACAACGACAATATCTGAGTAATACAGAAAATAAATAACAATGTACATTAATTGTGTTCTATCTCTGAAACTATTCAGAATAGGAGTCAAGTCCACATGACGCTTTTTGTTCAGGAGACATACTGTCACCACTCAAAGACTGTATCTTTCCTTCTGACTCACCCTTTATGTGTGAACGACCTTCAACTCAAAAATGAACAAGCAGAATTGCTGCTTCGCAAGTGACACTGGTGTAAATAATAAAACCCCTTGGAGACGAAGTCAAAGAAAAGATTGCTAATTTATTGTTTATGAAACAATAATCAAGTGCTTCTCTGAAAATGGATTACCCCAAAATTTTTAGAAAACTGACTGTGCTCATTTTCAGTTCTGTACAACGAATCATAGCAACAATTGGCGTAGAATATGAACAGCAGTCAGTAAAATGGGCAAACTGCTCCAAATTGTTGGGTGTACATACTGATGAAAAGTGGAAGAAGCATGTTACTGAGCTTCTCAAAGAATTAATTTGAGCTCATCGGGTAACTGCTAGGCTTGGAAGTAAACGAATCAGCGTCCTGATGTGTTTTGTTGATTTCCACTAGATAAATTTGATTGGATAATGTTCCGAGGTTACTCACCACTTAGGCAGAAAGTACTGATTGCACAACAGCGAGCAGTAACAACAGTACGTGGTATTCACCTGCGATCGCCATATTGGTATCTTTTCAAGAAGTTGGGCCCTTTAACTGCACAGTCGCAATACGTGACCTTTATTACCCATTGTTAAAGCTGTTCGTCTCTCAGAACGGAGTTCAACATGCAGCGAGGAAAATTTTTGAGCATTCGCCCAATAGCATGAAATGTCTGCCAGGTAGCAGAGCAATTTTAATCTAACCTAAATTCATTACTCCTTCACAACTCCTCCTATTCCATCAATGGATTTCTATTTAAAAACTGTAAGCCTCAAACAAATTACTTTCTTGTGTGATTGCGTGAGTAAGACTAAAGGAATTGGAAATTGGTGAAGTGCGAGTACGTCTCGCGTGCTCAGGATTATCAAACTCACTTATCAAAACCTACATAGTAGCTCCTGTTGAAGTAGAATCATGGAATTTGGCAAGAAGCAAGGTTTCACAGCACAAGTAAAGCAAAAAGTATAAGATAATTGTTAAATTGTAATATCCCATAAAAATATCATTTTCCCATTAGAACATACACTCCTGGAAATTGAAATAAGAACACCGTGAATTCATTGTCCCAGGAAGGTGAAACTTTATTGACACATTCCTGGGGTCAGATACATCACATGATCACACTGACAGAACCACAGGCACATAGACACAGGCAACAGAGCATGCACAATGTCGGCACTAGTACAGTGTATATCCATCCACCTTTCGCAGCAATGCAGGCTGCTATTCTCCCATGGAGACGATCGTAGAGATGCTGGATGTAGTCCTGTGGAACGGCTTGCCATGCCATTTCCACCTGGCGCCTCAGTTGGACCAGCGTTCGTGCTGGACGTGCAGACCGCGTGAGACGACGCTTCATCCAGTCCCAAACATGCTCAATGGGGGACAGATCCGGAGATCTTGCTGGCCAGGGTAGTTGACTTACACCTTCTAGAGCACGTTGGGTGGCACGGGATACATGCGGACGTGCATTGTCCTGTTGGAACAACAAGTTCCCTTCCCGGTCTAGGAATGGTAGAACGATGGGTTCGATGACGGTTTGGATGTACCGTGCACTATTCAGTGTCCCCTCGACGATCACCAGAGGTGTACGGCCAGTGTAGGAGATCGCTCCCCACACCATGATGCCGGGTGTTGGCCCTGTGTGCCTCGGTCGTATGCAGTCCTCATTGTGGCGCTCACCTGCACGGCGCCAAACACGCATACGACCATCATTGGCACCAAGGCAGAAGCAACTCTCATCGCTGAAGACGACACGTCTCCATTCGTCCCTCCATTCACGCCTGTCGCGACACCACTGGAGGCGGGCTGCACGATGTTGGGGCGTGAGCGGAAGACGGCCTAACGGTGTGCGGGACCGTAGCCCAGCTTCATGGAGACGGTTGCGAATGGTCCTCGCCGATACCTCAGGAGCAACAGTGTCCCTAATTTGCTGGGAAGTGGCGGTGCGGTCCCCTACGGCACTGCGTAGGATCCTACGGTCTTGGCGTGCATCCGTGCGTCGCTGCGGTCCGGTCCCAGGTCGACGGGGACGTGCACCTTCCGCCGACCACTGGCGACAACATCGATGTACTGTGGAGACCTCACGCCCCACGTGTTGAGCAATTCGGCGGTACGTCCACCCGGCCTCCCGCATGCCCACTATACGCCCTCGTTCAAAGTCCGTCAACTGCACATACGGTTCACGTCCACGCTGTCGCGGCATGCTACCAATGTTAAAGACTGCGATGGAGCTCCGTATGCCACGGCAAACTGGCTGACACTGACGGCGGCGGTGCACAAATGCTGCGCAGCTAGCGCCATTCGACGGCCAACACCGCGGTTCCTGGTGTGTCCGCTGTGCCGTGCGTGTGATCATTGCTTGTACAGACCTCTCGCAGTGTCCGGAGCAAGTATGGTGGGTCTGACACACCGGTGTCAATGTGTTCTTTTTTCCATTTCCAGGAGTGTATATATCCCGAGCCGGCCGCAGTGGCCGAGCGGTTCTAGGAACTTCAGTCCGGAACCAAGCGGCTGCTACGATCGCAGGTTCGAATTCTGCCTCGGGCATGGATATGTGTGATGTCCTTAGGTTAGTTAGGTTTACGTAGTTCCATAGTGCTTAGAGCCATTTGAGCCATCATCCCGTCAGAAGCATACCAGACGAACATTACTGCAAGCTAACACAAGGTGTAAGTTTTAGTCATGTTTTAGTAAGTAAATAAAAATATTTTATTAAATCGTCTATATTTACATATATAAAATGAAATGCACTCCTCGATTCTTTTTGCATGTCCGGCCCAGCTGAGCAACTGCCGCAGAGGTTTTGATGCGGTCTTGAAATTCGCGGGACAGATGTCTTGTCAGTATCTACATTGAGATTCTCAATTATAGCAATAGTAACAAACGGAAATCCGATGGCGCAGTATCGGGGGAGGAAATAAATGGTTCAGATGGCTCTGAGCACTATGGTACTTAACATCAGAGGTCATCAGTCCCCTAGAACGTAGAACTACTTAAACCTAACTAACCTAAGGACATCACACACATCCATGCCCGAGGCAGGATTTGAATCTGCGATCGTAGCGGTCGCGCGGCTCCGCACTCAAGCGCGAACCGCTCGACCACCGCGGCCGGCGGGGGAGGAAATACCTCCAGCCCCAATTCATCGATTTTTCGAGGTTTCGTCTTGGGCAGAGCGGTCTTGCATTACCGTGTTACAGAATGACGCCTATTTCTGTTGGCAATCACTGCACACTGCATACATAAAGATTGATTTTCTCGTCCCAGTTGCTCGGAATTAAGATCCACATTCACTGTCTGTCCAGGTTTACGCAATTCAAAACGAACGACCCCGAGAATATTCCTCATAACACACAAAGGCGCCTTTTTTAAGTGTGAATCTGGCTTAGCTGTACTTCGTGGTGATCTATTCGGAGACAGCCCTACCTTTTTTTTTTTCGCTGGAGCAATAATTTGCATGTGGTGGTAGGTTAGCTTTGTTTGTCTTTACCAGTCTGCTGCAAATGTTCTCGGATGGCCGACCAAGATTGGTTAACGCTGTATAACGGTTCATTGATTTTCGGACTCGGACTTGCTTCCACTTGGGCCCTTAACACGTCATTGTCTAAAGTTTTTCGTCTTCCTAATCGATACGAGTCGGAAAGATCAAAATTGCTGGATTTAAATTTAGGAAGCCACCTTTGGCATTTAAGAACGTCTTGTGCTCTTGGACAAACATCGAAAAAGTTTTTGGGGACGGCTGTTGCGTTACAATACTTGCGAAACAGAAAAAGCATACGACGGCGGGTACGTAACTCTTCTAGTACTTTGTATGTCCATCCTTTTAGCAGGACTTCTCTGGGACGACGGTCGTTTACTACGATGACAAAAAATAAAAACACCTACAGCCATCCTTATGATTTTATTTTATTTTGCCGCTACCAGTTTCGACGCTCCATTGTCAACAAAGTTGACAGTTGATGGTTGGAGTGCAGACACATTATCTGCAAATCCAATAATGCTGGCAACTGATGGGTTATGCATGGGTATCGTATCGACCTGTACCGCATCAAAACAGCCTGAAGATGACGCAATGAAGCGTCGCAACTGGAAGCGACAAAATGAAATCAAATCATAAGGACAGCTGTAGGAGTTTTTATTTTTTGTCAATTCTAGTATTTGGCTGGCCATTTAAACTACAAAAACTTGACATTTAATCACCCTGACCTTAAAACGTCTTTGGCGTGACTTTGAATTATACAATGAGCTGCTAAATGCCAAACGAATTTCGACAAGCAGAGAAACGAAGAAACGATATTACTTTCCGGTTCCACTAATATTAACCAGTGTATCTCAAAATACAGGGTGCTACGAAAAGGTACGGCCAAACTTTCAGGAAACATTCCTCACACACAAAGAAAATATGTTATGTGGACATGTGTCCGGAAACGCTTAATTTTCATGTTAGAGCTCATTTTAGTTTCGTCGGTATGTACTGTACTTCCTCCATTCTCCGCCAGTTGGCGCAATTGAAGGAAGGTAATGTTGACTTAGGTGCTTGTACTGACATGCGACTCATTGCTCTACAGTACTAGCATCAAGAACATGAGTACGTAGCATCGACAGGTTAGTGTTCATCACGAACGTGGTTTTGCAGTCAGTGCGATGTTTACAAATGCGGAGTTGGCAGATGCCCATTTGATGTATGGATTAGGACGAAGGTGTCCCGACAGGAAGACGTTCGAAGCAATTGATTTGCGTCTTAGGGAGTACGGAACATTCCAGCCTATGACTCGCGACTGGGGAAGACCTAGAACGACTAGGACACCTGCAATGGACGAGGCAATTCTTCGTGCAGTTGACGATAACCGTAATGTCAGCGTCAGAGAAGTTGCTGCTGTACAAGGTATCGTTAACCACGTCACTACATGGAGAGTGCTACGGGAGAACCAGTTGTCTCCGTACCATGTACAGCGCGTGCAGGCACTGTCAGCAGCTGATTGGCCTCCACGGGTACACTTCTGCGAATGGTTCATCCGACAATGTGTCAATCCTCATTTCAGTGCAAATTTTCTCTTTACGGATGAGGCTTCATTCCAACGAGATAAAATTGTAAATTTTCACAATCAACATGTGTGGGCTGACGAGAATCCGCACGCAATTGTGCAAATCACGTCATCGACACAGATTTTCTGTGTACGTTTAGGCAGCCAATGTTGGTGATGTCTGAATTGCGCCCCATGTTCTTCCACCTACGCTCAATGGAGCACGTTATCATGATTTCATACGGGATACTCTACCTGTGCTGCTAAAACATGTGCCTTTACAAGGCACAAGTGGTTCATGCACGATGGAGCTCCTGCACATTTCAGTCGAAGTGTTCGCACGCTTCTCAACAACAGATTCGGTGACGGATGGCTTGGTAGAGGCGGACCAATTCCATGGCCTCCACGCTCTCCTGACCTCAACCCTCTTGACCTTCATTTATGGGGGCATTTCAAAGCTCTTGTCTACGGAACGCCGGTACCAAATGTAGAGACTCTTTGTGCTCGTATTGTGGACGGCCGTGATACCATACGCCATTCTCCAGGGCTGCATCAGCGCATCAGGGATTCCGTGCGACGGAGGGTGGATGCATGTATCCTCGCTAACGGAGGACATTTTGAACATTTCCTGTAACAAAGTGTTTGAAGTCACGCTGGTACATTCTGTTGCTGTGTGTTTCCATTTCACGATTAATGTGATTCGAAGAGAAGTAATAAAATGAGTTCTAACATGGAAAGTAAGCGTTTCCGGACACGTGTCCACATAACAGATTTTCTTTATTTGTGTGTGAGGAATGTTTCCTGAAAGTTTGGCCGTACCTTTTTGTAACACCCTGTATGTGTGGACATACAGATGTATCATTATGTGGAGGGCACTACTATTAATTCTGAAATAGACTCATAACTGTGTGTACGTCTTGGGCCTGAGCTAATATGCAAATTGCGATGGTTTTCTTTGGAAACGTAGCTAACGGTATAACAAAAGAGGCCCCATCGTAACATCAAAGGGATAAATGTACACCGATAGAACGAGACCCCTTGCAGTGGGTGGTTAGAGGTGAGAGAAAAAAATCGGGGAGGAAGGGTAGGATGGTGGAGCGGGAGGGGGGCGAGGCAGGGAACACAGAAAGAGGTTCAGGCGAGACGGTAACGTTGGCCGCCCTGACTCGCTCGCCTGCAAGAGCGGCGCGGGGGCAATGAGACGTGAACGAATCTGGAAGCAGGGCTACCAACCGCCGCGGCAGACACTGGAGCTCCGCTAATGAATTATTCAATACTTTAGCTTCCGACAAGAGGCGGCGTCGGCGGAGCACACTGCGTTCGCCAGGGGCGGGGAGGGGGGAGAGGGGGTGGCGCGGTGCCGCCAGGGTCATAAAAAAAGATTACTGCCTGCCCGCCCCGGCGCCGCGGGGAACCCCCGAGCACGGTGTCTCTGCGCCCGCACGCGCTGCGCGGAGCCGTGTCGTGTCGGATCAACTTTGCCAGCGCATCTACTAGTTGTTCTACACTCCTCTGCCCACCGCCGCCGAAATCACGAACGTACCAGCAACAATTGCTTGTGTGTGTGTCACGTGTATGCCTTTTAGCCAGTTACGGAGAGGCAACACTAAGAGAGCCGCGCAGGGTAACATTTAGGGTCAAACTGCTATTCCGTAACGTACCCACTCTGTGAAACGACACTAAATATTTCATGCTCACTTGTAATAAAAATATTATTGAGCTGCTCAAACAACCAAGTACAGAATATTTCTCTTTGCATAGTACCTAGTTTTGAAACAAACAAATCAGCCTGTTAGAATAATTCCGAAATTTCGACACACTAATGTTTCACTGGGTACTCACGAGCTAGAAACTACGCACTCACTATATAAATAGCCAGCGGTGAAAGTAATATTTGGTGTTTAGCTACGGTCATCAACTACATGCATTTCCAAGCAGTTAGCCTCTTTAACCGTTCCGTATAACTTTCCAATCGTGATGATGATCTCGTCGTAATGACTGATTGGAAGAAAGGGTCCGAGACAACGCATGCTGAGGCATTAAGGAATTGTGAATTTCGCCGGCCAGAGTGGCCGAGCGGTTCTAGGCGCTACAGTCTGGAACCGCGCGGCCGGTACGGTCGCAGGTTCGAATCCTGCCTCGGGCATGGGTGTGTGTGATGTCCTTATGTTAGTTAGGTTTGTTTAAGTAGTTCTAAGTTCTAGGGGACTGATGACCTCAGACGTTAAGTCCCGTAGTGCTAAGATCCATTTTGAATTGTGAATTTCATAACGGAAGAAAGTGTGTGGAGTGGAAATTGTAGAGGGACACTAAAGCTCTAATATTCTGGGTGTGTCAGGAGCAATCATCAATATTCATTGGTATGAGAGGAACGATCGTTCGAAGCGAAAAGTGTAGTGAACACGGACTTCAAAATGCATTGCTGCAGAGGTATGAGCACTTCTTCACCTTCGGTACTGTAAAATAAATTTCCTCTGCTGCAAGTTCTCCCAGTTCCATATTTTGAGAAGTGATAGTATTGACTGAGATAAGAAATAATAAAGTCCAGTATACAAGGGCTCTAAAGTAAATACCTTAAACGATTTTCATGATCGCATTTTAGAGCCGATGTTTAAAAAAATGGCTCTGAGCACTATGGGACTCAACTGCTGTGGTCATTAGTCCCCTAGAACTTAGAACTACTTAAACCTAACTAACCTAAGGACATCATACAGATCCATCCCCGAGGGAGGATTCGAACCTGCGACCGTAGCAGTCGCACGGTTCCGCACTGCGCGCCTAGAACCGCGAGACCACCGCGGCCGGCGCAGAGCCGATGTTTAGTAAACGTTTTGCTTCTGATAAACGTTCCTCTCAGTTTGATGAATACTGATCACTCCTCTTGGCTAGACCCTAGTTAGCAGGTTCAAGTGGATGTAGGTTGCAATTGGTATGTATATATGAGAGACAGCATATAGTGTAACATTAGTATGGAGCGCTGCATCAAACCAGTTGTTGCAGCCGTTGGACGTTTGACAGAAAAACAACGGCAATCACTAAAATAATCATTTAGTGTAATGTATGTCTGTATGTATGTGTTAAGAAAAAAAGAAAAAACCGTACCACCAAGGAATTATCCGATTCGGGCGGAAATCAATAGATGTGACGTACACATACAGACAAACAAACAAATTAAAGAGCAGTTTTTCGTCTTGGCATTGACTGGCATAATTGTTCGATGTCAGCCTGAGGGAGATCGTACCAAATTCCGCTGAATTGGCTAGTTAGATCGACAAAACATCCAGTTGCTTGGAGGGCCCTACCCATAATGCTCCAAACTTCCTCAATTGGGGAGAGATGCGGAAATCATGCTGGCCGAGGTAGGATTGGCAAGCATGCAGCCAAGGGGTAAAACTCTCCCCATGTGGGGGTGGTCATTATCTTTTGCTGAAATGTATCCCAGAATAGCTTGCCAAGGAGGGCAACGAAACGGGACGTGGGATATTGTCGATCTACCATTGTGCTGTGAGAGTGCTGTGGATGACAACCAAAGAGATCCTCTGACGAAAAGAATTGGCAACACCGATCGTCATTCCTCGTTGTTGGGGCCTATGACAGCGACAGCCAGTTTGGTATTTCAACACTATCTGGGGCATCTCCAGCCTCGTCTTTGTTAGTCATTGGGGCACAATTCAAAATGGGACTCATCACTGAAGACTTCTACTCCAGTTAATGAGATTCCAGGCGGAAGACGTGTGTGGAGATGCCCCAGAAAGTGGTACGATACCAGTTTGACTGTCGCCTGCCCCACGGCCCAACAACGAAGAGTGATGGTTCAGTGTGTCACTCCATTTCAAAGCAGGACCCCTTTGGTTCTTATCTGCGATACCCTTACAGCACAGCAGGACATAGACTATATCTCACGTCCAATTTTGTTGCCCTACATGGCAAGTCACCCTACAGTGGCCAGCTAGATCACCGGATTTCTCCCCAAATGATAACGTCTGGAGCATTACAGTCAGGGCCCTCCAACCATCTACACATTTTGACGATCTACGGCTCCAACTGGACAGAATTTGGCACGATATCCCTCATGAGGATATCCAACAATCTGTCAATCAATACCAAGCCGAATTACTGCTTTTGTAAGGGCTGGAAGAGGATCAATGTGTTACTAAATTGCTAAATTTGTGAAGCTCATTCTCTTGAATAAATGATCCAACTTCCCTGACATTGTAATCATTTATTTGTATGGCTTCTTTTGAGAGTGTATGTAGCTTCTTGAAATGCACTCTCCATGAGTTTCAGCTGCAAAACTTGTGCTGGCATAAGCTGATATCAGCACGACAGTCCCAAAGATGAAGCCAAGATCGATTAGTAGGCACTGGATCAAGTGCGCCTATCATGAGAGAGGCCAGAGACACACTGACAACCAACGCGCCGCCAACACCCTCTCGATAGGCGGTATTTAGGCCACCACCACTGACCGGAGGGCCCCACTGATTCTCTCTCCCAGTATGGTGTTCAAAAAATGTTCAAATGTATGTGAAATCTTATGGAACTTAACTGTTAAGGTCATCAGTCCCCAAACTTACACACTACTTAACCTAAATTATCCTAAGGACAAACGCACACAGCCATGCCCAAGGGAGGACTCGAACCTCCACCAGAACCAGCCCCACAGTCCACCAGTTTGGTGTCTATCAGTACATTCGAGAGCAGGCTCAGTTGACTTCACAGGCTGTGACAGTACATAATGACCAGATTAGTGACTATAGCGAGATTTGAGTTTTTAATAGCAAGATTACCGACATTGTCTGCAAGAGGACTGTTACTGAAGGAATTCTGCCAAAATTCTTCAAACGGTTCAAATGGCTCTAAGCACTATGGGACTTAATATGTGAAGTCATTAGTCCCCTAGACTTAGGAATACTTAAACCTAACTAACCTAAGGACATCACACATATCCATGTAGGAGGCAGGGTTCGATCCTACGGTCGTAGCAGCAGCGTGGTTCCAGATTGAAGCGTTTAGAACAGCTCGGTAACAGCGGTCGGCTTGCATGGACTCTATTCAAATTGTTTCCCGTGTATTAATCCATATGTACATTTGCGTTGTAGAATGAGGATAACAGCCACCTGTAAAAACATCCTCTCCCTCGCTTCCTAGCGGTACAAGACTACAGTGGCGAAGAAGATACTACAGTGGCGATGGGGATACTACAAAGCTTTCCATGATGCGAAATACCTCTCTCGTAGCATCTGACAAAGGAGCTTGATGAGCGCAGGTGTGGCCCCCCAACGGTTACTGACGGATCCTGTTGCGCACCGCACCGCTCTTGTGACCTACGCCGTCCATGGGAAAATAATGGTTTGCAGAAGGTCCACAGCCAAAAAAATTTCCCTTTTCGTTTCTTTACGACGCGCGCCGTAAGTCATTATGGCGTGAAAACGCACGATCGTGCAAGGGGGCAGTAACACGCACGTGAGGCAATTTCCGATCACAAACTGAAAGCAGAGAAACGTTGCCACAAGTTTCTAATAGCTCCCTCAACACCGGGAGATTGGCGCTGCCAGATGACGGCCACTGCACTAACTATATGAAAAATCTTACTTTCAGTGGCGACACAACCTTCTTTCCAATCCCAAAGAAAGCAGGTGCTGAGAGATGTGAAAATTACCGCACTATCTGTTTAATACGTCACAGCTGCAAAATACTAACGCGAATTCTTTACAGAAGAATGGAAAAACTGGTAGAAGCCGACCTCAGGGAAGATGAGTTTTGATTCCGTAGAAACATTGGAACACGTCAGGCAATACTGACCCTAAGAATTATCTTAGAAGACAGATTAAGGAAAGACAAACCTATGTATCTATCATTTGTAGACTTACAGAAAGCTTTTGACAATGTTGACTGGAATACTCTCTTTCAAATTCTAAAGGGGGCAGGGGTAAAATACAGAGAGCGAAAGGCTATTTACAATTTGTACAGAAACCAGATGGCAGTTATTAGAGTCGAGGTGCATGAAAGGGAAGCAGTGGTTGGGAAGCGAGTGAGACAGGGTTGTAGCCTATCCGCGATTTATTCAATGTGTATATTGAGCAAGTAGTTAAGGAAACAAAAGAAAAATACGGAGTAGGTATTAAAGTTCATGGAGAAGAAATAAAAACGTAATTCTGTCAGAGACAGCAAAGGACTTGGAAGAGCAGTTGAATGGAATGGACAGTGTCTTGAAAGGAGCATATAAGATGAACATCAACAAAAGGAAAAAGAGGATAATGGAATGCAGTCGAATTAAGTCGGGTGACCCTGAGAGCATTAGATTAGGAAATAAGACACTTAAAGTAGTAAAGGAGTTTTGCTATTTGGGGAGGAAAACAACTAACGGTGGTCGAAGTAGAGAGGATATAAAATGTAGACTGGCAATGGCAAGGAAAGCGTTTCTGAAGAAGAGAAATTTGTTAACATCGAGTAATGATTCAAGTGTCAGGAAGTTGCTTCTGAAAGTATTTGTATTGAGTGTAGACATGTATGGAAGTGAAACGTGGACGATAAATATTTTAGACAAGAAGACAATAGAAGCTTTCGAAATGTGGTGCTGCAGAAGAATGCTGAAGATTAGATGGGTAGATCACATAACTAATGAGGTAGTATTGATTAGGATTGGGGAGAAGAGAAGTTTGTGGCACAACTTGAGTAGAAGAAGTGATCGGTTGGTAGGGCATATTCTGAGGCATCAAGGGATCACCAATTTCGTATTGGAGGGCACCGTGGAGGGTAAAAATTGTAGAGGGAGACCAAGAGATGAATACAGTAAGCAGATTCAGAAGGACGTAGGTTGCAGTAGGCACTGGGAGATGAAGAAGCTTGCACAGGATAGAGTAGCATGGAGAGCTGCATCAAACAAGTCTCAGGACTGAAGACCACGACATCAACAACCTCCTTCTGGAGGTTATTGGCAGCTGTAGACGGACTTCATAGATCCCCGAGCCCATGAACGAAAACATGTTGTCCACAGATTTATGGCCTCTTGTCCTGAGGTCCCATGTTTTTGGGCCATCCGGAATAGCATAGACAGACCTCGGTCACTGGCCAAGTGCAAGGAGATGGCATGTAACAGCCGTAGTCGGACTGTGCGCCCCAGGGCAGTGTGATGGGGTACCGAGATTAATGCGCGCTCCGCTCTACCGTAAACTGCCTCCTGCTGGAGACCCCGTCGCTACGCAACCGCAGCAGCGCGGGCCGACAACCGCTTCATCTGGTCTCGCAGGCGAGAGCGGCGCCAGTAATTTCGTTCGCTGCCGCCGCGACTGCGACAGCTACGGCTAGGCGCGGGTGTGCGGGGGCGAGCGGGGGCGGAGGGGGGAGGGGGAAGAAGACGGGATGCGCGTCTTTAGACAGTGGGGAGGGCGAGACTCGGAGCGGACCGTAACTCACGAGATTTGTTTCTGCTCAGGCAGGGACGGCTGGCGGCGGCCTGGCCGTTTAAGCAATTAGAGCAAACGATCCGGAAACTGCTCGCGCACAGTGGGTGGGGGCGGACCGAGTGCGGGGGAGGCGGCGGCGGCGGCGGCGGCGGCGGAGACGCGGGCGCGTGCGTGCGGTGCGCGCGTGTTTTGCGCGATGAGCAATGGACGTCGGCGGAGCTGTTGATGGCCGCCGTGTCCGGCGCTGGCCGGTGTTTTTGCCGGCCGTGACTTACTGCAGCGCGGCTCCTCGGGGGACCTAACTTGGCTGCCGCTGTTGCCAAACACTGACCCTCCCCCTCTCCTCCGCCCCTCCCCACACTCCTCACTGGTCGCTACCCAAGGACCTCGCAAGTCGTGTACCTGCGTTAGCTGTGCTAAACTATGCAGCTACAAAGTCCCTATTCAGTAACAAGTGAAGGCCCGCAACGGGTTCGGTTCTTTTTGGGGGAGGGGAGGAGCATCTTCTTCCTGACAGTTAAATTTCGCGTCTGTAGCACGTCTTCGTGATGTAATATTAATGGCCAGTAGTGTACATAAATGCTTCGAAAATTCATGGCGAAGAGTAAATCGGTCCAGACGCATCAGTTTCCTTTCATACTCCATTCGCATCCTTTCCCTACATAGGACATCATCGTCAAATGTTACGATATACCTTAGTATCTGTGATACCCATATGCTTGTAAGCTCTTTGTATGTATCAAAACATGTGGTGCGTGGTTAAAATGATCTCAGCGACAAATCTAAAGTGTTCAGTGAGAACTATTTACGTGTACAACAACGAGGATGCAGCGGGAATGCATTTACATCTGCGTGGTTAAAATGATCTCAGCGACAAATCTAAAGTGTTCAGCGAGAACTATTTACGTGTACAACAACGAGGATGCAGTGGGAATGCATTTACATCTGCTGGACGAATGTTATGAAAACAAACACTCGAAACCGACGTTTCACGTAAGTCACATGCAACGAAAATCTGTGACGCAACCACCTGTGTGTGGCGAGTTTATAATTATGTATTATTTATATTTTAGGACAATTAATCTTTAAAAACACAGCACATGTCATAAAGAAAGCGTCTGAGGATGAATCACAACGATTCGAAACCGGTAACGGTTTCCTTTGAATAAAGGAACTGAAAGTAAACTTGTGGCTGGTTGCTGTCCTAACACCATCAAAACTTTCATTTCTTATTCCGGAACTTGAATTAAATTTCCACATTTCTACTTGGTTTTCTATAGTCCTTACTCTACATGCATTTTGGTTCCATGGAGAACAGACATAACCCTGGCTCTGAGCACTATGGGACTTAACATCTATGGTCATCAGTCCACTAGAACTTAGAACTACTTAAACCTAACTAACCTAAGGACATCACACAACACCCAGCCATCACGAGGCAGAGAAAATCCCTGAACCCGCCGGCAATCGAACCCGGGAACCCGGGCGTGGGAAACGAGAACGCTACCGCACGACCACGAGATGCGGGCACATAACCCTGGCCAACGCTCCTTTAGACTAATGCCTCCCTTTCACATCAGTTGTCCCTGAAAACTGCACCGCGCATTACCATAACCGAACACTGGGGCTGGCTGGACACCCCGAGGGATTAAATGATTTCAGCCAAGTGGCAGCACCCACTCGCCTCGGTGACTTCGATGCCGGCATCCCTCGGTGACAGCAGCAGCGGATCCGCGCTCCCCTAGCGACACAGCGCGTCGCAGCCCGTCCACCGCGGAGAGCGCCGAACTCTCCCGGACAAAGAGGCTCACTCGCCGGGCGCCCCGTCCACCAACCTGTCAGCCGGGAACAAACAATTCTCCTAATAGCTGCTGCCTCGGCTGCGGCGGTCGCCCCACGCTACGTGCGGCCGTGTTTGCGCGCTGGACAGTGGCCGGCGCTGGCTGAGTGACGTGACGGCCTGACGTGTTGACTCATCCGCGTTCCGCCACTGGCCGCTGTCCGCCCTCCAGCTCCAGCGTCCATCAGCGGCGTCCGTCACCGCCGAGGACGCGCCCAAGTTATTAAGGGCCGCGCCGCGCAGGGCTCCTGCCGGCCGGACAAGTTTGGAGGCGTCGGTTAATACGATCAGCGTCAGAGCTGCTCTAGCACTGGACGTCACGACCTCCTACCGGGTCTGGTGACAGAGGGGCCGCTATTCGAGGCTCCCAGAGAGGGGTGGAGTGTTTATCGGCTGTCGTTCGTACAGATGTACTCCACTGGACTGAAAACTGTTCGTGGCATTGCCGTGCTATTCCCTTCCCACACTGTCACCCAGTGACCAAGCTAAATGCTGACCGAATATCTGACCAGATTCGGGACTGGATTCGGCTGTCGTTCATGCAGCGCTACTTCACTAGATCTAAAGGTAGTTTGGTATTGTGACTGCCCTACCATTTCCTTTACGCACTGTCGTCCAGTGACCAAAATACACGCTCAGTGAATATCGGAGGAGATCAGCGATTGGATTCAGGACTTCCTTGGATGGAGTACTCAACACGCCACCCTTAACGGGACAGAATGGGCAGATGTAAATCCAATTTGGGGATCCTGAGTCTCACATGTATCTACGATATTGATTTAGACTGAACTGTGAATTAAAATTGCACCACCACTGGGACTCGAATCTGGGTCTCCTGCTTACTAATCACTATGCGTCACGTGCACTGCTAATACCATAGCTACATGGACTACCTCATCCGTCGCCAGTTCAAAGTACAATTCCTGCCTCAGCCCATTGCTGCTCCTCTTGTAAATTCGTATCAGGGGATATCAGTTACTTCGCATGTGGACTCTTAAATGTGTATCAATATATAAGAGACTACCAGCCTCGATTGCGGTAATGAAACCAACCTTTACCTACGTTTCAGACCAAGTAATTGAGCCTTATTCAGAAGATATACCTGATTCTACAATATGTCTACGAGGGTATGGTCTAGAAATAAAACTACAACAGCCTTAATACGTGTAGTCACGTTTTAAAAATGTGGTACATAGCTACCAAGTGACCACCAAGACTTAAACTCCGGCGAGCGCCATGGACGTCCATGAAGACGAGGCGCTCGCCGGAGCTCAAGTCTCTATCTCATTGTACGAGGTCTCCCTGGTCTCGGTTTATGTGTGGACGTTCCTTAACGTAGCCACTTCTCAATGACATCACCAACAGTTGACCTGGGCGACTCTGGAAGGCTGAGATACTGTTGATGAATTTCTTACTCAGGTGACATCCAGTGGCTAGTCAGCATTCGACATTAGTCAGCTGTTCACCTTGATAGCTGAGTGGTGAGCTGGACGGAATGCCATGCCAAGGGGCCCGGGTTCGATTTCCAGCTGGGTCGGAGACTTTCTCCGCTCCAAGACTGGGTGTTGTGTTTTCTTCATCATTTCATCATCTCATCCCCATCGGTGCACAAGTCGCCGAAGTGGCGTCAACTAAAAAGACTTGTACCAGACGACTGGTCTACCCGACAGGAAGCCCTAGCCACACGGCATTTCAATTGATCAGCGACCTCTGTTAACAGACGCATTCTGCTGCAACGGCGTCTCTACGGACAACACAACATCCTCCGCCTCCTGCTATACTGGCCGGCTTGAATGGCCGAGCGGTTCTAGGCGCTACAGTCAGGAACTGCGCGACCGCTACGGACGCACGTTCGAATCATGCCTCGAGCAAGGGTGTGTGTGATGTCCTTAGGTTAGTTAGGTTTAAGTAGTTCTAAGTTCTAGGGGACTGATGACCTCAGCAGTTAAGTCCCATAGTACTCAGAACAATTTGAACCATTTTTTTTTATACTGGTGGGCTGGCCTCCATTGAGATCTAGTGCCCAACTTTGCACTATACAGGGTGGTCCATTGATACTGACCGAGCGAAATAAGTAAGCATCAAACGAAAAAAAACCTACAAAAATGGTTCAAATGGCTCTGAGCACTATGGGACTTAACGTATATGGTCATCAGTGCCCTAGAAGTTAGAACTATTTAAACCTAACTATCCTAAGGACTTCAACACCCAGTCACCACGAGGCAGAGAAAATCCCTGACCCGCCGGGAATCGAACCCGGGAACCCGGGCGTGGGAAGCGAGAACGCTACCGCACCAGCAAAAACCTACACAACACGAAACTCGTCTAGCTTGAAGCGGGCAACCAGGTGGCGCTATGGTTGGCCCGTTAGATGGCGCTGCCATAGGTGAAACGGATATCAACTGCGCTTTTGTTTAAATAGGAACCCCCATTGTTTATTACGTATTCGTGTTGGACCACCCTGTATGGGTGTGTCCTGATACTTGATATTTCCTACGAGCACGCTAATTCTGGAGTGTGGTAGCGTTCGTTCAAGGTGTTCGTGGTGGAACACTTCCGTCACGATACCTAGAGATGGAGCTCAATTCACGAGGGGTATTTATGGATCCGTGAGAGCTGGTTACCTTGCTTAGTGGACAGGCGCGTATTCCCTGTTTCAGGTCTCAGCTAATGGCATCGGTCGCGAAGTCTTGGGGAAGTTCGCTGCATCTGTGGCGGACATTCGTGCGACAGGGAGTGGCCAGCAGGGAGGGGCGGTGTGCGGGGGAGGGCATTAGGCGGCGCGCACACAAATGCGTCCATTACATCGCGGCAGGGCACGGCCGCCGCACTTGCCGTGGGGTGACGTCACGGGGCACCTCCCCCCCACTCTCCCTTCCCCCCACTTGCAGAAGTGTGGCCGTGCGCGGGATATGACTGATGGCGGCAGTCGTGATGAATGGCCGCCCTGCCCCCGGGCAGCGGGCGGTGCTGAGTGAATCTGAGGGCTGAGGGCTGAGCGCTAAGGGCCGGGAAGGGCGCCACGGTCCGCTTGCTCCTGAGGAGGGGCAGCCAAGGTGGCCGCTTCCAGAGCGCGCCGGCGGGGTCGAGTCTCGCAACTCACGTGTCGCTACTGCTCGCGGCGAGGTGCCGGGGCTAGCCGTGTATTTAGCACTAAATTCTTCTAGAATCTTCATACGGAAATACGACCTTAGAAGTTAAGTCCCATAGTGCTCAGTGCCATTTGAACCATTTTTGTACCAACTGGTCGTGCGGTAGCGTTCTCGCTTCCCACGCCCGAGTTCCCCGGTTCGATTCCCGGCGGGGTCAGGGATTCTCTCTGCCTCGTGATGGCTGGGTGTTGTGTGATGTCCTTAGGTTAGTTAGGTTTAAGTAGTTCTAAGTTCTAGGGGACTGATGACCACAGTAGTTAAGTCCCATAGTGCTCAGAGCCATTTTTTTGTACCAACTGATTTAGGACGTTTTTATCAGGAAGAGAGAGACTTCCAGAATAACGTTCAGCACACAAGTCGAGTTTTCCTACTCGGAATCAAGGAAACCGCTTCCGTGCTGTAGTTTCAGTAAAATGCTCCCCTCCCGAACATGCAAGAAATTCTTCCCGTGGCTTCTGCGGCATTACGAGATGCTTGATTAAACTCGGTCAGTAAAATGCGTCGGAAGTGTTAAAACGTGTCTGAAGAGTTTATTTTTCTCTGCTTGACACACTCTATAATGAATAGCCTCCAAAATGGTCAAAACGAGGTCTTACAACGTAAAAGGCCCTGTTTACAACAATCACGCTACGAACAGAAGAAAAACAATCGAATAACAAAAAGGAAGGCTTCAATGAAGAACAGCACAGCGATCACGTACACTGAAGAGAAAAAGAAACTGGTACACCTGACTAATATCGTGTAGGGCCCCCGCGAAGACACAGAAGTGCCGCAACACGTAGTGGCATGGACTCGACTAATGTCTGAAGTAGTGCTGGAGGGAACTGACACCATGAATCCTGCAGGGCTGTCCGTATACACGTAAGAGTACGAGGGGGTGCAGGTCTCTTCTCAACAGCACGTTCCAAGGCATCCCAGATATGCTCAATAATATTCACATCTGAGTAGTATGGCGGGCAGCAGAAGTGTTTAATCTCAGACGAGTGTTTTTGGAGGCAGTATGCAGCAATTCTGAATGTCAGGAATGTCGCATTGTCCTGCTGGAATTGCCCAAGTACGTCGGAATGCAGGATGGGCATGAACAGATGCAGACGTGTCAGAGTCGTATCTAGACGTGTCAGGGGCCCCGTATCACTCCAACTGCACATGCCCCACACCATGACAGAGCCTCCACCACCTTGATCAGTCCCCTGATGAAATGCAAGGTCCATGGATTTATGAAGTAGTCTACATACCTGTTCAGGGCTATCCGCTCGGTACGATTTGTAACGAGACTCGTTCGACCAGGCAACATGTTCCCAGTCATCAACAGTCCAATGTCGGTGTTGACGGGCCCAGGCGAGGCGTAAATCTTTGTGTCGTGCAGTCATCAAGGGTACACGAGTGGGGCTTAGACTCCGAAAGCCCATATCGATTGTGTTTCGTTGAATCGTTCGCCCGCTGACACTTGTTGATGAGCGTATGGTATTGACGGCGGGGAGACCCCTCGCGCGGCGGTTCGGCCACCCCTCCACAAGTTCTTTAACGCCACTACGGCGACTCACGAGTCAATGAGGGTGAAATGATGATAAAAAACACGCAACACCCAGTCATCTCCGTGCACAGAAAGTCCCTGACCCGGGACCCCGTGCGCGGGAAGCGATTACGCTACCGCAAGTCCACGAGTCGCGGACTGACACGTGTTGACGGCTCAGCATAGAAATCTGCAGCAATTTGCGGAAGTGTTGCCCTTCTGTCACGTTGAACGATCCTCTTCAGCCGTCGTCAGTCCCATTCTTGCAGTATCTTCTTCGGTGGCAGCGAGGTCGGAGAGTTGACGTTCACGGTACACTCGTGAAACGGTCGTACTGGAAAATCCACACTTCATCCCTACCTCAGAGGAACATCGCCAGTGCACCAACTACAACACTACGTTCAAACTCACTTAAATCTTGCCAGAATGAGGTTTTCACTCTGCAGCGGGGTGTGCGCTGACATGAAACTTCCTGGCTGATGAAAACTGTGCGCCAGACCAAGGTTCGAACTCGGAACCTTTGCCTTTCGCGGGCAAGTGCTCTACTCCGCTGCAGAGTGAAAATCTCATTCTGGAAACATCCCCCAGGCTGTGGCTAAGAAATGTCTCCGCAGTATCCTTTCTTTCAGGAGTGCTAGCTCTGCAACGTTCGCATCAGAGCTTGTGTAAAGTTTGGAAGCTAGGAGACGAGGTACTGGCGGAATTAAAGCTGTGAGGACGGGGCGTGAGTCGTGCTTGGGTAGCTCAGTTGGTAGAGCACTTGCCCGCGAAAGGCAAAGGTCCCGAGTTCGAGTCTCGGTCCGGCACACAGTTTTAATGTGCCAGGAAGTTTCACTAAAATTTTGATAACCCGCCATTGTAGCAGCAGTAACAGATCTAACAACTGGGCCAGATACATGTTTATATAGGCCCTGTTCAAGCTGCTGGAGGCTCTGTAATGGTGTGAGGCGTGTGCTGTTGGAGTGATATGGGACCCCTGATACGTCTAGATACGACTCTGACACGTCACACGTACACAAGTATTCTGTCCAATCATCTGCATCTATTCGTGTAGCAGCAGTAACCGACCTAACAACTGGGCCAGATACTTGTTTATATAGGCCCTGTTCAAGCTGCTGGAGGCTCTGTAATGGTGTGAGGCGTGTGCTGTTGGAGTGATATGGGACCTCTAATACGTCTAGATACGACTCTGACACGTCACACGTACACAAGTATTCTGTCCGATCATCTGCATCTATTCGTGTAGCAGCAGTAACCTATCCAACAACTGGGCCAGATACATGTTTATATAGGCCCTGTTCAAGCTGCTGGAGGCTCTGTAATGGTGTGGGGCGTGTGCTGTTGGAGTGATATGGGACCTCTAATACGTCTAGATACGACTCTGACACGTCACACGTACACAAGTATTCTGTCCGATCATCTGCATCTATTCGTGTATCAGCAGTAACCGGTCTAACAACTGGGCCAGATACATGTTTATATAGGCCCTGTTCAAGCTGCTGGAGGCTCTGTAATGGTGTGGGGCGTGTGCTGTTGGAGTGATATGGGACCTCTAATACGTCTAGATACGACTCTGACACGTCACACGTACACAAGTATTCTGTCCGATCATCTGCATCTATTCGTGTATCAGCAGTAACCGGTCTAACAACTGGGCCAGATACATGTTTATATAGGCCCTGTTCAAGCTGCTGGAGGTTCTGTAATGGTGTGAGGCGTGTGCTGTTGGAGTGATATGGGAGCCCTGATACGTCTAGATACGACACCTCACACGTACACAAGTATTCTGTCCGATCATCTGCATCTATTCGCGTACATTGTCGATTGGGCAATTCCAACAGGGCAATGCAACCGCAGCGCTGTATTTTGGTTGTTTACATACCTCTGTATTTGAATACGCATGCTTATACCAGTTTCCTTTGCGCTTCAGCGTACATGTAGGTAGGTAAGATGATCTTTGGTCGCATCTATCGACTACCGCGACGAGAGCCAAGCGCTAGCTCCCCCTGCAGACCCTGCCTTTGGAGTTCCCGACGCCTGAGGCGGTCTCCACACGCAGTACAGCGGTCACGCACGCGCCAGCCATCCGTCTGCGAGTATTGCGTCGCATTCCGGCGGAGGCTCCACTACCTGCCGCTCTACTGTCATGAATCTTGCGCTGCGGTCCCGTGTCTTCCGGTCTCAGGATCGCTGCAACTACGCACAGGTATGTGGCGGCCGGAGTGAACCGTCGGCCATTCCTCAGCAGGGATACCGACGCACGTACTCACGATCAGGGCAAAGAACTCTCTCTTCCAACCGACGACACTTCTATGACGGCTCTTCCACATCAATATACGCGCGACCAACTACTGGCCATTAAAATTGCTACACCACGAAGATAACGTGCTACAGAAGCGAAATTTAACCGTAAGGAAGAAGATGCTGTGATATGCAAATGATTAGCTTTTCAGAGCATTCACACAAGGTTGGCGCCGGTGGCGACACCTACATCGTACTGACATGAGGAAAGTTTCCAACTGATTTCTCATACACAAACAGCAGCTGGCCGGCGTTGCCTGGTGAAACGTTGTTGTGATGCCTCGTGTAAGGAGGAGAAATGCGTACCATCACGTTTCCGACTTTGATAAAGGTCGGATTGTAGCCTATCGCGATTGCGGTTCACCGTATCGCGACATTGCTGCTCGAGATCCAATGACTGTTATCATAATATGGAATCGGTGGGTTCAGGAGGGTAATACGGAACGCTGTGCTGGATCCCAACGGCCTCGTATCACTAGCAGTCGAGATGACACGCATCTTATCCGCACGGCTGTAACGGATCGTGCAGCCACGTCTCGATCCCTGAGTCAACAGATGGGGACGTTTGCAAGACAACAACCATCTGCACGAAAGTTCGATGACGTTTGCAGCAGCAAGGACTGTCAGCTCGGAGACCGTGGCTGCTGTTACCCTTGACGCTGCATCACAGACAGGAGCGCCTGCGAAGGTATACTCGACGACGAACCTGGGTGCACGAATGGCAAAACGTTATTTTTTCGGATTAATCCACATTCTGTTTACAGCATCACGATGGTCGCATCCGTGTTTGGCGACATCGCGGTGAACACACATTCGAAGCGTGCATTCGTCATCAACATACTGGCGTATCAGCGGGCGTGTTGGCATGGGGTGCCATTGGTGACACTTCTCGGTCGCCTCTTGTTCGCATTGACGGCACTTTGAACAGTAGACGTTGTATTTCAGATGTGTTACGACCCGTGGCTCTACCCTCCATTCGATCCCTGCGAAATCCTACATTTCAGGAGGATAATGCACCACCGCATGTTGCAGGTCCTGTACGGGCCTTACTGGATACAGACAATGTTCGACTGCTGCCCTGGCCAGCACATTGTCCAGATTTCTCACCATCTGAAAACGTCTGGTCAATGGTGGCCGAGCAATTGGCTCGTCACAATACGCCAGTCACTACTCTTGATGAACTGTGGTATCATGTTGAAGCTACATGGTCAGCTGTACCTGTACACGCCATCCAAGTTCTGTTTGAAGCAATGACCAGGTCTATCAGCGCCGGTTTAGCGGCCAGAGGTGGTTGTTCTGGGTACTGATTTCTCAGGATCTATGCACCCAAATTGCGTGGAAATGTAATGACATGTCAGTTATAGTACAATATATTTGTCCAATGAATAGCCGCTTATCATCTGCATTTCTTCTTGGTGTAGCAACTTTAATGGCCAGTAGTTTAATTCAATAATGATAACTCAAACCTTCAGCTCTGTTGTAATGCAACGGCGTTTACGCAAAGGATGTTACCAGTTACGAAGCGAAAAAGCGTCATCTTCAGGCCCCAAGCGTAATCTGCCGTTAACGTCCGAAGCAGAACGATAAAGACCAACAGTGTTCAAATGGAAGTAGTACAACTTATTAAGCATGGCCCGCCAGTATAGGCAACTAGTAAAATAAATTGCAGCTGCGGCAAATCACCTGGATTCCGTAACGTCCAGTAACATGACCAGCAATGTTTACTGGAAACTATGGAATCTAGTTCATTGTGGCCCCGTAATACACTTTGTTGTTTGCATATGCTGGTGTAACATTCCACGTGAGTGGTCGACAGAAATGCACTGTTTATGCTGTGTATGGCCAACGGCCTTGCTGCAGTGGCAACACCGGTTCCCGTTAGATCACGGAAGTTAAGTGCTCTCGGGCTGGGCTAGTGCTTGGATGGGTGACCATCCGGTCTGCCGAGCCCGTTTGGCAAGCGCAGTGCACTCAGCCCTTGTGAGGCAAACTGAGGAGCTACTTGACTGAGAAGTAGCGCCTCCAGTCTCGTAGACTGACATACGGTCAGGAGAGCGGTGTGCTGAATACATGCCCCTCCATACCCGCATCCAGCGACGCCTGTGGTCTGTGGATGACATGGCGGCCGGTCGGTACCGTCTGCCCTGTTCAGTTCTGAAACGCAATATTAACAATAATACCAGACGATGCACATGTATCAAGATCTAGGAAAATAGCTCCATAAATATTATGTGAGATTCTGATTAGAGTTCAGAGAGGTCTAAACATGGGCAACTTGCTTGGAGTGTTTAGAAATGTAAAATTGTTCCATTCACAAAACACAAAAAAATCTGCTGTGTCCACAATAGCAGTGAGTTCCAACTGGAATCGGTGGACTCATTGAAACATTTGTGAGTATATGACGACAAATGAGCACGTAGTATTAATGGTGGGTAAAGCAGTAGGCAGAGCTAGATCCATTGGTGAGTTGCTATCAGTCTAGGATGGAGATTATTTATGAAATGGTTCAAATGGGTCTGAGCACTATGGGACTTAACTTCTGATGTCATCATCAGTCCCCTAGAACTTAGAACTACTTAAACCTAACTAACCTAAGGACATCACAGACGTCCATGACCGAAGCAGGATTCAAACCTGCGACCTTAGCGGTCGCGCGGTTCCAGACTGAAGTGACTAGAACCGCTCGGCCACATCGGCCGGCTATTATTTATGACACTCTCGTTCGTCCCACTTTAGAACATTGTACAAACGTGTGGGGCCTATGCAAAAAACGTTCAACAGGGTGTGTATAACGTATGCAAAGGAGAACAGCAGCCGGCCGTGGTGACCGAGCGGTTCTAGGAGCTTCAGTTTGGAACCGCGCGACTGCTACGGTCGCAGGTTCGAATCCTGCCTCGGACATGGATGTTTGTGATGTCCTTATGTTAGTTAGGTTTAAGTAGTTCTAAGTTCTAGGGGACTGATGGCCTCAGATGTTTAGTCCCATAGTGCTCAGAGCCATCTGAACCATTTTTTTTTTTTTTTTTTTTTTTGAGGACTGCACGAATGACCACAGTCTTCTTGGGCTTTGGGAAAGCGTGACGGAAATTCTGGAGTACCTGAAGTCACAGGCATTGAATGCAGACATAAACTATTCTACGAAAGGCTACTCACAAAGTTTTAGGATGCAGTATTAAGTGAGGAGTATGCGAACAAACCAGAGCTGTCAACACATTGCTGTAGACTGAAAAGGTAGCACTAGACTAATCGCGGTCCGCACAGAGGGCTGTAAGGAAGCATACTTCTCGTGCTTCATACAGATGTGTGATGATATAGAAACTGGACGACTTATATCCTGCAACATCGATTTCTTGGGCAAAAATATTAAGGTTGTTGTTGTTGTGGTCTTCATGCTGAGACTGGTTTGATGCAGCTCTCCATGCTACTCTATCCTGTGCAAGCTTCTTCATCTCCCAGTACCTACTGCAACCTACATCCTTCTGAATCTGCTTAGTGTAGTCATCTCTTGGTCTCCCTCTACTATTTGTACCCTCCACGCTGCCCTCCAATGCTAAATTGGTGATCCCTTAATGCCTCAGAACATGTCCTACCAATCGATCCGTTCTTCTAGTTAAGTTGTGCCACTAACTCCTCTTCTCCCCAATTCTGTTCAGTACCTCCTCATTAGTTATGTGATCTACCCATCTAATCTTCTACATTCTTCTGTAGCACCACATTTCGAAAGCTTCTATTCTCTTCTTGTCCAAACTATTTACCGTCCATGTTTCACTTCCATAGATGGCTACACTACATACAAATACTTTCAGAAACTACTTCCTGACACTTAAATCTGTACTCAATGTTAACGAATTTCTCTTCTACAGAAACGCTTTCCTTGCCATTGCTAGTCTACATTTTATATCCTCTCTACATCGACCATCATAAGTTATTTTGCTCCCCAAATAGGAAAACTCCTTCACTACTTTAAGTGTCTCATTTCCTAATCTAATTCCCTCAGGCAGTGAATGTCAATTAATGATAATAAACATTAAAAAAATGTTTGCTTTGTGATTTTTTTCTGTTTTACGTATGGCGTGGCAACTAACGCCCATTGGATGGCAGTCTTTGCCCGTCGAGGCTGTATCGTGAGTACCTGGATTCGCCGGCAACATTCATCCATCAGCCGGAGACCTATGAAGGGAAAAAGACACTGAAAACTGTACTTTACTTGCTGCGTCAGTGAATTTTAAAACCAAAAACAAGGAGTAAACAGAGCAATAAAACATGTTGTATCGTGTTCTAAGTTATAAAGGAAAAGAGTTGTTGAGATATGGCTATGAAGAGATCGATGTATTGCATTGCTTCAGTCACTGCCAATGAAATTTGCATATGATCAGAATTCTACAAATGTTTACGAAGGGCTGAAAGATGTGTAGTGTCTGTAACTAAAAAGAAAAAAAAACTGTTGAAATGAGATGCAATTAACATGATGGCAACTACTGACCCTTTTTCGTAATAACCAAAAGATCGTAAACGTAGTGCCTTTAAGGGATTGTAGCGCTAGTGGAGCGACAAGAAGAAATTTAGAGATTAATTTCATAGCGAGTACCTAAACTAAAAGTAAACTCTGGTTGTTGAAAATGGTGCAAGTGGCTCTAAGCAGTATGGGACAACATCTGAGATCTTCAGTCCCTTAGACTTAGAACTACTTAAACCCAACTAACCTAAGGACGTCACACACATCCATGCCCGAGGCAGGATTCGAACCTGCGACCGTAGTTGTCGCACGGTTCCGTACTGAAGCGCCTTGAGCCGTTCGGCCACAGCGGCCGGATCTGGTTGTTGAAACTGTACATGAAGTAAGGGAAACTAACACAAACTCCTTGCCAGATAGTGAATGCGAAACGGACACGATCGAAACAAAGAAGGTGAGTCAAATTGTTGTTACAGTTACTTTTCTCTGATGTTCAACAGATGTACAGCTAAAACTGGAAGAGTACTTTTATTCAAAGGAGGTACAGTCAAGCGCTCGGAATAACTGATTATCTGTGGTTGTGGAAAAAACACGCAGCCATTAGCCAGATCGTTGTTCAGGAAAAGTGTATATCATAAAAAGCTTCTGCACTGACTGTACTTTTGAGTACAGTTTGTCCAGTCATACTGAGAAGTGCATGTAAAGTTTTACAACGGTAATTGTGGGTACCATTTCTCAATGAGTCAGTAAATTGCGCTTCCCAGAGCTATGCATGCAGAAACAGAGATTATCGAAGGCAGGCATATCAATCTGGGTAAACAAGATTGATGAAAAGAGGAGAAAACTTAAGACTTATATATTAAACCTTTAACGCCACGATAAAAGATGCTACCCCAAGCTTCTGCTCACAAGTAAAAGGGGCAACAACATGTATAAATATAATATCTATGGACTTCATGTTCCAAACGGCCTCAAAATAATTTCGTCTCGTCCGATGTGGCTGTTCCTGAAACACCTGTACTCTCAGTGCGTTATATCCGACGATTGCAACAAATATGTGAAGTATGTAATACGTCAGTGGGCTTGGAAGGTACTCTGATACGCGATACAATGAGAAATACTCTCAGCCATGCACTTTACAGAGGTTTACAGAGTAGAGCTGTACATGTAGATGTAGATTCAGTGCAGCAACCTGCGTCTTTTCAAGAGTAGCGTTTCTTCCGCCGAATCCTCCCGAAGTGGTTCGTCTGCATTTTACTTACCTTGCTCGGACCAGCAAAGATGCAACTACACCGTACACAGATAAATATGGAAATTTGGTTAGGACAATAATGAGTATACATCTAAGCAACTACATATTACCAAACTGGTTAAGTTGGTTACCATCACCATTTTCCATACAGCCGGTGGCAATAGAATTAATGTTACTCCATCACCATACTGTACTAATGTTCTGTCCTTAAACACCACCTAACGTTACCATCACCAAGCTTCCTTTCCGACTAACTGTTGCTCTGAGCTATTTCCCTCCACCCATGTGCATTTCAAAAAGATGGAAATGCATTTTTTGATTCACCAGAAAATCTTTAGGTCCCAGCCAAGCCGCCGTCGTGTGGCGCTGGTTTTAACGGTTGATAGGTGGTGATCGACTTCATTGGAGGCTGTGGTGGTTTTCCAGCGGCTGCAAACAAAAATTGTTACATGAACACAGAGTAAAGACTTGTATAGAAGTATCGCATTTGACTGCATCCGAAATATAATGCATTACACGTGATATAGTTGAGTTGAATTCTCCACTGTTTTCGACAATGTACAGCAGGAATGCGGTCCACATGTAATAGTTTGCTTCTAACAAAAGGCTCTTTATTCATCGTAACTTAAATTTTCACTTAATAAAAGATGCTTCTGTTGTAACGTAACAAGAACTCACAGCCACAATATAAATTGTTTGAAATTATCCGTCTCAGTTACTTTAAATGATAATTAATTGAAACCCTCAGTTGCCGACAGGTGTTGTTGACATACCTTGATGGGAACAGCTGAAAATGTGTGCCCCGACCGGGACTCGAACCCGGGATAGCCTGCTTACATGTCAGACGCTCTATTTACTTTCTGATAGGTTTTTCAGAAACCTTTGTGAAACAGAATAGGTGTCACAATCGAATATAACTAGCTCTATCGAAAATATAATTTTTAACTACAATTAATTAAGTAAAACATCGTAAAAATGCATCCATTACTTTCCAGAGACTGTCTTGAGAAAATACGTTAGCGGAATCGTTTTCCACAAATAAGACGCAGTCACCCCATGTACATATAAATTCTGTTGAGCTTTAATTTTACCATTATATTTGAGAAGTTTGTGTTTGTTTTTGCTTCTCATAGCGTCATGTCAACTTGGTTGAGCCAACAAATTTTAATTTGCATGTGAACAGAATCGGCAATCTGAGAGAGTCGCCGACCTGCGTTTTGATACACTGAATCTTGCATTAAAACTGGTGTCGAGAGTAATTTTGAAAAATGCACTGGATAATTAGATTTAAAAGATATTATACAATGATGACCTATGGCCTTGTTGATGCCATAAGAATGAAATAGCAAACCACCTTTACAAGAGAATGTGCCTCTGGTCATGGTGTGAAGTTCAAATGGTTCAAATGCCTCTGAGCAGTATGGGACTTAATATCTGAGGTCAACAGTCCCCTAGAACTTAGAACTACGTAAACGTAACTAACCTAAGGGACTTCACGCACAAGCATGACCGTAGCGGTCGCGCGGTTCCAGACTGTAGCGCCTAAAACCGCTCGGACACTCCGGCCAGGGGAGGGGGGGGGGGGGGGGAAGGGGGCGAGTTGGCAGAATATAACCGAAGCGACACAGATAGTGGTTAGTATGACAGGTAGAGATGCGTATGACATCAGATGGTGCTGCGCTTTCATTTTAGAGCAATGGTATCATTTCAACACTAATGGGAACCATATTGCATTTCATGACAAACACGGTATTGTTGGTGCATTTCGTAAATTTCTCGTTAAGTATAATTTCACACGTGGAATAAAACCATGGATCTGAATCTCTGGAACAAACGGCATCAATTAAGGCAAGTATATTCGCGGGAGCTTTGTCTGTTTGAGCAGGTGGAAACAGAAAAAAATTTGTTAGTTTTGAGCCAGAAACATTTTGATTGCAGAGTAGTGTCAGCAGACGAGTAGTGGCGCCGTCCTGTCACGACGTTTCAGAGAGATTTCTACTATCTTCACGCCTGAAGATGAAGGGTAGAAAACCGGCCGAAACGTCGCGACAAAGCGACTTCATCACTTGGCTAATAGTCGAGAACATTTCATCGAATGTAACTTCGTTGTGATAAGACGTGTTTATTCAGCGCAGACCTCGCAAAGGAACTACTTTAGATATGTGCACTGTTGCAGCGTCGCAGTTTCGACTCGCAGGCGCAAGCTGATTTCGTTAGAGCGGCGAGTACGGGCAGAGGTGCCAGGCACGCATTCCTCGCCGGGCAGTAACGACCGCGCCGTCATTTGGAGTCATCAGCGGGGCGCGCTGACATCCCGGCAGCGGCGCGCGGTGGGCGGCGGAGGGTGGGCGGCGCCGTGGGCCCGCCAGGATGCAGGCGGGGCGGCAATTGGCCGCCAGCCGCCGGGCGGCAGCAAGCGTTTGGCGAGAGGTCAGCCAGCGCGCCACCGAGGTAGGCTGCGCCGCCCACCACCACGGGGCGAGCCGAGCCGGGGCGAGGATTGCGCTGCTCCGACTGCGCACCGAGCTGGCCACAGACTCTCCCTCCAACCACACACATTCACTCACTCACGCACCGATAGCAGTATCCGCACGTGCTGTGCTGCAGCATCAATAAGCCTGTTCTTCATACGCGTACTGACTGAGTACCCGTCGTTTTTATACCATACTTCTATTACTACATCGGTCCACCTCCTTCCCCCCCCCCCCCCTCTATGTCCACCTCTTCTGCTGTCTTCCTCCCCACATGTGTCCATCTCCTCACCTCCCCCCCCGCCCCCTGCTTCACCCATATCATCTGCGGCCATCACGTATTTCCTCCACTGCATATGTCCATCTTTTCCTCTCCACTTCTCCTGCGACAGCAGTTTATCATCCCATGCCCGTGCCTTTGGGAAGTTGGTTGTTCTAATCCCCTCAGTATTTCTTTCCAGATAGTATTATATGTAATGTGACGTTAACCGGGGGGGTCTAGAAACGACGGAGAGGCTCCGTCCCCACAGCAGCCGCAGTGGTCCACAACCCCACGACGACTACCGCAGTCCACTTCACTCCTTCGCCGCCCCGCACCGAACCCAGGGTTTTGTGCGGTTAAGCCCCCGCTGGACACCCCCCCACCCCCCCCCCCACCCCAGGGAACCGTCTCACACCAGACGAGTGTAAACCTGGTAGAGTAATGGTGAAATGGGGGAGGGCGGGGTGAGGAGATGGACACAGGGGGGAGGGGGGGGGGAGGAAGAAAGCAGAAGAGGTGGACATAGAGGGGGGGGGGGAGGAGGTGGACCGATGTACTAATAGAAGTCTGGTACAAAAACGACGGGTACTCAGTTAGTGCGCGTATGGTGGTATACATGTACGTGGGAGAACTTGTTTGCGCCGCAATCGCCGACATAGTGTAGGTGAGGTGGAATAAGGGGAACCAGCCCGCATTCGCCGAGGCACATGGAAAACCGCCTAAAACCCATCCACAGACTGGCCGGCTCACCGGACCTCGACACAAATCCGCCGGGCGGATTCGTGCCGGTGACCAGGCGCTCCTTCCCGCCCGGAAAGCCGTGCGTTAGACCGCACGGCCAACCGGGCGGGCTTTCCAGATAGTAAGCAACATGTATACCAAGTTTGGTTGAAAGCGATCTACGAGTTTGGGAAGAGCTTGTAGGTAGGCTGTTTAGGTTTTTATGTTGGTAACGCCACGTAGCGGTATGTATGAAAATCCTTGACTGTGCTGTGTGCAGTCTGTGGCTGGTTGGCATTATTGGAATTTTTCCTATCGTACTGTTGGGCAGTTGGATGTGAACAGCGCGTAGCGTTGCGCAGTTGGACGTGAGCCGCCAACTGTGAATATGGGGAGAGAGATGGCAGAATTTTGAGAGCGGACGATCTGGACGTGTGTTCGTCAGAAGAACGAAATTTCTAACACTGGATATCATGAACTGATATATTTACTATGACTTTTGAAAATTATTAAGGTAAATACATTGTTTGTACTCTATCAAAATTTTTCAATTGCTAACTATGCCTATCAGTAGTTAGTGCCTTCAGTAGCTAGAATCTTTTATTTAGCTGGCAGTATTGCAGTAGTTCGAGTAACGAAGATTCTTGTAAGGTACGTGATACATGAAAGGTATACGTTATTGTTAGTCAGGGCCATTCCTTTGTAGGGGTTACTGAAAGTCAGATTCCGTTGAGCTAAAAATATTGTGTGTCAGTTTAGTGATGATCTGAATAAGTAAAGAGAAAACCGTCTCAGTACGTTGAGTTGTGCTCAGCTGTTTAAAAATCAAATTACTAAAGAGTTCCTTAATTTTCAAAGGGGACGTTTCGAGCTTTTTACACGCGGCTTTACTCGATTCTGCTTAGAGAGAGAGAGAGAGAGAGAGAGAGAGAGAGAGAGAGAGAGAGAGAGAGAGAGAGAGAGAGCCGAAGAAATTGCTATAGGGATACGTATTCAAATACAGAGATACGTAATCAGGAAGAATACGGCGCTACTGTTGGTAACGTCGATGTAAGACATGTGTCTGGCGCAGTTGTTAGGTCGGTTATTGCTGCTAAAATGCCAGGTTATCAAGATTTAAGTGAGTCTGAACGTGGTGTTACAATCGGTGAACGAGCGATGGCGTACAGCATCTCAGGGTTTGCGATGAAGTGGGGATTTTCCTGTACAAATCGTGAATATCAGGAATCTGATAAAACATCAAATGTCCGACATCGCTGTGGCCGGAAAAAGAATGGGACTAACGCCGACTGAAGAGAACCGTTCAACGTGACGGATGTGCAACCCTTCTGCGAATTGATGCACGTTTCAATGCTGGACCATCAACAAGTGTCAGCATGCGAACTATTGACAAACTGCTTATTTGCTTCTGTCTCGGGTTCTTCGGCCGACGTTCGTGTGATGATTTTGCTGACGTTTCGCCAGCACGAGTGGCTGGCATTGTCAAAGCTTCACCCTCCATTGCCGGAGGTGAACTGGAGCCGGGCTCGCGGCCGCAGACTATATGTACCTTGCGCGCCAACGTCCGAGGGCTTCTCCGCGGTCATTTCCGCGGTCATTTCCGGTGCGTTTCTCCTCTTGCTACCTGCTACGGTCGTTCTCTGCAGTACGGGAAGCCAGGAGCCGTTTACCTTAAGGCTTTCTTCTTTCTTGTTGAAGCTGTTCCCGTGTTTGTGTATTTCTACAGTTTCTCTGTACAAGCGGGTGTGATAGTGCTTCTCTACAGCCAGAACTTCCGTGCCGGTGAATTTTATTACATGTACCTGGTCGGTCTCACTCAGTGCGTGTTCTGCCACGGCCGATTTTTCCACCTGTCCCAACCTGCAATGTCGCTTATGTTCTTTGATCCTGGTGTTGATTGATCTTCCAGTCATTCCGACATAAACTTTCCCGCATGTGCATGGTAAGCGGTATATTCCTGACATTGCAAGTGGGTCCCTTTTATCCTTTGCCGATCTAAGACATTCTTTGATCTTCCTTGTCGGTTTGAAAATTGTCTTTACGCCGTGCTTGTGTAATATACGGCCGATTCTGTCCGTCACTCTGGGAATGTATGGCAGAAAGGCCGTACCCGACATTTCTTTTTCTGGTTTCTTACTTCGCCGGTGGTTTGGCTCTGGTACACTTCTAATATCATTTGTGGAGTACCCATTGCTCCTCAGAACACTTTCCAGGTGTTGCATTTCGCATGTCAACAAGTGGCCACGAAAGTCTTAACAATTTTGTATGCGAACTATTCCACGAAACATCATCGATATGGACTTTCGGAGCCGAAGACCCACTCGTGTACCCTTGATGACTGCACGACATACAACGTTACGCTTCACGTGGGCTTGTCAACACCGATATGGGACTGTTCATGACTGGATTCGAACCTGCGACCATAGCGGTCTCGCGCTTCCATACTGAAGCGCCTAGAACAGCTCGGCCACACCGGCCGGCTTCGACTGTTGATGACTGAAAACATTTTGCCTTATCCAACGAGCCTCGTTTCAAATTGTATCGAGCGGATGGACGTGTACGGGTACGGAGACAACCTCATGAAGCCATGGATCCTGCATGTGAGCAGGGGACTGTTCAAGCTGGTAGAGGCTCTGTAATGGTGGGGTGTGTGTGCAGTTGGAGTGATGTGGGACCCCTGATACGTCTAGATACGATTCTGGCAGGTGACATGGTCTGACCATTTGCATCCATTCATGTCCGTTGTGCATTCCAATGGACTTGGGCAATTAGAAGTTGACAGTGCGACACCCCACATATCCAGTGTTAATACAGAGTTGCTGCAGGAGCACTCCTCTGCGTTTGAACACTTCCGCTGGTCAACAGACTCCCTTGACACGAACATTATTGAGCATACTGGGATGCCTTGGAACGTGCTGTTCAGAAGAGATCATCCCCCTCCCCTCCCCCTCGTGAATTTTTGGACATCCCTCCACGATGCATGGTGTCACTTTAATCCAGTACAACATTAGCCTTTAGTCGAATCCTTGCCCCGTCGTGTTGCGAAGCGTTTTCGCAGCGGACAGTGGCGAGTGTAAATCACCCACTGCCAGCTGCTCCAGTGGCGACATCAAGGGAGAACTTAACTCGACAAACACGAAAGAATATAGGTGCATTCAGAATAACAGTCTGTGTAGTGCCATTTGTACCAAGTTTATTTTCAAGACTGGCGCTACAGTCTGGAACGACGCGACAGCTACGGTCTCTGGTTCGAATCCTGTCTCGGGCATGAATGTGTGTGGTGTCCTTAGGTTAGTTAAGAAGTTTTAAGTCCAGGGGACTGATGACCTCAGATGTTAAGTCCCATAGGGCTCAGAGCCATTTGAACCATTTTTTTTTTGTAGACTTGCATGCGGTGGCGGCGTTGACGATCCACATGTCGACGAGGCATAGTGCTCCAATGCTGTTGCAGATAGCGCTCACAGCGGAATGATTCCGCTGGCGTGCACTGCCCGCTTATACAGGGTGTTACAAAAAGGTACGGCCCAACTTTCAGGAAACATTCCTCACACACATAGAAAGAAAATATGTTATGTGGACATGTGTCCGGAAACGCTTACTTTCCATGTTAGAGCTCATTTTATTACTTCTCTTCAAATCACATTAATCATGGAATGGAAACACACAGCAACAGAACGTACCAGCGTGACTTCAAACACTTTGCTACACGAAATGTTCAACATGTCCTCCGTTAGCAAGGATACATGCATGCACCCTCCGTAGCATGGAATTCCTGATGCACTGTTGCAGCCCTGGAGAATGGCGTGTTGTATCACAGCCGTCCACAATACGAGCACGAAGAGACTCTCCATTTGGTACCGGGATTGCGTAGACAAGAGCTTTCAAATGCCCCTATAAATGAAAGTCAAGAGGGCTGAGGTCAGGACAGCGTGGAGGCCATGGAATTGGTCCGCCTCTTCCAATCCATCGGTCACCGAATCTGTGGTTGAGAAGCGTGCGAACACTTCGAGTGAAATGTGCACGAGCTCTATCGTGCATGAATCTCATGTTGTGTCGTACTTGTAAAGGCACATGTTCTAGCAGCAGAGGTAGAGTATCCCGTCTAAAATCATGATAACGTGCTCCACTGAGCGTAGGTGGACGAAACTAAAGTGAGCTCTAACACGGAAATTAAGCGTTTCCGGACACATGTCCACAAAACATCTTTTCTTTATTTGTGTGTGAGGAATGTTTCCTGAAAGTTTGGCCATGCCTTTTTGTAACAGCCTGTATAGAGACCTCACTGGCACAGTCTGTGTCGCCTGGCCACCAACAGCTGTTGGAGGACGATTTGATTCACGCATCCAGTTATATGGCTCCTTCCGTGTATAGCGATTTTACGGCTATGACGTGTGAGGCCTGAAGATGACAATGTAATGCCGAAACTGGTAGCACATAGAAGTTCATAAAATAAAATAAATTTCTGCAATACATACGGCTGTTGGTAAATTAAGAAGCTATAAAGTATGGTCGACGGATCGTCTTAGAAAGTACGGTGCTGCATCGAATGGTACTCCGCGGGCGCCTGTACTTGCGTGTGTGCGCGTCGCTCGTACCCGAGTGGGCACACACACACACACACACACACACACACACACACACACAGAGCTTCGCGCCGGACGCGCGCTCCCCGAGCCGTCGGCTCAATGAGGACAGATGGCCTCACGCCAGACGCCGCCGGCCGCAAGCTGCTCATTGCGGCGCTACGCTCCAATCTGGGCCGGAGCGTAGGCGGCCGTCATTACCTCCACGCCAGGCGGGATGACGTGGGCGGTGGGCGGCCCTGCGCAGCGCCACACGGCGACACGGAGGTGTGTGGGGGGCCGCAGCCTACGTGGCGGCTCGCTCCAGCCCTTTCGCCACACACGACGAGGTGGGGGCTGTCAGGTGCTGGAGGCCAGACCGAACGTAGAGAGAACGAAATTTCATGACCACAAGGCTCCATAGTCGGACCATTATTCTTGACTATAGATGTTTTGCGACACTGGCTTACAGGTTTATACTATCCTTCCAGTACAGACACAAGGTAGAGGGCTGGTGGCTTTGGAGACTAAATCGAACATGGAGAGAAAGAAAAAACAGATGTTTGAAGTGGCTACCATTGGACTACGGGTGATAGGGATAGTAGCGACCGTCATGCACGGTACACACAATCTTACTTCGTCTTACACCACGTTGGCGTGCCATTTGCCTGGAGCTTGTAAGAGACTTAGAACCCGGTCCTCCACATTTGGTGTATGCACATTTTCCCGTCTCCCAACGCGTTCGTCTTTCTGAAGGACTCATGACAACATAAATACCCAAGGAGGGCTCTAAATGTAGTGTGATGTGGTTGGTGTTTGTGAGGGTACTTATTCTGGTGTAGTTGTGCTGCTTCTCGGCTGTTTCCATCTGCTTGGTCTTACACGAACACCATCTCGACTTGTTCCCGACATGAATACCAAACCATTCCCATAATATGACCATTAATCTTGACTATACAGAGGTGTTTTGGGACATTGACATACAGGTTAATGCTATCCTGTCCTTTCTGTACACACACAAGGTAGAGGGCTGGTGGGTTCTGGAGGCTAAATCGCACATGGAGAGAAAGAAATCTGATTCCCATAGGGCTCCATGGCTGGACCATTATTCTTGACTATACAAAGGTGTTCTGGTGCACTGACATACACGTTAATGCTATCCTGTCCTTCTGGTATGCACACAACGAGGTAGAGAGCTGGAGGCAAAACCAAACATGAAGAGAAAGAAATTTGATTCCCACAAGGCTCCATAGCAGGACCATTATTCTTGAATTTACACAGGTGTATGGGAGCAGCATGCAAAGTGATGATACAAGTGAGTCCTTCGAAAACACACACAGAGGACTGATTGATGCAGACTAAACTGAACAAAGAGAGACAGAAAAAAATGTATTCTAATTTGACATCCCAGGGCTCCATATTATGACGTCTATTCTTGACTATGAAGAGGTGTTTTGGGTCACTGGCATACAGATTAATGCTGTCCTGTCCTCCTGGTACACACACAACGAGGTAGAGGGCTAGTGGGTTATGGGAGCAATGACGAACATGGAGAGAAAGAAATTTGATTCCCACTGGACTCCATTGTAGGACCACTATTCCTGGCTTCAGGGAGGTTTATGAGAATAGCATACTACATGATGACCCACTGCGTACTACCACGTCACACAGTTAGGTAAAGGAATGGTAGGTGGTGTCAGGTAGACAGAATAAGAGGAGAGAGAAAAAAATATGTTCACATCTGGTTCCCAGGTGCTCTTGAGTAGGACCCTTATTTTTCAGTGTACAAAGATGTTTAGGAACCACAATCCACAGTGTGATGCCTGTCCTTCTGAGAGGCACATCGAGGTAGGAGGCAGGCAGCAAAAGTTGGCAAGAAAAAGGAGAAAGGAAAATTATTTGCAAATTTTGTTCCCCTGGGGCTTGACAGAGATGTTTAGGGGCAGTGAGTTGATGCAGGCGATTTCTTCCAGGATACACAGAGCGCTGATAGGTGATGCAGCCTAGACCAAACAAGGAGGCAAAGAAAAAGAAACTTTCTTCTAATTTAATTCCCTTGTGACTCCATTGCAGGCCCATTATTCGCGCCTATACGAAGGTGCTTCGGGGCCCTGGCCAATACTGTAACGTTAGCTTGTCCTTTCAGGACGTATATCGAGCCAGAAGGCTGCATATGACCCTTATTCCTTACGTACGAGCTAAACAGTCGAAGTGAAGCAGCGCGTTCATTTACAAATTTTGTTTAAAGCTGTTTCAACGCAAATAAGATTAAAATGGTGCGGTTTCAGTGACATTATGAACAGAAATATTGCAAAAAGTTGTTGACCACCTAACACAGAGGAGAAGTGGAATGCAAGACATAAGAATTGTGTTAGTTCGTCAGGGTATTGATAAGGAAGGAGTGTATAACCACTACTGAAAAGTACTTCCTTCACTGTGGGCAAAATATAAGTCTTAGACCACTTTCTGCTAGATTAAATCGTTGTACTGTAGGATTCGAATCCTAAAGCTTGTGTAATGATGTTAACTGCCGAGCTTTCAACAGACGACTCACCTCCATCCCACATTCCAGCTTCAGTCCTCCAAAAGTGTTCTCCTGTTTTCCAATCTCCTTATACTTTCTCCTTGTTGAGCTTCTGCTCAGTCTCTAATGATTTCGACGTAGACCGGACGCTGAACTTTCCTACCCTTTCTTTCCTGAACTAGCACAGTTGGAAAGAAGCCAATTTTTTCGGAGAATGGCTTGTCCACGGCCATTATTTCCGTACTCCGTGCGCAATAGACTGGAGTGCCATTTACGCCAACAAGTTAACCAAAAGTGATTTTGTCGACACCAGAATCGAAATGCAAAATATGCGGCGATGTTTGGTCAGAAATGTAAGTCGAAATTTATCGTTAACGAATTTGTGAGTTACCGAAGAGCCCACGGAGTAGAAGACACGGCGAGAGACGAGTAACGCAAGAAAAACTATATTAATGCCTCATGTCCTTCAGAGGAGTATACTTGTTCAGTTCCTTTGCTGAACAAGTAAACAGTTGAAATTGGTTCACATGGCTCTGAGCACTATGGGACTTGACTACTGAGGTCATCAGTCGCCTAGAACTTAGAACTACTTAAACATAACTAACCTAAAGGCATCACACATATCCATGCCCGAGGCAGGATTCGAACCTGCGACCGTATTGGTCGGGCAGTTCCAGACTGAAGCGCCTAGAACCGCTCGGCCACACCGGCCGGCGATAGATTTAGGACGTCCATATTCACAAGACATGTACAGTAGTATGTTCTGCAGAAATGATTACCATCTGAACCATGTCGGCCCACAGGTTCCAGGTCTACATCGATATCGCTGCTCTACACCAGCTACCGGTAATCGATTAGTAGTGACAAGGGAGGAGACGTGTAGGATACATCACAGACATATGCGCGAACCGTACCGTCAAATCAGTGAGTTTGAAAGAGGGCGCATTGTTTCATGAGAGAACGTAACGCGTTCATCCGGGAAACTGCTGGTCGTGTAGGACGAAGTATTTCGGCACTGCAACGTGTGTGTGTGTGTGTGTGTGTGTGTGTGTGTGTGTGTGTGTGTGTGTGTGTGTGTGTGTGCAGAATGGTTCACAGAATGCCGTAGAACACGACGAGATGGGACAGGTCACACTACCTTGACCACCCCCCAAAGAGATCGATACCTCATCCGAACGGCATTGCAGAACAAATCTGCGTCCTCCTCGGCTCTGACGCAACAGTGGAACAATGCAACACATCGTACACTATCAGGGCTGATAGTCAGTCGCCGTTCATTGGGGCATGGGTTACGAGCACGTCGTCTACTTCATCTCCGACTAATGTGCAGCAACCTGCTAGATGGCAATGGTGAGTGGAGCGACGTCACTGGGGACATGAATGGCGTCAGATATGGTTTTCGGACGATTCCAGGTTCTGTTTGAAAACGATGGCCAAATTTTGGTTCGCCGCAGAAAGGGGGAGCGGCATCACACTGACTGCATTCGCACATGACATACAGTGGAAAATCAACTTCTTATGGTCTGGGGTGCTGTTGGGCAGAAACACAAATCACACATGCTGGATAGAGTGATCGGTGTAAGTGGATGACATCCTGCGACCCGTTGGCATAGCAGCCTTCCTGCACTGCACTTCAGACGCCATTTTTCAGCAAGACAATGCACGACCTCACGCTGTTGTACGAACACGTGCAGTCTACATCTACATACATACTCCGCAATCCACCATACGGTGCGTGGCGGAGGGTAACTCGTACCACAGTTAGCATCTTCTCTCCCTGTTCCACTCCCAAACAGAACGAGGGAAAAATGACTGCCTATATGCCCCTGTACGAGCCCTAATCTCTCTTATCTTATCTTTGTTATCTTTCAACGAAATGCTAGTTGAACGCCTCCTTTCTTCTAGAGACTCCCACCCGAGTTCCTGAAGCATTTCCGTAACACTCGCGTGATGATCAAACCTACCAGTAACAAAGCTAGCAGCCCGCCTCTGAATTGCTTCTACGTCCTCCCTTAATCCGACCTGATAGGGATCCCAAACGCTCGAGCAGTACTCACGAATAGGTCGTATTAGTGTTTTATAAGCGGTCTCCTTTACAGATGAACCACATCTTCCCAAAATTCTACCAATGAACCGAAGACGACTATCCGCCTTCCCCACAGCTGCCATTACATGCTTGTCCCACTTCATATCGCTCTGCAATGTTACGCCCCAATATTTAATCGAGGTGACTGTGTCAAGCGCTACACTACTAATGGAGTATTCAAACATTACAGGATTCTTTTTCCTACTCATCTGCATTAATTTACATTTATCTATATTTAGCAGCCATTATTTACACCACTCACAAATCCTCTCCAAGTCATCTTGTATCCTCCTACAGTAACTTAACGACGACACCTTCCCGTACACCACAGCATCATCAGCAAACAGCCGCACATTGCTATCCACCCTATCCAAAAGATCATTTATGTAGATATAATTCAACGGCGGACCTACCACAATTCCCTGCGGCACTCCAGAAGATACCCTCACGTCCGATGAACACTCACCATCGAGGGCAACGTACTGGGTTCTATTACTTAAGAAGTCTTTGAGCCACTAACATATTTGGTAACCAATCCCATATGCTCGTACCTTAGTTAGGAGTCTGCAGTGGGGCACCAACTCAAACGCTTTCCGGAAGTCAAGGAATATGGCATCCGTCTGATACCATTCATCCATGGTTTTCAAGATTTCGTGTGAAAAAAGGGAGAGTTGCGTTTAGCAGGAGCGATGCCGTACTGATGCATGGACAGCAACTTCTCTGTCTCAAGGAAATTCATTATATTCGAACTGAGAATGTGTTTGAGGATCCTGCAACAAACCGATGTTAAGGATATTGGTCCTTAATTTTGAGGATCCGTCCTTCTACCCTTCTTATACACAGGCGTCACCTGCGGTTTTTTCCAGTCGTTCGGGGCTTTAAGTTGGGCAAGAGATTCGCGATAAATGCAAGCTAAGTAAGGAGCCAATGCAGTAGAGTACTCTCTGTAAAACTGAATAGGACCTGGTGATTTATTTATTTCCATCCCATTCAGCTGCTTCACTATCACTATGTCATCCATATGGGAATCTATACGAGACTCAAACAGCGCTATGTTTGTACGATCCACCTGCGTGAAAGATTTCTCAAATGCTAAATTTAAAATTTCAGCTTTCGTTTTGATGTCTTCCGTTGCCAGGCCAGACTGATTAGTGAGTGACTGGATGGAAGCCTTCGACCCGCTTACCGATTTTACGTAAGACCAGAATTTCCTTGGGTATTCAGCAAGATCTTTGACGGTGGTAGTGGTTGTATGCTTCGCGCATCGATCTTTTTACAGCAGCACGAATCTCTACTAACTTTTGCCTGTCCTCATTCTCCCGATCTTTCTTGTGCCGCGAGTGCAACTGTCTTTGCTTCCTGAGCAATCTCCGAATTGCGCTGTTAAACCACGGTGGGTCTTTTCCGTCCGTAACCCACTTTTTCGGCACATACTTCTCCAATGCGTGATTTACAATGTGTTTCAAATTTGCCCATAATTATTCCACGTCCATCGTACCGGAAGTAAATGTAGTCGATTCATTTACTAAGTGGGATGCTAACAACTGCTTATATGCTCTTTCTAGTAAGAATACCCTCCTAGCCTTCTTGACCGACTTTTTACTTACGTAACCATAGACGTAATGACAGAATCATGATCACTAATCCCTGTCTCAACACTGACACCGTCGATGAGGTCTGGTCTGTTCGTGGCTGACAGATCTAAAACATTTCCATTACGCGTTGGCTGTCGATTTAGCTGGTGCCTTTTGCCCTGGCCCACCTTATCAACAGACTTATCGCCAATCGCAAATTATGGGATATTGCGAAACGACGGGTGCAGCGATGTGACCCAATGCCAATCGCCGCAGATGAGCTTTGGAAACACGTGAATCCAGCATGGGTGACTATACCACAGGACGCTATTCGCGCCTTATACACGTCGATGCCCTGATGCATGGAACAGGTTGACAGGGCCCCATGGCGGACCCTGAGCCTACTGGGTCCAACCGAATTCGTTGGAAATCTTATCACTTCTGCAGAACATACATGTCCTGTGAATATCAACATCCTATCTCTAGTCGTTCAAGTCTTTCTGTTTTTATTCTGAAAAGGAGTTCTAATTAGGCTGTTTAGGTTTTTATGTTGGTAACGTCACGTAGCGCTCTGTATGAAAATCACTGGCTGTGCTGTGTGCAGTATGTGGCTGGTTGGCATTCTTGGAGTATTCGCTATCGCAGTATTGGGCAGTTGGATGTGAACAGCGCGTATCGTTGCGCAGTTGGAGGGGAGCCGCCAGCAGTGGTTGATGTGGGGAGAGATATGAGAGAATTCTGAGAGCGGACGATCTGGAATGTCAGTCCATCAGAGAGAGTAAATTTGTAATACAGAATATCATGAACTGATTATATATATATATATATATATATATATATATATATATATATATATATATGACTTTTGAACACTATTAAGGTAAATACATTGTTCGTTCTCTATCAAAATCTTTCATTTGCTAACTATGCCTATCAGTAGGTAGTGCCTTCAGTAGATAGAATCTTTTATTCAGCTGGCAGTATTGGCGCATGCTGTATTGCAGTAGTTCGAGTAAAGAAGATTTTTGTGAAGTAAGTGATTCATGAAAGGTATAGGTTATTGTTAGTCTGGGCCATTCTTTAGTAGGGATTATTAAAAGTCATATTACGTTGCCTTAAAAATATTGTGTGTCAGTTTAAGGTTGGGGTTGGGTTGTTTTGGGGAAGGAGACCAGACAGCAAGGTCATCGGTCTCATTGCTTTAGGGAAGGATGGGGAAGGAAGTCGTCCATGCCCTTTCAGAGGAACCATCCCCACATTTGCCTGGAGTGATTTAGGAAAATCACGGAAAACCTAAATCAGGATGGGTGGACGTGGGATTGAACCGTCGTCCTTGTGAATGTGAGTCCAGTGTCTAGCCACTGCACCACCTCAGTTTAAGGATGATTAGAATAAGTAAAGAGAGAAATGTCTGAGTACGTTCAGTTTGCTCAACTGTTTGAAAATCAAATAACATAGAGGTTTTCCAGCACAGTCAATTGTACAATTTTTCTAAAGGGTTGTTTCATATGGCGACCCTGCCAGGATCACTAGCTACTGATGGCCATAGTTAGTAAAGGAAAGATTTTGATAGAGAACAAACAATGTAATTACCTTAATAATGATAAAAAGTCATTATATATATATATATATATATATATATATATATATATATATATATATATATATATATATATATATATAATCTCAGTTCATGATATCCAATATTACAGATTTACTCTTTCTGATGGACACTCGTCCAGATCGTTCGCCCCACTCTCAAAATTCTGCCATCTCTCTCCCAACATCCACCACTGCTGGTGGCTCACCTCCAACTGTGCAACGCTATGCGCTGTTCACATCCAACTGCCCAACACTACAATAGCGAACATTCCAACAATGCCAGCGAGCCACAGACTGCACATAGCACAGCCAGTGATATTCATACAGAGCGCTACGTGACGTCGTCGTTTTTGTTGTGGTCTTCAGTGCTGAGACTGGTTTCATGCAGCTCTCTATTCTGCTCTATCCTGTACAAACCTCTTCATCTCCCAGTACCTACTGCAGCCTACGTCCTTCTTAATCTGCTTAGTGTACTCATCTCTTGCTCTCCCTCTACGATTTTTACCCTCCACGCTACCCTCCCATGATGCCTCAGAACATGTTCTACCAACCGATCCCTTCTTCTAGTCAAGTTGTGCCACAAACTCCTCCCCAATTCTATTCAAGGTACTTGATCTACCCATCTAATCTTCAGCATTCTTCTGTAGCACCACATTTGGAAAGCTTCTATTCTCTTCGTGTGCTAGCGTGACGTTAGCAACATAAAAACCTAAAGAGCCTACTTACAGAGTGTATTTTCCCCACACGAAGGTAAAAGCGTATTCGTGCTCTACTCGGTATGTTCTCGACTGCAACTGGACTGAACGGAAGTGACTGCCACGCACCACCATAAGGCGGCCTGGGGCCTACAGATGTAAATGTAGATGCAGATTTTTCTGGCGCTGCGACACGCCTTCCGGACAGCGGGCGGCAGAGAGCGAGGTGAACGCACGCAGATGCAGATGGAGGAGCCGCAGGCAGCGACGGCACCCACGCGGCCCTGGCGCGCCGGCCTCCTACGTTGGCCACGCAATCTGGGCTTCCTGCGTGCGAGGATGCGTTTATCTGCGTGTCGGCGCGTGGGGCGGGCGATACTCGCGCTAATGAACGCTGCTGCGGAAGCACTCCTACGCCGCAAGGTACGATACCGAGGCGTCTGGAGGCCGGGCGTCTCTGCGCCGTCCCACGAGCTGATTGCGCTCTGCAGTTCACACCTGCTCCTAACCCACAACCCTTGTCTCACCTGAAGTACACTGCCTGAAAAAAAAATTAGTTCACCCTTCAACAGGTTTCCAATTCACCCAACATTGCAACAGTGCCGATGATACAAGTATAGCTATCACACCCGACAGACCATATACCATATTCAGAAAGGTTTATGAGACATAATACATTTAATGTACAGGGTGGATATAATTAAACTTACGCTACTTGAGCCACTGTAGACGGCAAATTACTATCGTATGGATACCCAACTTTACTGGATAGTATTCAGACTGTGTGCTGCAGAATTTCTGTTACTAAAGTTGAAATCTTCTGGGTTGAAACTTCCTGGCAGATTGAAACTGTGTGCCGGACCGAGACTCAAACTCGTGGCCTTTGCTCTACCAGCTGAGCCACCCAAGCACGATTCACGCCACGTCCTCACAGCTTTACTTCCGCCAGTACCTCGTCTCTTACGTTCCAAGCTTCACAGAAGCTCTCCTGCGAACCTTGCAGAACTACCACTCCTGGAAGAAAAGATATTGCGGAGACATGGCTTAGCCACAGCCTGGGGGACTTGCCCGCGAAAGGCAAAGGTCCCGAGTTCGAGTCTCGGTCCGGCACGCAGTTTTAATCTGCCAGGAAGTTTAATATCAGCGCACAATCCGCTGCAGAGTGAAAATCTCATTCTGGATATTCTGAGTTTTTTGGCCTCGTCATATTTCCTCTAAAATAATCGACGTTTCGACCCCGTTGCTGAGATCCTCTTCAGGATCTTCCGGTGTCCACTACTGTTAAGACCGAGAAGATTATAACTTTAGTGGCAACGTCCGCGAAAGCCTGCAGACTTACACAAGGTTTGTTGTTAGTGTCATGATTTGCCGTCCGGCGCCGGTACTGAATGGAGGCGTAAGGTTGAAACACAAGCATCAGTGTGCATCACAGCTGCAGACAGTCAACACAGGGGTGGACGGGGTGAGCAGGGCTTTACTCGTAAAGCCGTTTTATCAAAACAACAGCAGCAGTTCTGTTGCTTTTCGCGAGTGCCGATGCATTAAAGAAATACGGAGAGTGCACGAGCTGTGTCACGACCCCTGAAGATTCCGCGGCTCGCTGTTTGAAATGCAAATTTTGGAAATTCGTGGTACGTTCCTATGGAATCAAACTGCTGACGTCATCGGTCCCTAGGCTTAAGCACTACTTAACGTAACTTAAACTAACTTACACTAAGGACGACACACAAACCCATGTCCGACGGAGGAAACGAACCTCCGACGGGGGGAGCCGCGCGAACCGTGACAAGGCGCCTGAGACCACGCGACTATCCCGCGCGTCGTTCGAAACGCGCTGCGATCAAATGGTATCCGTACAACCTTCAGATTACTCACCAGATTTTGCCACATGAAGCAGACCTTACAGTAGACTTCGCTCTTTCGTTTCTTCGAAGGATTGAAATTGACGACGTGTGGACTTGGAAAATTTTGTGGAGTGATGAAGCACACTTAAGGCTCTGAGCACTATGGGACTTAACATCTACGGTCATCAGTTCCCTAGAACTTAGAACTACTTAAACCTAACTAACCTAAGGACAACACACAACACCCAGTCATCACGAGGCAGAGAAAATCCCTTACCACGCCGGGAATCGAACCCGGGAACCCGGGCATGGGAAGCGAGAACGCTAAAAATTGTCGCATTCGGGGATCGTCACCGCCAAGGAATGTTTATGAAGATCCCCTGCATAGTTAACGCTCACAGTGTGGTGAGACTTCGAGGCACAGTTCACGATTGGCCCAGTTTTCTCTAGGGAACTCGGACCGCAAGAACCAAGGACGTGCAGCGTGGACGGCACACGGTACTGTGATGTGCTTCGCCAACATGTGATCCCTGATCTGCGGGAGAGTGGTATTTTGGACACGATTGTGTTGATGCACGATGGAGCTCTACCTCACATTGCTCGTCAGGTGACCCGGCTAGTCCGTGACACATTTGGAGAAAACTGAATCATTGGCCGATCGTTCTGAATTGCGTGGCCACCAAGTTCACTTGATAAATGAATAAATGGCGTGTGACGAGGGCCTCCCGTCGGGTAGACCACACGCCTGGTGCAAGTCTTTCGATTTGACGCCACTTCGGCGACTTGCGCGCCGACGGGGATGAAATAATGATAATTAGGACAACACAACACCCAGAAAATCTCTGACCCAGCCGGGAATCGAACCCGGGCCCTTAGGGACTGACAGTCCGTCGCGCTGACCATTCAGCTACCGGTGGCGGACAGTTCACGAGATTTGAACCCGTTTGATTTCTGGGTGTGGTGTTACCTGAAGGACAGCATTTATCAATTTACGTTATAGGTGCAAGAAAAGTGTAGCGAGGGAGGCAGACAACGTCCCAGCTCGGATGTTTCATTCAATAGTAGAACAATCTCCAATGCAATTTCTGGCCGTTTCAAGTTTTGATCTAGACCAACCTACCTGGTTGTTTTCAACCTATTTGCTGGAGGTGACTTTTTGCCCTAGAAATAGAAGTGGACCCAGAATTGAACTCTGTGACACTCCCTTCGTGATATCCCCGCGACAATGAAATTTTCTACGTTTCCAACATCGTTTCAATTATTGAGCACAACATCTTCCATTCTGTTCGTTAAGTTTGATAGAAATCAGTAACTTTTGAACCTATCAACTTCACAGATAACAGTGTACCGGAATATTAAACATTTTCTCCCTCAGAAATAGTTTGGAATGGGCAATATATGCCCGTAAGAAGTTCTCTCCTCTCTTCTAACAGCCGTGTACCGCATGTCTCTAGAGGAACAGAGGGTTCCAAATGCTTGGAAAAGAGCACAGGTAGTTCCTATTTCAAGAAGGGTCGTCGATCAGATACGCAAAACTATAGGCCTATATCTCTGACATCGATCTGTTGTAGAATTTTAGAATATGTTTTTTAATCGCGTTTCATGTCATTTCTGGAAACCCAGTATCTGCTCTGTAGGAATCAACATGGATTCCGGAAACAGCGATAATGTGAGACCCAACTCGCTTTATTTGTTCATGAGACCCAGAAAATATTAGATGCAGGCTACCAGGTAGATGCTATTTTCCTCGACTTGCGGAAGGCGCTCGATACAGTTCCGCTGTCGCCTGACAAACAAAGTAAGAGCCTAAGGAATATCAGACCAGCTGTGTGGCTGGATTGAAGAGTTTTTGGCAAACAGAACACATGGTGTTCTCAATGGAGAGACGTCTACAGACGTTAAAGTAACCTTCTGGCATGCCACAGGGGAGTGTTATGGGACCACTGCTTTTCACAATATATATAAATGACCTAGTAGATAGTGTCGGAAGTTCCATGCGGCTTTTCGCGGATGATGCTGTAGTATACAGAGAAGCTGCAGCACGAGAAAATTGCAGCGAAATGCAGGAAGATCTGCAGCGGATAGGCACTTGGTGCAGAGAGTGGCAACTGACCCTTAACATAGACAAATGTAATGTATTGCGAATAGATAGAAAGAAGGATCCTTTATTGTATGATTATATGATAGCGGAACAAACACTGGTAGCGGTTACTTCTGTAACATATCTGGGATATGCGTGCGGAAGGATTTGAAGTGGAATGATTATATAAAATTAATTGTTGGTAAGGTGGGTACCAGGTTGAGATCCTTTTGGTGAGTCCTTAAATGTAGTCCATCAACAAAGGAGGTGGCTTACAAAACACTCGTTCGACCTATACTTGAGTATTGCTCATCAGTGTGGGATCCGTGCCAGGTCGGGTTGACAGGGGAGATGGAGAAGATCCAGAGAAGAGCGGCGCGTTTCGTCACAGTGTTATTTGGTAAGCTTGATAGCGTTACGGAGATGTTTAGCAAACTCCAGTGGCAGACTCTGCACGAGAGGCGCTCTGCATCGCGGTGTGGCTTGCTGTCCAGGTATCGAGAGGGAGCGTTTCTGGATGAGGTATCGAATATATTGCTTCCCCCTACTTATACCTGCCCGAGGAGATCACGAATGTAAAATTAGAGAGATTAGAGCGTGCACGGAGGCTTTCCGGCAGTCGTTCTTACCGCAAACCATACGCGACTGGAACAGGGAAGGGAGGTGATGACAGTGGTACGTAAAGTGCCCTCCGCCACACACCATTGGGTGGCTTGCGCAGTATAAATGTAGATGTATACAGCACGTATACGCGGATGCAGATGAAGAACGATGAAGAGCAACCGCTTTCGTTTAGTCCGGCGGCCGCACCTTACGAGGAGTAATGTCTGCCGCAACAGCGCAGCGAGGTGGCCGGCCGGGCCGTGCCGCGCCGGGCCACGGAATGCGTCTTAATGCGGGCGCAAGTTAGGCGGAGGCGCATTTACCGCCCCCGCCGCCCCCACCTTCCGCCCCCGGGCCCTCCTAACATCGCTCCTGCAGGAAACCGCGGCGGCCCCTTCTGCGCGCAGTTGCCACTTGCCAAGACGTACTGCCCTCGAGGAATTTCTGCAAACACAAACTACTTGGTAGCCGGCGCCGCGGACGGCTTCCGCCCTTCTGGCGGTACTAACTCTCCCTTACAGGGCGCCCAAGTCCGCCGAGAACTGGCCCGCTTTGTGTCTCTGTGCGCGCGCGTGTGTGCGTCTGCACGCGGGAGCGGTTCTGAGCTGACCGCCCGGCGGTCAGAGATACACCGAGTTCGTGCCTGGAGCGCCCGACCTTCAGTTACTGGAGGCAGACTGGATCTGTTCATACGCATCTTATGAGTTGATGGGTGACACGTATTTCCGCCTGTCTACGTCCACACCTACATTTACAAAGAGCGCAAACCGGCGTGAGCGCTCAGCGGCAGCTTGCTACCCGAAACTCAGATTTGTATTACCCTATAAACACACGTTGTTATTCAATGATGTTACCAAAAATCTCGAAAAGTTCTCGACCGATTTTGTTAAAATTATTACACGATGCTCGAATAAACATTCAGACTCTGCCAGCCGAGCGGAATGGCCGCGCGGTTAGAGGCGCAATGTCAATGGTTGCGCGGCCCCTCCCGCCGGAGGTTCGAGTCCTCCCTCGGGCATGGGTGTGTGTGTGCGCGTTGTTCTTAGCAAAAGTTTATTTAAGGTAGTTTAAGTAGTGTGTAAGTCTAGGAACCGATGACCTCAGCAGTTTGTTCCCTTAGTAATTCACACACGTTTGAACATACATCTGCAACCTCAAATATCTCTGCAACAACAATAGATATTCAGAAATTGTTTTCGCCAGCATAAACGTACGATAGGCGCTTAGGAAATCAAATAATACGCGAAATTTTAAAAAGTATTTTTTTAAACTGGACACCCCCTATTATTTCGTATGCAATCAATAGCATGAAAAATCACAAAAATAATGGCATTGGTTGCATGGCAATACGTCAATTACATTACGAGAAATTGCGAAGCGAAGGTGACGCTTGAAATAAATGAAGCGCACAGCTAGCCTAGTGGAGTGTTAATGTATCTACATCTACATCTACATGACTACTCTGCAATTCACATTTAAGTGCTTGGCAGAGGGTTCATCGATCCACAATCATACTATTTCTCTACCATTCCACTCCCTAACAGCGCGCGGGAAAAACGTACAACTCAACCTTTCTGTTCGAGCTCTGATTTCTCGTATTTTATTTTGATGATCATTCCTACCTATGTAGGTTGGGCTCAACAAAATATTTTCGCATTCGGAAGAGAAAGTTGGTGACTGAAATTTCGTAAAAAGATCTCGCCGCGACGAAAAACGTCTTTGCTGTAATGACTTCCATCCCAATTCGCGTATCATATCTGCCACACTCTCTCCCCTGTTACGTGATAATACAAAACGAGCGGCCCTTTTTTTGCACCCTTTCGATATCCTCCGTCAATCCCACCTTGTAAGGATCCCACACCGCGCAGCAATATTCTAACAGAGGACGAACGAGTGTAGTGTAAGCTGTCTCTTTAGTGGACTTGTTGCATCTTCTAAGTGTCCTGCCAATGAAACGCAACCTTTGGCTCGCCTTCCCCACAATATTACCTATGTGGTCTTTCCAACTGAATTTGTTAGCAATTTTAACATCCAGTACTTTGTTGAATTGACATCCTCGAGAATTGTACTATTTATCGAGTAATCGAATTCCAACGGATTTCTTTTGGAACTCGTGTGGATCTCCTCACACTTTTCGTTATTTAGCGTCAACTGCCACCTGCCACTCCATACAGCAATCTTTTCTAAATCGCTTTGCAACTGATACTGGTCTTCGGATGACCTCACTAGACGGTAAATTACAGCATCATCTGCGAACAATCTAAGAGAACTGCTCAGATTGTCACCCAGGTCATTTATATAGATCAGGAACAGCAGAGGTCCCAGGACGCTTCCCTGGGGAACACCCGATATCACTTCAGTTTTACTCGATGATTTGCGGTGTATTACTACGAACTGCGACCTTCCCGACAGGAAATCACGAATCCAGTCGCACAACTGAGACGATACCCCATAGGCCCGCAGCTTCATTAGAAGTCGCTTGTGAGGAACGGTGTCAAAAGCTTTCAGGAAATCTAGAAATACGGAATCAACTTGAGATCCCCTGTCGATAACGGCCATTACTGCGTGCGAATAAAGAGCTAGCTGCGTTGCACAAGAGCGATGTTTTCTGAAACCATGCTGATTACGTATCAATAGATCGTTCCCTTCGAGGTGATTCATAATGTTTGAATACAGTATATGCTCCAGAACCCTACTGCAAACCGACGTCAATGATATAGGTCTGTAGTTAGATGGATTCCTCCTACTACCCTTCTTAAACACTGGTGCGCCCTGCGCAATTTTCCTATCTGTAGGTACAGATCTAATGGTGTAGTATTGTATGACAACACATCATTGGCCCATATTTCATTGATGGCACTTCTAAGGGGAAATAGTTTAGCCCCTTCTTGAGCTGTACCTTACTTGGCCTGGTTCACCTCTTATAATGTGTCAAATAGTGCGCTATCAGAGTGATGAATGTCCTGCGCATAATGTTTCTTGTTGCGAAATGACAACTAGTGGTACACCGCGTACGGCAACACAGAGGGTAACGCGCAGCAAGTGCAGCAGGTCATCCAACAGCGGCCTCGGGTTTCCGTTCGCCGTGTTGCAGCTGCGGTCCAAATGACGCCAACATCCACGTATCGTCTCACGCGCCAGAGTTTACACCTCTATCCATACAAAATTCAAACGCGGCAACCCCTCAGCGCCGCTACCATTGCTGCACGAGAGACATTCGCTAACGATATAGTGCACAGGATTGATGACGGCGATATGCATGTGGGCAGCATTTGGTTTACTGACGAAGCTTATTTTTACCTGGACGGCTTCGTCAATAAACAGAACTGGCGCATATGGGGAACCGAAAACCCCATGTTGCAGTCCCATCGTCCCTGCATCCTCAAAAAGTACTGGTCTGGGCCGCCATTTCTTCCAAAGGAATCATTGGCCCATTTTTCAGATGCGAAACGATTACTGCATCACGCTATCTGGACATTCTTCGGGAATTTGTGGCGGTACAAACTGCCTTAGACGACACTGCGAACACCTCGTGGTTTATGCAAGATGGTGCCCGGCCACATCGCACGGCCGACGTCTTTAATTTCCTGAATGAATATTTCGATGATCGTGTGATTGCTTTGGGCTATCCGAAACGTACAGGAGGCGGCGTGGATTGGCCTCCCTATTCGCCAGACATGAACCCCTGTGACTTCTTTCTGTGGGGACACTTGAAAGACCAGGTGTACCGCCAGAATCCAGAAACAATTGAACAGCTGAAGCAGTACATCTCATCTGCATGTGAAGCCATTCCGCCAGACACGTTGTCAAAGATTTCGGGTAATTTCATTCAGAGACTACGCCATATTATTGCTACGCATGGTGGATATGTGGAAAATATCGTACTATAGAGTTTCCCAGACCGCAGCGCCATCTGTTGTTGACAATTGTAACTACTGTAATTTCGAAAGTTTGTCTGCCTGAAAATGTACTGTTGTCCCAAGCACATTGCAACAATCGGTGTATTTCTATCGGTGCTCGTTTAGTTTGTATTGCCGTTTCAAATATACCGGTCATTTTTGAAACACCCTGTAAATACCCACATGACATGGAGGTTGCTCTACGCCGTGCGAGGGTTGGAACTTAAATAGTGGCAACTATTTATTCACAACCGATACAAAAGAGTTACATGTTTGCACGTTAGCAGAGCCTGCTCTGTTGATGCTGCGAATGGAGCGGTCTAAACATATGGTGATTCTCGTGTACGGCTGCGATGGTGTTATTACGTTTCTCCACGGCAGACCGTCAATGCACAGTATTACTGTTCCTTTTTGGAGCATCACCTGCGACCAGCTTTGCGAAAGAAGAGGCGAAACTCTCTGCGCAATACACCCATCATTTTGCGGGCGCACACAGCACAAGCTGTGGCTGCTCTGTTCGGTCGATCGGACTGGGAAGTACTCGACCATCCACCATACTCCCAGGACTTAAGTCCTTGTGACTTTGATTTGATTCCAAAGATTAAGGAACCACTTCGTGGCATTCGCTTCAGAAATGTTCCAGAGAGTCGACAGGCAGTAGACCGCTCCATTCGCCCCATCAAAAGGACAGGCTCTGCTAACGGTATACTACGCCTCCCACATCGTTGGGAACGCGTTGTACACAGCGCTGGTGGCTACTTTGAAGGACAGTAACAGTTGCAAACATGTACGTCTTTTGTATCGGTTGTGAATCAATAGTTGCCACTATGTAAATTCCAACCCTGGTACAACACAGCGCAGCCTCCATATCATGTGGGTATTTAAGCAATGACTTGAAGGCAAGACAATAGTCTGTCATTCGTGTCTTTCCGAGGTGCGTGCGGTGAATGCAGAAACGTGAACTATGGCTACGTTATTACGAAATGCGTCCAAAACAGGACCAACGTGATGTTATTCTTTTCTTGGCTCCCGAAGGACAAACACCGGTAGACATCCACCGGAAAATGAAAAATTTTGTATGGACATAAGGTGAAACGACCGGAAAACTGCGACAAGATGTGCTGTTGCTTCATTATAACGCACGTCCCCATGTCGCAAATGTCCTAACGCAGAAGTTACGCCAACTGAAGTGGGAAACGTTCGAGCATACTCCCGATTGTCCTGATCTCTTCCGAAGGGTTTATCACCCCTTCAGCCCCTTAAAAAAGGCTTTGAAGCGCCGACGATTCCTGTCGGACTGGGATGTGCAGCAGGTAGTTACGGAGTTCTTTACGCAGGACACGGTGTTTTGCCAAACCGGCATCTTCAACATGGTGCATTGGTGGGTTGATTGCCTCAATGCTCAAGGCGATTTTGCCTGATTGGCATACCGACTCTGGACTGTACGGCCTCCGAGAGGAAACTCTTTGTTCGCCGCTTATAAAACTTAAAATAAATTTTTAAAATGGCTCTGAGCACTGTGGGACTTAACATCCGAGATCATCAGTCCACTAGAATTTGAACTACTTAAAATTAATTAACCTAAGGACATCACATACATCCATGCCCGAGGCAGGATACGAACCGGCGACCGTAGCGGTCGCGCGGCTCAAAGCAGAAACGCCAAGAGCCGCTCGGCCACACCGGCCGGCTAAAACTTCGTGTTGCAATGTTTAGTACATATGTACATTTGTGAACTTGGCAATGTATTGAATGATACAGAGAACAAAGAACAATCCCCTTCAAATCCGTTCTGTCTCGGACACAATTCGGACACACGCATGAGTCTATGCGTAGTCCGTCGCTTCAAATAATCGTTCGTGTCAAATGCCTGAACACTGACCATTGCTCGTGTAGCACTCTGCATACAGTTAGGTCGAGGACAAAACGGCATGAACAAAAAGAAACGGTATGAGATTGCAAAGTATGAGAAAGAATGAATTTTGCACAGTAACAAACACCATAAGAAAAGAAAGGAAGTAGATTACAGTACGCTAGTTCGCCCATTGCTGGAATACTACTCAGCAGTGTGAGATCCGTACCAGATAGGGTTGATAGAAGAGTTAGAGAAGATCGAATGGAGAGCACCGCGCTTCGTTACAGGATCATTTAGTAATCGCGAATGTGTTACGGAGGTGATAGGTGAACTCCAGTGGAAGACTCTGCAGCAGAGACGCTCAGTAGCTCGGTACGGGCTTTTGTTGAAGTTTCGAGAACATAGCTTCACCGAGGAGTCAAGCAGTATATTGCTCTCTCCTACGTATATGTCGCGAAGAGACCATGAGGATAAAATCAGAGAGATTAGAGCCCACACAGAGGCATACCGACAATCCTCTCCACGAACAATGCGAGACTGGAACAGAAGGGAGAACCGATAGAGGTACTCAAGGTAACCGCCGCCACACACCGTCAGGTGGCTTGCGGAGTATGGATGTAGATAGATGTGGATGTAGAAGTTGATTCGAATAACGGAGTACTCAGACCGGAATGAGAAGTGTGAAACGCTGTTGCGCTATACAAACTTTCATCGTTAACACCAAAGTACTATTTCCATATTCCTTCGCAACGTTTTTGTGCTTCGATGCCCGCCGCAGAAATTCCTGTAGTTCCAGAGTATTGACGCCAAGTGACCGACCTCTACCAGCCGTGTACATAGAGAGGCGCTGAGGCGCCCCTTCAACTTATGCAAACCGCGAAGCAGCAATCCTAGCGCGAACCCCACAACGAATCGCGTGCAGTGGCCTAAATCTAAAAAATGGTTCAAATGGCTCTGAGCACTATGGGACTCAACATTTTAGGTCATAAGTCCCCTAGAACTTAGAACTACTTAAACCTAAGGACATCACACACACCCATGCCCGAGGCAGGGTTCGAACCTGCGACCATAGCAGCCCCGCGATTCCGGACTGCAGCGCCAGAACCGCACGGCCACCGCGGCCGGCTCGCCTAAATCTGCTGAAGCATTCTGCTCACACACGTGCTTAATGAACTGTACACTAATAAGCTATAGGAGCATAGGTACAGTATTTTGAAAAGACGGCAAGATGTTTCGGAGAAATGAAATAAGGCCGAGACTAGCCACATGAAAAACCCGCAACTTTTAGCAAGAGGGCACAGGATACAGTTATTACGGAGTGGTTCTGTGTGTGTCTGGGGAGCTCCCTCGCACGCTTCGGCTACTTTCGGCAGCCAAGTTACGGCGGAGCGCGGCGTCTTAATACACGGCGGGCGACCAACAAGTAATTCGGGGATTCCCCCTGCCGCATTCCTTGCACGCCTACCGCCGCTGCTGTTTGTGCTTACACAGTATAATGCAATTCACGGCCACCGTAGTATTCGGTTACATTTTGCTCCACATACATCCTCTCTCCTTCTCCCGGTATCTTACGTTGCTGATCATAGAGCTTTTACTCCTACGAACCGCAACCACAATTCCGTTCCCCATCCCCCCAGGAAATGCAAGCGCGCACAAACTCTCTCTCTCTCTCTCTCTCTCTCTCTCTCCCCCTTCTCCCTCTCCCTATCTCTCTCTCTCTCTCTCTCCCTCTCCCTCTCCCTCTCCCTATCTATCTCTCCCTCTCTCTCTCCCTCTCTTTCTCTCCCCCTCTCCCTATCTCTCTCTCTCTCTCTCTCTCTCTCTCTCTCTCTCTCTCTCTCTCTCTCTTTCTCTCTCTGTCTCTCTCTCTCTCTCACACACACACACAAACACACACACACACACACACACACACACACACACACACACGCGGTGTAACAAAAAAGAAACGATACTGCACACATTACTCACAAACTATCTGTCATGGCGTACCAAAACGCAACTGTTTCTCAACATCGAATGCTGTGCACAAAAGCTATCCAGAAAGTGTATTACATTTCTGTCTGCAGCGAAATTGGGCGCCCTAGCGCGGCCATACTGTTGTCTAAGGGTTTGTCCCACTGTCGCCAAATTAGCTTTTTCAGAGTTAATTCTGGCTTCATTTTATTTTGCCTGGTTTTGAATGAAGGTGTAGGGTGTGGGTCAAGCAACTGTCGTTATGTAGATGAGTGGTGCAGAGAAAGTATATTCTGTAACAAGTGTCTGCCCTCAGTGTGCGTAGCTAGCTCTCTTTTCATATAAGAAGTTGCAGGCAGCACACGGAATACACTGAGAATTCCATCGTCACTATAAAAAAAGTGACAGAAACAAGCAGTATAAATTATCTCACTGGCTCATTACTTCGTGGGTTAGTTATACACCTAAAAATACTAAATACTATTTACATACATGATGGCACATTGGGTGTAGGAGGCGTGTACTAACAAAAATCTCATTTCACTGAGGGGTAATTGTCCCAGACACCTGATGTAATTGGCCGGCCCGGGTGTCCGAGCGGTTCTAGGCACTATAATCTGGAACCGCCCTACCGTTCAGAAGTCCCGTAGTACTTAGGGCCATTTGAACCATTTTCGTTTAATCAAAACATGCTAGCGGTTTCGACACGAAAAAGCGCCGTCTTCAGGCCCCAATAGTAACCTGCCACCTAATGTACGAACCACGATGGTAAAGGCGAACAGAGTCTTTGGATGGAAACAGTGCAACTTATTAAGCATGTTACGTCAACACATGTAACCAACAAAATCGAGTGCAACGGGGCCAAAAATCAACTGGATTCCTCACTTCCAGTGACAAGCCCATCAGTGGTTACTGGAAGTTACGGGTCCAGTTGATTTTTTGCCTTGTTGTACTCGATTTAGCATCCAACTGTTGTCGATAGATTACCAGACGCTTAACAAGTATAGATGTAAAAGCTGAAAAAGGAGAGACTCAATATGTTTGAGTATGTAAAGTTCCACGTTCTGGCCCAAGATTGGCTAATTGGTCCCGACCGACCACCGTGTCATCCTTTACCAGTGGGGTCATTGGATGCAGTATGGAGGGCTTGTGGTCATCACAGTACTCTCCTGCTTGCATCTGCTGGTGCAATATGCTTCATAAGTTGTACTGTTTCCATTTGAAAACCCCTCTGGTCTTTGTCATTGTTGTTCATAAGCTGATGGCAGATTACCCTTGGGGCCTGAAGATGACGCTTTTTCGTGTCGAAACTGGTAGCATGTTTTGAACAAACGATGGTTGGATTGCAATACAGCTCTTGATTTCATTTACTATTATTCATGTACTTCTACGTCTACATCTACATCTACATACATACTCCGCAATCCACCATACGGTGCGTAGCGGAGGGTACCTCGTACCACAAGTAGCATCTTCTCTCCCTGTTCCACTCTCTATCAGAACGAGGAAAAAATGACTGCCTATATGCCTCTATACGAGCCCTAATCTCTCTTATCTTTGTGGTCTTTCCGCGAAATGTAAGTTGGTGGCAGTAAAATTGTACTGGAGTCAGCCTCAAATGGTGATTCTCTAAATTTCCTCAGTAGAGATTCACGAAAAGAACGCCTCCTTTCCTCCAGAGACTCTCGCCCGAGTTTCTGAAGCATTTCCGTAACACTCGCGTGATGATCAAACCTATCAGTAACAAATCTAGCAGCCTGCCTCTGATAACGTGTGAAAATGTGGCCGAGATTATCTTGAGCTGGAGAAACAGGCCAAATTTCTGCTTGTTCAGGCACTGCCGGTCTGCGAGTCGTAACGCATCGCTGGACGAAGGGGGATCTACAAGACGGCGCGGTCGCGCCCGCGGCCGCATCCGCGACACACTCGGCTAGGCACGTCTCCTTAGCCGCCCATCCGTCTTAAGCTGCGGCTTTCATCTTAGCCAGCTATCCAGCCAGGCTGGCCAACTTCGGCCCGAGTAATTACCGCCAAGTGGTCCGCGTCTGAAATCCGCCGGCGCGCTTGACCTGTCTTTCAAAAGTTGCCCTCCCCGCTAAACCCGCGGCGCCGTGCGGGCCGCCAATCACCGTATTAGCCCGCGAGACTCTGAATGGATCCGTCCCGCTTTTAAGGCGCCTCCGGTCCGTGTTGTGGAGTAACTGGCCCGGCCGCTGCTACCGTCTGGAGCTAGCTGCAGCGTCTTCAATATTTCGGCGCTGTGCTAGCGACAAGGGGGGGGGGGGGGAAGGGGAGTGTTTAAGGAACGGACGCGCGGGGGGGGGGGGGGAGGATCGGGCTGGAGGGATGCTCTGACTGCAGTCTTGAAGACCACAGGAGGGGGGAGGGAGGCAATGTCCGAGCAGCAGGGGGTGTGTGGCAGGGGGTTGATGCGCTCCCCGGGGCAAATTACTTGCGCAAACTGTTAAGACGCCGCGCATACCTCTGCAGCTGCGCTGGCCGCTTCCTTCCACGAAATGACCGGCCGGCGTCTTAGCTGGCTGGGAGGAGGGGAGCGGAGAGGGGAGGAGGGGATTCCTTGCAGCCGGGGGCCGAATCTTGGGACCCCTCGGCAGGGTGGTGGATTCTGCGCTGCTGTGCAAATACAGGGGTGCCCGTATCCCTTGCGCAAATTGGAATCAGCGTCCGGGAAACTGAAACGTGTCTTATGGTCAATGGGACGAAAAAGCAGTTTACATCACTGACAAATATGTTCACTGATTCATTCATTCATTCATCGCATTCCGTAGATCCTACGACGAATGAGATACTTCAAGGATGATAAACTACTCATACATCATCATCATCATCGTCATCATCCTCTGTGTTCTGCCATAGGCCACGTCTCCAAATGTAGCTGTGGTTCAAATGGCTCTGAGCACTATGGGGCTTAACATCTGTGGTCATCAGTCCCCTAGAACTTAGTACTACTTAAACCTAACTAACCTGACGACATCACACACATCCATGCCCGAGGCAGGATTCGAACCTGCTACCGCAGCGGTCACGCGGTTCCAGACTGAAGCGCCTAGAACCGCTCCAAATGAACCTATCCATGCGTTCCTATCATTCGCTATGCACTTCGTTTTCTCATAACTGTTTTCTATCCTTACAGTATTTAAGGGAAAGCACAAAGGTGGAAGGCGTATATAGAGGATCTATACAAGGCAATGTACTTGGGGACAATATTACGGAAATGGAAGAGGATGTAGATGGTGATGAAATTGGAGATACGATACTGCGTGAAGAGTTTGACAGAGCACTGAAACACTTGAGTCGAAACAAGGCCCTGGGAGTAGACAACATTCCTTTAGAACTACGGACAGCCTTGCAAGAGCCAGCCAGCCTACACAAACTTTACCATCTGGTGAGCAAGATGTATAAGACAGTCGAAATATCTTCAGACATAATGACGAATATAATAATTCCAATCCCAAAAAAGCAGGTGATGACAGGAGTGAATTACCCAACTATCAGTTTAATAAGTCACGGCTGCAAAATACTAACGCAAATTATTTACAGACGAAAGGAAAAACTGGTAGAACCGGACCTCGGTGAAGATCAGTTTGGATTCCGTAGAAATGTTGAAACACATGACGCAATACTGACCCTACGACTTATCTTAGAAGAAAGATTAAAGAAAGGCAAACTTAGGTTTCTAACATTTGTAGACTTAGAGAAAGATTTCACATTGTTGACTGCAATACTCCCTTTCAAATTCTAAAGGTGGTAGGGGTAAAATACAGGGAGCGAAAAAGCTATTTGCTATTTGTACAGAAAGCAGATGGCAGTTATAGGAGTCGAGGGGCATGAAAGGGAAGCAGTGGTTGGAAAGGGAGTGAGACAGGGTTGAAGCCCCTCCCCGATGTTATTCAATCTGTATATTGAGCAAGCAGGAAAGGAAACAAAAGAAAAATTCGGAGTAGGTATTAAAATCCATGAAGAAGTAATAAAAACGTTGAGGTTCGCCGATGACATTGTAATTCTGTCAGAGACAGCAAAGGACTCGCAAGAGCAGTTGATCGGAATGGGCACTGTCTTGAAAGGAGGATATAAGATGAACACCAACAAAAGCACAACGAGGATAATGGAATGTAGTCGAATTAATTCGGGTGATGCTGAGGGAATTGGATTAGAAAATGAGACACTTAAAGTAGTAGAGGAGTTTTGCAATTTGGGGTGCAAAATAACTGATGGTGGTCGAAGTAGAGAGGATATGAAATGTAGACTGGCAATGGCAAGGTGGTGGGTAGTGTTTAACGTCCCGTCGACAACGAGGTCATTAGAGACGGAGCACAAGCTCGGGTTAGGGAAAGAGTGGGAAGGAAATCGGCCGTGCCCTTTTAAAGGAACCATCCCGGTATTTGCCTGAAACGATTTAGGGAAATCATGGAAAACCTAAACCAGGATGCCTGGAGACGGGATTGAACCGTCGTCCTCACGAATGCGAGTCCAGTGTGCTAACCACTGCGCCACCTCGCTCGGTAATGGAAAGGAAGGGCAAGAAAAGCGTTTCGGAAGAAGAGAAGTTTGTTAACATGGAGTATGGGGTAAGTATCAGCAAGTCGTTTCTGAAAGTATTTGTATGGCGTGTAGCCATGTATGGAAGTGAAACATGGACGATAAATAGTTTAGACAAGAAGAGAATAGTAGCTTTCGAAATGTAGTGCTGCAGAAGAATGCTGAAGATTAGATGAGTAGATCACGTAACTAATGAGGAGGTACTTAGTAGAATTGGGGAGAAGAGGAGTTTGTGGCACAACTTGACTATAAGAAGGGATCGGTTGGTAGGCATCAAGCGATCGCCAGTTTAGTATTGGAGGGCAGCGTGGAGGGTAAAAATCATAGAGGGAGACCAAGAGATGAATACACCAAGCAGATTCAGAAGGATGTAGGTTGCAGTAGGTACTGGGAGATGAAGAAGCTTGAACAAGATAGAGGAGCATGGAGAGCTGCATCAAACCAGTCTCTGGACTGAAGACCACAACAACAACAACAATAACACTATTTACCATTAGGTATCTTTCGTTTGTCCTTTTTCTGCCATTCACAATGCCTTTCATGGCATACATCAATAAAGAATCTCATCTTATACAGTAAGTCAATTGTGTATCGTCTTCCTGATTACCTTCAAAATCTCTCTCTCTTCCTCACTCTTCTCAACATCTCCTCATTGCTCAATTTCATACCCCATCTGTCCCTTCCATCCTCCTCTAAATCCACACCACAAATGCTTCTATTCTTATTTCTTCCTCCTCCCTCAGTGTCCATGTCTCAGCTCTGTGTAATGCCACACTCTATATACACCGCGATTATAAAAGTTATGGCATAGCGATATGCACACATACAGATGGAACTAGCATCGAGTAGACAAGGCATAAAATGGCAGTGCATTAGCGGAGCTGTCATTTGTACTCTGGTGATTTATGTAAAATAGTTTCCGACGTGATCATGGCGACACGACGCGATGTAACAGACTCTGAAAGCGAAGTGGTAGTTGGAGCTAGACGCAAGGGACATTCCATTTCGGAGATCGTTAGGAAATTCAATATTCCGAGACCCGTAATTTCAAAGGTGGGCCGAGAATACAAGACTTTTCAGGCGCTACCATTCACCACGCACAACACAGTGGCCGACAGCCTTCAATAACGATAGAGAGTAGCGGCGTTTGTGTATGGTTGTAAGTGCTACCAGACAAGCAACACTGCGTGAAATGGCCGCAAAGTCAATGATGGACGTACGACGAACATATCCGTTAGGACAGTGTGGCGAAATTTGACGTTAATGAGATACGGTCTCCCTGTATATCTATATCTACATCTACATGGTTACACTGCAATTCACACTGAAGTGACTGGCAGAGGGCTCATCGAACTACCTTCATACTACTTCCCTACCATTCCACTCTCGAATGGCACGTGAGAAAAAGGAACACCTAAATCCTTCCGTTCGACCTCAGATTTCTCTTATTTTATTATGAGTATCATTTCTCCCTACATAGGTGGGTGTTAACAAAATATTTTCGTATTCGGAAGAGAAAGTTGGTGATTGAAATTTCCTAAACAGATCTCGCCGCAAAGAAAACCGCTTATTTTTTTTCAGTGACACCCAATCCAGCTCGCGTATATGAGTGACACTCTCACCCCTATTGCGCGATAACAAAAAACGAGCTGCCCTTCCTTGGACATTTTAATGTCCTCCGTGAATCCTACCTGCTCAGGATCCCATACCGCGCAGCAACATTCCAGCAGAGGACGGACAAGTACAATGTAGGCTGTCTATTTAGTGGGTTTGTCGCATCTTGTAAGTGTTCTGGCAACAAGGCGGTATTTTTTGTGGTCGGAAGGCGCAACAGGGGCCGAAAATCATCGAAGACTTTCGGTAGAGTACGGGAACAGTGTTTTGCCACATCAGAGTGTCTACGAATGGATTGAAAAATTCCGAAATGGTCGCACAAGTGTTACGCACGATGAAGGAGCCCGATGACCGTTTACCGCCACAAATGAAGAAACCGCTGAGCGTTCACGTGAAATGATTCTCTTAGATAGACGATTAACTATTGACGAAGTGTAACGTCGTCTGCAGATCAGTCACGGTCCTGCCTACGAAATCATCCACAACAGACTTAGTTTTCATAAAGTTTGTGCAACATGGGTCCCAAAGAACTCACACAGTTGCATAAACAAATGCGCTTGGACATCTGCAAAAACATTTGGATCCCTATGGTATGGTTATGACACTAACAACGCAAATCCCGCAACACACTGTCTGAACATCATTCCTATTAAGCTAGCGGAAGTTTAATTATTGCCATCCCGTACCGGTGGCTCCGAAACGAGTTGGATGTAAACATGGAAACAATATATTGTGGATAGCGTGACTTAAGACGGCCTAATACTAGACAAATATTTCTTCTTAACCTACAAGGGATGAGTGTATGTTACACCATGGCACGCAGAAACTGCCTTTCCGTTTTCATGAAAAATTTTTAGGATGAAAGAGAGAGAGAGAGAGAGAGAGAGAGAGAGAAAGAGGGGGGGGGGGGCGTTGGCACCTACGATTGGCCAAACGTACCCGCGACAGTTTCGGTTTCTGTGCGTCCTCTTTCATTTTCTTCCAATATGCAGCGTGTTTCATTTTGCGAAGCGTCTCTATGATCTCTACAACACGTCAACAACACCACCACGAGACGATGTCCCCACAACATCAGTAGCCCCACACTGGCATCACTTCCCCGCGACCGGCGACAACCTCCACCAATCTCCGAGCCACGTACGTGTCTGTCCACACATACACGTACCCCACGTCCGGTTGGCTCATTGTTAACTGTGCTGCTCCCAGACTTCATCCCGACTCCTCACAGGCAGATGAGTCACACATCCCGTTGCGAATCTCCCCCGTTCGCCTCTCTCTCCAGACTAGACTCCACACCGCGTCTTACAGCCCCCACCCCCGCTCCTTACCGCCCTCTGCAGCATAAAGCCACCCCCGCAACCGTTTGGACACGGGGTTAGCGGAACACCCCCGTACGCTCCTGCTCGTCCATGCATACCTGAGCGCCGTATCGCTAGCTTTAAATGAATTACAGCGACTGCCAGCACACCGTCCACCCCCACCACACCCCCTGCGGCCTTACAACATTCACCCTCGCTATCCGCACCCACCTTTACGTCCCGATTTCCTGACGATCCCGTCGCTGAAAAAGACACACCCCAACCCCACTATGGCCCAAGTCAGTATAGAGCGCTACAAAACCGGAAACCCCCACGAGGTGATTTCGTTGCTTCCCCTCACTCGCGAGCTCAACTCATCCCCAACTCCCACTTTAGGGATGCAGTTTAGGCCCCCGCTGAGGTTGCAAAACTCCGAGGAAACAAAATTCCGTTAACGGCCTCGTCTTAGGGACACTTAAAAACGAAATCCTCTCTGTGTCTAGCTCCCCCTGTTTCCGGAAAGCTGGAGGGTGGAAATTCTGAGCGCTATCTCCTACTTTTCCCTTCCACCCTCGGCCGACGGTGCCATATTCCAAACTAATCTCTTCTCGCTGCCTTTTCCACGTGATTGACCTCGTTTTGGCGGCGAACTTCTCTCGAACAGTAGTTAGCGGCTAAACCTTCTTGGGAAAATATACCTACAATAAACCAGTTAAGCAAAGCAAACAACAGTTTCAAACAAAGAATCATTCTGTGAGGCTTGCTGTAAGCAGTTAAATGGAAGAAAAAGTTCATTTAATCGGGCCCACAACATGATGCAGACAATAAAACTTCATTCTCGACATGGGAAGTTTAAGGCCACATTTCCTCACGCCTACCAATCCATTATACACAACACGACAGACAACGCTAATTAGCACAACAACACCTCTACGTATCTTGGGGGACAGGTGTCACTTCAGATCACATTTGCCAAGTGGGAAAAATCAATAGGAATAATTCTAAACAGCACTTCCTGTTCATTTTAACATCAGTCAGAACACCTCTTGGACATAGCACTCTTTCTCAGCCTACCAGTGTAGGCGTCTTCATCTACACCCAACTCAATTACCGACAATCCTTCCTACTGCAGTCAAGCCTTAACTTACCTTAGCAATGTTTACCTCTCCCCTCCCCCATCTGCCCCCGCTCCCCCCTAAACGCCCCACGAAACTGACATAATGCTTTCCTATCAATTGATCCCTTCCTGTAGCCCAGTTGTGTCAAATTTCTTTTCGCCTCGATACATTCAGTACCTCTCCGTTAGCTATCAGCTATACATATTTAATATTCAGTTTTCTCTTGTACCACAAAATTTTAAAGCATCAACTTTCTTTTTATCTCACCTATTTATCGTCCACGTTTCCCAGTCATTTATGGAATGATTTCAAAAAAGACGTCTGAACAGATACATATATATCCTACATTTTGCAAAACTGGTCCCTTGTTATTGATAGTGTGCATTTTTTTACCCTTTCTCCTTTGACTATCATCGGTAATTTGGCTGTCCAAACAACGATTTGATCTAAGACTATTACCGTCTTATTTTCTAATCTACATGGGCTATTCTGAAAGCAAGGAACGATAGGTCGCGAAACAGAAACCACAGTGAAAATCAAAACTGCTTTTTTTGCAACATTTAGCTATGCCTTCCAGCTACTTCTTTACACAGTCGCCTCTCAGATTTAGATATCTGTCGTAGCGTTGTACCAAGTTTTCATTTCCCTCCTTATAGGAAACAGCCGCCAGTGCTTTTCGACAAATTTCTACTCTGGACTGCAGGTCTTTGTCTGTGTTAAAATATTGTCTTCATACTCAACGGTTCATTTGAGCAGAGATTAACCTCAGGGGTAGCCAATTACGGGCTGAATTGTGGGTGATCAAACACTTCCCATCAAAAACGCTGTAGGAGCGTCTTCATTGCCCCTGCAAAGTGCGGCCGAGAATTGTCGTGTAAAACGAACCGCATGACAGTTATGCGGATTGCATAGCTTCAGGCGAAATCTATCGCCAGGCCCTCACGCTTGGTGGAACACGCTAATTTCTAGCCATCTTTACACTCTCACTGTGAGCTCAGAACTGAAAAGAGCGACATGATGCAATAGACGGGTGTACTGGACACAGTGGCCAATGAGTCTGTGCAAAGTTTCATCATATTTTCCATTTCCCAATAGATCGTTCCTTACTTTCCGATTAACCCTCGTAATTCCCTCAGCATCACTCAAGCTATCTCGGCACATTCCATTACCCAAGTTTTCCTTTTGCTGGTGTTATTCTCTTTACAAGACACTCTCCATTGCGTCCAAGTACTCTTCCACCATCTCTGAAAACATTACAATGTCGCCAGCATATTTCCTCCCCCTACATTTTTATTCCCTTCCCAGACACGTCACTGATTTTCTTTGCTGACAGGGAATAAATGTGTGTTCATGCTGGAATAGGTAACGGTCAGCAATGTGGCACTGGCGACTGGATTTGAAAGTAAGACATTGCAAACAACAGCACAGGTGACATGTTGGTAGTACACCTTGCTCTTCGACAGTTTGTGGCATCTGACGACAACAGAGATGTGTTGACATGAAATCAGGGAAAAGGATCACTCGGGAACTCCAGAGTGCTACCTGCAGTCCAGCTATAAAAAACTGTGCGCAGGGAGTTAAAAATCATGGGAGACAACGGTGGAGAAATTCTTCATAAGACACACAATACTATGTCGATGCTAAGCGACGAATAAGGTGGGGTACGCTGCGATGGCCCTGGACACTGGATGACTGGAAACAAGTGTTTTGGAGAGATGAATCATGGTATACTTTGTGGCAATTCGACAGAATGGTTTGGGTTTGGCAAATGCCTGGAGAAGCTTGTTGTGGTGGTCTTCAGTCCTAAGACTGGTTTGATGCAACTCTCCATGCTCCTCTATCCTGTGCAAGCTTCTTCATCTCCCAGTACTTACTGCAATCTACATCCTTCTGAATCTGCTAAGTGCATTCATCTCTTGGTCTCCCTCTACGATTTTTACTCTCCACGCTGCCCTCCAATGCTAAATTTCTGATCCCTTTATGCCTCAGAACATGTCCTACCAACCGATCCCTTCCTCTAGTCAAATGGTGCCACAAACTCCTCTTGTCCCCAATTCTAATCAATACCTCCTCTCATTAGTTATGTGATCTACCCATCTTATATTCAGCATTCTTCTGTAGCACCACATTTCGAAAGCTTCTATTCTCTTCTTGCCCGAACTATTTACCGTCCATGTTTCACTTCCACACATGGCTATACTCCATACAAATACTTTCAGAAACGACTTCCTGACACATAAATCTATACTCGATGTTAACAAATTTCTCTTCTTCAGAAACGCTTTCCTTGCCATTACCAATCTACATTTTATATCCTCTCTACTTCGACCATCATCAGTTATTTTTGTTCCCAAATAGCAAAACTCCTTTACTACCTTATGTGTCTCATTCCCTAATCTAAGGCGGCCGGTGTGACCGTGCGGTTCTTGGCGCTTCAGTCTGGAACCGCGTGACCGCTACGGTCGCAGGTTTGAATCTTGCCTCAGGCATCGATGTGTGTGATGTTAGGTTTAAGTAGTTCTAAGTTCTAGGGGACTGATGAGCTCAGAAGTTGTCCCATAGTGCTCAGAGCCATTTGAACCATGTTTGAACCCGTATCTAATTCTCTCAGCATCACCCGAGTTAACTCGACTGGGGTAAAGAATAGAAAAAGGAAAATTATAGTTTTTATGAAATCCATACTTTCTTATTAATTAGGTGCAGCAAGCACTGAGACAATTACACGACATTTATGCCCACTGAGCACTTCAAGGTGGGACAGGAATGGCTGATGTGCGGCACAATGAAGAGAGAAACCTGCCCTGAGGAGCGACTCTGCAGTGTTTTGTAGTCGACAAAAATCTGACCAACAGCCGGCTTTACAGTAATCTCAGAAAGGAGGCCGATTACAAAATACGTGAAGCGGAGCAAAAATCCTGGCCTCGGAACATTTCCCTTTGCTCTGGTCCTCCCCGTAAAAGACGCCCGGAACCAAAGCAACGCACCAGCCGCGCTCCGCCACGCACTGATTAAAGCGAGAGCTCGCAGCCGAGAGGTGGGCCCAGGAGGTGGGAGGGGAGGGTTGGAGGGAGGAGGTGGGGGTGGTAGTGGGAGGTACGGCAAAGAACTTTGGAAGAAGAGGTTCCAGGAGGTGGAGTGGAAGGGGGTGGGGGTGGCGGACCGGAGCAGATTACACGGCTGGCCGAGAAATAAAGGCCACCCCGGAATGCATAATAATAACTCGTATTAATAACCCAGAGGCCAGCCCGGCTGGGGGCGAGGAGCGGAGCGCGGCAGATTTCCTCGCCATGTCGAAAACTCGATTAAATAAATCTGACCCCCGGCCGTGGGCCCACCGAAGGGGGCAGGCGGCCACGTTTATTGTCCGTGTCTGCAGTGTTCAGAGGCTGCTGTCCGAGCAAACTGATCCAGACCTTATGACCACTGCCCAACGCGAGATTGGACCTTCCAAAAGCTTGCGACATAATTGACCATGACGTCCTCATTCACTAATTAGATCGAAAAGGTGTCAGAGGAACCCCAAATCACTGGATAAGATCTTACCTAGAAAACAGGCAGCAAGTGGTGGTTTTAAGGCATGATGACATTTCAGTACAAGGAAATATTATCACAACAACCCACGTCTCCAGTAAATCGACAATAAAGTACAGAGTGCCACAAGGTTCTGTCCTAGGACCTCTACTGTTCCTAAAATGGTTCAAATGGCTCTGAGCACTATGGGACTTAACATCTATGGTCATCAGTCCCCCAGAACTTAGAATTACTTGAACCTAACTAACCTAAGGACATCACACAACACCCAGTCATCATTTAATTTTTTTTATGGTATTCAAAAAATTTAAAAACCTCTCTCACACCGGCCTGATTTACCTTCACTGATCATGATAGTAAAAACATGCGTATGTTAAGGGAATTTTCATTCACGAAGCACGCTTATCACATTCACACAGTTCAACGCTGTTCTATCCTGATTAAATTGAGCTTAACGTAAATTCCGTAAGGCAGTGAAGCAATTTAGAAGTCTCGGTGCGACGAAAATTGTCAGTCGATCTCCTGAAAACATTTGTAATAATTATTAACTTTCGGTGATCACATGGGGAAGACCGGATATCTGCTGGTAAGACCGTGTTGGCCCATTTATTTCAAGTAACTGGATATCTTGAGCGTACAAAACGGCAGGTTCGTCCAGTATAAATCAGACGTTCCCCACTGATCCCGTGCAACACAGCGTAGTAAGCAGACACTGTCAATAATAGTTTTTGTTTAGTTCATGTATTAAATTCCTTCTCATACAGAATCTCATAAAGATGGCGACTAGCTCAACAATACATACATATACATCCTCCTCCTTTCACGGCAATCGGCAAAATTTGAATCATTCTTTTCATAAGAGAAAACATTGATATCAGAGAAGCTATTCCATGGAATAAATGGACGCTCCAAGGAATAATAGGGCTTGAAACTACTTTGCATTGATAATCATCGCATATTAAAGTTTAGGAATCGGTAAGATAAGGAAGAGATATTTCGAGGTATGTACTGAGTTATATAATTTATAAAATTTCTGAAAATATCGCGGAGAGACCGCTGCAAGAGACATTACAATCATTAAGTAGAGAAAATCCCTGACCCCGCCGGGGGTCGAACCCGGGAACCCTTGCTACTGTTCCTCCTTTATTCTGATGATATAAATAACTTTAGTAAATTGGGAAAACTAATCTTATTTGCTGATGACACCAGCATATTAATAACAGCTGCTGACAAAATAGCATTGAAAGTAGCAACAGATACTGTAATGTCCCAAATTACTAGCCGGCTTCAAAAAAATAAAATAATAATTAATAATGAAATAATTGTCTTTATGAATTTCCACTTTTCTCCACATGTGCAGAACTTTGTTACAGTACCATACCTTGAAAATACGTTACTGAACTCGATTATTGACACTTAGGTACTAGGCCTATGCTTACAAGATAATTTAAAATGGGACTGTCATATGAAAGAACCTGAGAAAAAACTTTCAAAAGCTTGTTAGCTCTGCGTGTGTTAAATAAAAGTGCAAGCAAGTCAACAGTTATTCAGGCGTATTATGCATACTTCCAAGCACTACTTCGATATGGGCCAATCTTCTGGGCACATTCAGCCACCAGCATAAACATCTTTAGGATGCAGAAAAGAGCTATCAGGACTATCTGCAACCTAAGAAAACTGGAAACATGTAGACCACATTTCATCCAGACGAAAATAATGAGCCTACCGAGCATTTACATATATGAGTGTATACTGTTCGCAAATGAGTATCTTTTAAACCAAACCGGACATCTTCAATAAATTAAGCATATACACAATCACTAACACAAGAAACACAAATAATATCCACATGTCACAGTGTAGAACAGCACTGTACCAAAAAAGTGTATCACAGATAACAGTTCAGCTATATAACAGCCTAGCCAGTGATTTAAAATCTCAGTAACATTAAAATTTTTTTAAACATAATCTAAAGTCATTTCTAGTGGAAAAATGTTTTTACCCTGTAAAAGAATTTTTAAATTACAAAAAACAGCCTTGTAAACAATGATATTGTTGTCTACATAGTTCCGCGTAGTCAGCGCGTACACAACTTTCCCACTAGAGCGCGCCCCACTAAGCACAACAACGCAGGCGCAGTGCTGGTCCGTCTCCGCACTACGAGATGGCACTGCCTTAGAGACGGACCAAATTCTGCTTCCGCCGATACGCATATTAGTATGTAACACAGCCGCCAATGAGACTGCTGCCAAGGTAGAACCTTTTCTCCTCGTGGATCACACCCGCGCAGTGATACATGAACGCGCGAGGTATTATAACAAGTGTACAGACCTCCAATTAGTCAGTTTGCATTAGTCTATAGTCAAGTTTCAGTCTGCGCCTAATAAGATTACCATATTCCTGTACATAGTCATGAAGATAAATGTATACACACTTTGTCAAGTATCGGAGATATGTCAGAATAAGATTAACGTACCAAAACCAAAGGAACTTCAGATGGTCAATTGTAAATAGAATCCAGAATCAAGTTAAGTTATTTTTATGCTTGTAATTATTTTAATAAATGTGTTTGAAAATTAATCAAGTTCTGTTTAAAGTGGGTCACCGTCAATGTGCTACTCTAAGCATGCAAGTGGCATTTCTATCGTCTGACCTAACGGCTGAAGATAAACACGCCATGATAAGACCACGAGACATATTGCTGACTTCGTTAGAGCGACAAGTCAAATAATCTGATGATGTGTGTACCGAAGGTCTTACAGTATGCACACCACAATTATGTAATAATGGTTAAATTCAAATAGCTATATTTGTCACTTGTAATTTATGATTGTTACCTGTAGTTAATTCTCTCTCTCTCTCTCTCTCTCTCTCCCCCCCCCCCCCCTTTGTGTGTGTGTGTGTGTGTGTGTGTGTGTGTTTTCTGCTCCTTTCGCAATTTTTACTTTTCATATATTCAATGTACTGTTTCAGTATGTAATGAATCAAATGGACCAATAAATAAATGAAATGAATGGCGCCTGGTGGCATGATGGGGTGATGAAGGTACAAAAGCGGAGCAGAGCAATGGGGAACCATTATAGTGACGATATGGGCCGCAAATTGGGAAATCCAATGACGCGGGGAACATTGGCAGATGCCAGATGTTATGACTCAATGGCTGGGTGCAAGCATTCTGCAAATGCAGAGTCTGGTCGACTGTTCACCTGATACTGATTGAAGGACAGTGAAACAACGAGCAGGCGACAAGGTGCTGGACGCCGACGCTTCATCACAGAATGAGGACGTCAGAGGCTTTGCCGCTCTGTAAAGTAGGATAGGTGGCGGTCTGTGGCAGATGCGATGACGGAGTACAGTACTGGTGCAGACACAAGCGTTTCACAACACATCCGTCATCGTGAAGTCCTCAACATGGATCTTCTCAGCAGTCCACTCCCACATGTTCCAATTTTAGGGAACAACATCGCCAGTTATGTCTACATTGGGGACGAGATCATCGAGATTCCTTTAAGCTTACAAGTATTCAAAGTTGCAGCATTAAAACTTCGCTAGAGCAGTAAGAACTTCATAGTAAGTGTGTGCACATTTTGGTATTGTGAGAAGGCGACCTGTCCTAGCCACTACATGGCAGGTTGTTTGTAAATGGCACGAAATAAAATTATGTGTATATATCTTCACCTCCAAAACTCAATGATCGATTAAACGTACCGTCGTATGGAGTATCAAACGAAATTTGCTTCAGGGTTTCCTGCTAGGGAGGACGTGGACTGTTTTCTTGGATGTAGAATCAATGGCATATTGGCAGGAATCGTTACAGCCATGTGTTTTTATCAATTGACTGGGTCCAGTTGTGACTCACCAATATTTTGTTCATAGGATGCTGCTATTCACCTTTTTGTTCATTGCACAATTTTATAGTTCTTGGTTGTGTGTGCTGTCCTTAGTGTAAGAGAGATTACGTAGTGTGTAAGCCTAGGGACTGATGACCACAGCAGTTTGGTCCCATAGAACGTACCACAAATTTTTATAGTTCTGAACATTTAGAGCAAATCACAAATCGTTGCACAGCTCTTTAATATTGTTATGGTTCAAATGGCTCTAAGCACTATAGGACTTCACATCTGAGGTCATCAGTCCCCTAGACTTAGAACTACGTAAACCTAACTAACTTAAACGCATCACACACATCCATGCTCGAGGCAGTATTCTAACCTGCGTCAGTAGCAGCTGAGTGGAATATTATCATGCTCTGAGTATCGGTGCAACATTTTCTCAGACGTCACTTCTTACAGATAACCGCATCTTCTGTATTAAGTTTGAGGCTACTTTTAATATTGTCTGCCATCATAAATATACAACACCCTGTCGTGTCGCATGCCTGAAGTTATTTTTTCATCGGTCGACCCCACTTCTCCTTATAGAATGAACTGTTTTAATTGCCTAGCCGCAGGTGGCCGAGCGGATCTAGGCGCTTCAGTATGGAACGTCGCGACCGCTACGGTCGCAAGTTCGAATCCTGCCTCGGGCATGGATGTGTGTGATGTCCTTAGGCTAGTTAGGTTTAAGTAGTTCTAAGTCCTAGGGGACTGATGACCTCAGATGTTAAGTCCCATAGTGCCCAGAGCCATTTGAACCATTTTTTTTTTTAATTGCAGAAGACATTGTTCACAATTTTCACGTGACAGCTGGTATTTAAATCGGGGTGTTGTGAAAAAATGCGGTACGACTATTGTTGTACTGCACCTGTTACCATGTAAGCCCGCAACACATTCCATGAGAGTGTGAGAGAGGAAGTTTTCGTATTTAATTAACAACAGTCAGTTTTATGAAGCAGAGCGGGTAGACTCCCCTCCGCCTCTTTGCATCGTCAACCGTTTAATGTCGCCCTCCACTTGTTACCTAACATCCTCTTTTACTGAGAAACATAAAATCTTATTTCACTCCCCAACTAACTGTACCCTCCACTTCTTAATTCAACGCAATGCGTCCCCCATAACTCAGAATTTTTTACTGCGTCCCTCCGGCATTTTATTGGCTGCAGTTACCTGACTGTATAAAAAGTTAACTAAGTGTTGTGACGCCGTGAAAGAAAGTGTCCGCCAACGACAATGAATATAATTAACCATTCAGCCCCTACCAAAATAAATTCACGTAATTTTTATGTAAGTTATTTATCTATTTATTTCTCTAAAACAAAACTGTTATAGCTCACGACCCTGTACGGATCTTCCTGAACCGCTTGTAGGTGTCTTACACTGCTAATTACAGACTTGTCTCTGCTGTTTATCAAAAAATGCGAAGATGCACCGCATTCCGAAGTCCACATTAAGATGTAGGTCCCACCTTGAGAATGGACGTCCAAGAACAAAGAATTCGGATTAAACGGGGTGTAAGACAAGGATACAGTTTTAATTCCCCGTTGAAAAAGCGACGACAGAAATAAAAGTAAGGTTCAGGAGCGGCAGTGCACTGCAGGGTGACAAGGTATCAGTGACAAGGTTTGTCCATGAAGTTGTTATCCTCAGTGAGCGTGAGGAGAATGTAGGGTACCACTTTAATGGAATGGGCAGTTTAACTGGCACGAAAATGTTGCACGAGTAAATCAAAGAAATACACTGTTCAGCCGGTATGTCCAACTTTGGCACGGATAACAGCAGCGGCACGTCGGGTCTTGGATGGAATGGTGGTGGTGATGATGATGATGATGATGATGATGATGATGATGACGATGACGATGACGATGATCAGTGGATTGGGGGGGGGGGGGGGGTGCTCAACTGCGCGGTTATCAGCACCCGTCCAAGTTCCCAACCTTTGCCCAGTCCAATCTCGCCAGTTTCATGAGTGATGATGAAGTGATGTATACAACACAAACACCTAGTCATATCGTGGCAGGTGAAAATGCCTGACCCCTGCCGGGAATCGAAAGCGGGACCCCGTGCTCGGTAAGCGAGAACACGACCACCACAAGCTGCGGACCGGATGGAATGAATCAGTGGTAGATCGGTGGAGGGAGTGGTCACCACGTAAGCTAACACAATTCACCTAATTCCTATAATTTGCGAGGATAGGCGCGGGGGAAGGGGGGGGGGGGGGGGTCATGAGTTCTGGTGCCACGTTCAGTCGCATCTCAGATGTGTTCGATCCGGTTCAGATATAGCGAGCTAGGGTAGGGGAGAGGGGACAACTCTTTAATCGGAACTCGCCACTCTGTTCCTCAAACCAGTCCTTCATACACCTCGCCTTGTGACATGGCGCATTATCTTCTTGAAAAATACCACTGCTGTCGGGAAACGTGATCAGCATGAAGGGGTGTACGTGGTCCGCAGCCAGTGTACGATACTCGTTGGCCGTCATGGTGCCTTGCACGAGCTCCACTGGACCCATGGATCCCCATGTGAGTGTTCCCCAGAGCAAGCTTGTCTCCGTTCCGCAGTAAATGTGTCAAGGGACTTTTTCCCTGGAAGACGACGGATTAGCGCCTTCACATCGGCATGTTAAAGAAGGTATCGGGATTCAACAGACCGTACAACGCTCTGCTACAGCGTCAACGTCCAGTGCCCATGGTTACGTGCCCATTAGAGTCGTAATTGCCCATATCGTGGTGTTAACATTGGCTCATGGAAAGATAATCGGCTGCGGAGGTTCGTCGTTAGGAGCGTTCGGTGCACTGTGTCCAGATATCCTTGCACTCTGCCAGAATTAAACTCTGATATCACTTCCGCCACAGTTAGCCGCCTGTCTTGTTCACCAATCTTCCCAGCCTACGACATGCGACACCTGTAATAAGCGGTGGCTGTCCAACGCCACGATGTCTGGAGGTGGTTTCACCTTGGTTTCGACACCTTTTGAAGACACTCACCACAGCACTCCTCCAAAAACCCGAAAAGTCGTGCAGTTTCCAAATTGCTCGTACCGGGCCTCCGGACCAACACAATCTGTCCTCGGTCAAATCCAGATAGATCGCACCGTCGAACACTGCGGAGAGTTATAAAAAAAATCGCACGAAATCACCGGAAGTAATCACTCGTGACTTCCAAAGTGCTACCCGGAGTACAGTTTGCGCAGTGACCGGGCGTTAAAATGAATAGGGTACGATGTTAGAACAGCTGCTCGTAAGCCACACATTTCTGTAGTCAGTGCTACGCGATGCTTGAGGTGACGTAAAGAGGGAAGTCATGCGGCTGTGGGTGGTTGGAAACGGATGCGGCAATCCATTAGAAGGATGGCGAATGGCTGGAGAACGTAACCTGACATCATGTGTATTACGAACAGTGAGGTACAGAAGAGTTGTCTCAGTAAGGAGGTGTTTTTCATGGTTAGGATGTGGTCCCCTTATTGCGATTATGAAAACGCCAGATGTGGAAGGATATAAAAACATTTTACAGTATTTTGTACTGTGTACAGTTGAGGAGCCATTCGGAGATTTTGACTGTTTGTGTCAGAATGCAGCGCGGGATTAGCCGAGTAACCTCAGGCGCTGCAGTCATGGGCTATGCTGCTGGTCCCGGCGCAGATTTGAGTCCGCCCTCGCGCATGTGTGTGTGTGTCTGTGTGTGTGTGTTTGTCCTTAGGATAATTTAGGTTAAGTAGTGTGTAAGCTTAGGGACTGATGATCTTAGCAGTTAAGTCCCATAAGATTTCACACACATCTGAACATCATCATCTGTGTCAGAATGTCAATGCACCCAGTCATACAGCTGCATTATCTGTGAGGTAATGGTCTGTAGGCAATGACATTCGTGAAATGGCGTGCCCTGCCCAAAGTCCTGTCCAGATGCAATGGAAGACGTGTAGGATCAATGGGAACATCGACTTCGTTCCAGTCCCAAACGTCCAACATCCTTACCTAGCCTGGTTTTGGTCTTTGGGCATGAATGACCTGCCACTCTAGCACAGACATTGAGACAACGTTTGTCTTTGGAGATGAACAGGCTGCCACTCCACCATAGACAATGGGACACCTATGGTCTTTGGGGATGAATGGGCTTCCATTCAACCACTGACATTGAGACACATATGGTCTTTGAGGATGAATGGGCTTCCACTCAACCACTGACATTGAGACACGTATGGTCTTTGGGGATGAATGAGCTGTCACTTCACCACAGACACTGAGACACCTATGGTCTTTGGGGATGAATGGGCTTCCACTCCACCACAGGCAATGAGACACTTATGATCTTTTGAGATGAATGGGTTTCCACTCAACCACTAACATTGAGGCACCTATGGTCTTTGGGGATGAATGGGCTGTCACTCCACCACAGACACTGAGACACCTATGGTCTTTGGGGATGAATGGGCTTCCACTCCACCACAGGCAATGAGACACTTATGATCTTTGGGGATGAATGGGCTGCCACTCCGCCATAGACATTAAGACATCTATGGTCTTTGGGGATAAATGGGCTGCCACTGCACCACAGCTGTTGAGACACCTATGGTCTTTGGGGATGAATGGGCTTCACCACAGGCAATGAGATACCTATGGTCTTTGGGGATGAATGGGCTTCCACTCCACCACAGACATTGAAACACCTCAAAGTGTTCCCATCAGAGATAAGCCACCATGAAAGCGGCGTGTACACACACCCCACATTAATATCCACTAACAGGTGTCCTGATTCTTCTGATGAGATAACGTGTGCTTAATAATTTGCTTTATAGGCACTAATTTGTACCTCAATTATTTTCGTTACTACAGTTTGTTAAAATATGTTCAAAGGGACCAAACTGCTGAGGTCAACGGTCCTTAGACTTCCACACTACTTAAACAAACTTAACCTAACTTATGCTAAGAACAATACACACAATCTCCCATGCCCGAGGGAGAACTCGAACCTCTGGCGGGAGGGGCCGCGCAGTCCGTGACATGGTGCCTTAAACCGCACGGCCACTCTACGCGGCACTACAGTTTGTAAAAAAATGATCTCCTCTTGGGGCAATGATTTTATAATACATCTCTGAAGTGGCATGCTACCACCCAAGTAGGGGATGTACCAGTATTTTTAATTTGGCGACTTCCTATTGCCTTGACGTGCAAAACATAAATACACTTGAGTGCCAATCAGTGCATCTAGACACAGGTGTAATGCAGTCGACGGCCTGTGTACACAGCAAACTGTTAATTTTGAGCAGTAATGTATTGCACGATCGAGACGTCATCTTGGTCCCAATAACTGCATTGGAGGCAACATTCTTTCGATGCCAAAACTATGTCGTAATTGTTCGCAAAACAAATCCAGTTAGCATACAATATGGCGAGCTGCTACTACATCTTTAATATGAGACGTGACGACACCCAAACGTGTTAAACACTCAGTTATTATACGTCTATGCAAGAGGCAAGTACGTTTCCCGTCTCGTTTACATATGTGAAGGGGAGATCAGCTACGTCAGAAAAAGTTGATGTTAATTAGCCCGGCACAATATACCGACATAATGTGCAATACCAAAATCTTAAACATGGCTGCGAATCAGTAACTTAGTAAATCTGAAGAGTTTGGAAAAATCAGGTAACCAGTTGCAAAACAAAGGTTTATCAGCTCTTGACCTAGGTTTCGATATTTCTAAAAATGTCTAAACCTAGTAAACGTTTTTTTTGCAACTGGATAACTGATTTTTTTCAACCTTTTCATTTATAATAACGTTTGTTAGATTTACTAGATCACTTCCTTGCTGCCACGTTACTTGGCGCAGTCATATTTTTAATCAAAGGTTAATTATAAGCGCTTAAATTGCTGTGTAGGGACTCTAAAGTTACGTAATAGGAGTATAAACGAAATGCCTTTGTGAAACAGAAAGAGTGATTGTTTAATTTCTTACTGTTAATTCAATTACTCTGTTGCTCTAAAACAGCTAAAGTAGCCACAGTTCGAAGATAAAGTAAATTTTTAAAAACCATTCAATGTCCAAGATAGCACTTATTTAAGACAACTGGTTTCAAGAGACTATGCTGTCCTCTTCACTTAAAATTTCTTGTTAATTATTTTATGCGATCTTTGTAGTTGAATGGCTTTTAAAAATTGAACAGATTACACTTCAGTTCCTGCAAATGAGAAAATTCATCTTAATTTTTGATTGTTTTTTGGAGTGTTCGCTTTGGCAAAATTCATGGTTAATTTGACTTTTAGGATGTTGTAGGATTTATGATAAAATATAAAACTGACAGATGTTCTCATTTCTTTTTGAATAACCGAATAATGTTGGTTGTAAAATTAAAAAAAAGCCAACATGCTTTGATGTATATACGTAAACTGAAGCAGCGAATGAATGTTTCTACCAAGGCCAGGATTCGAGTTGCAACAAATTTGCATCAGCCTCTTCAGCCTGCCTATATTTATCAAAGACGTTGAGAGTGGAAAATGTCTCTGAAACCATATAGTTTCATTTGAAAATCGTGCTTCCTTGTAACAAATTCGGGTAATTAAATTTCGAGATAAACCCTTTAATTGATCTTGAGTCAATATACAGAAACAACTCTCAGTTTTTATGCCTTCAGGGCTGTCGACCGCATTTTTCAACAAATACTATGTTTTTTTTAGGGAGGGGACTAAAATGTAAAGTTGTACTGTTTCTCTCTTATAAGAGGAGGAAAAAGAGCAATTTAAGCACGCACTTAACTTTTTGGAAGGATACAACTGCCTTGTAAAAATACAAAAAGTTTCAGACCATAGTCAAACATTATACAAACTAAAGTCACTAAAACGCTTTATTAGAAATCAACTACTTGAGTGTCTAGTTAACGTAATACTAAGCACTTCTTATGTATAGGTAATGAGCGTGTAGTATTAAGTGAGTGTAACGTGCTCACTCAAGCGTAAAGGTGCGATACAACACTCGAAAGCTGGAGTTTCGTTCTGAACTCAGTGTAATTAACTAACGGAAAACTAAACAGAACAATACTGCAGTTAACAAACGGTCGTATAGACATGTAGTATTACAAATACTGTAATAGAGCACCATGTTGTACAAATAAATGAAATAAGAGGTCGTACATTACAAGCAAGCTGTAAAATTTCTTGGAATATAATCATTGCTTCTATACAGAATATTTGAATTCACCACTGGAGTACACTGAAATGCCTACAAACGAGGAAAAACATATTTGAGAAATATTTCCCTTGTCGTAGGTCTAACAAGCGATACGCCAAAACGTGAAATGAATACAAGGATGCATCCCACACATCATCATGCTGATACTGTTGCGGTTGATCTCGTTGTGGGACCCATACGGAGTAAGTTGTCACAAATTTCAGTTACTCGTATAAGAGAATGAGGGGTGGTCACGAACAGAAAAAGAATATGGAATCGCGTCAGATGACACAAAAAGTATAAGACAAAAAATCCATCTCGTAATGCGACTTAAGTTTACTCACAACTCTAAGGACGTCGTTTGCATGTGGCTCTCAGCAGGTGCACTTACCTGTAACAGAAAAGAAACAAGAGCATTAGCTTCACAGAGAGGAAACATGAATAGCAAAAAATGTTCAAATGTATAGGAATTCTTGTGGGACTTAACTGCTAAGGTCATCAGTTCCTAAGCTTACACACTACGTAACCTAAATTATCCTAACAAGGGAACCTCCCCATCGCACCCCCCTCAGATTTAGTTATATGAGTAAGTAGGCACAGTGGATAGGCCTTGAAAAACAGAAAACAGATCAATCGAAAAAAACAGGAAGAAGTTGTGTGGAACTATGAAAAAAAAGCAAAATATACAAACTGAGTAGTGCATGCGGGAGATAGGCAACATCAAGAATAATGTGAGACCAGGAGCGCCGTGGTCCCGTCGTTAGCGCGACACTTTCCACGACAGTTCTAGGATTTTCGGTAGCCCGAATACTGCATTTGCGGGCGTTGGCAGACCCTCGGATCGTTAAATGAGCTTCATCGGTCCACAACACGTTACTGAACCAATCGTCATCTTCCGCCATCTTTTGAAACGCCCACACCGCAAATGCCCCCCGCTTCACTAAATCGCCAGGTAACAGCTCATGATGCCCATGGATTTTGTACGGATAGCATCTGAGGTTACGCCTCAGTGCCAACGTAACAGTAGTGTATGGAATGCCGGTGCGACGTGCGACAGCACGAGCGCTGACTTCCCCGTGCATAGACGAACCCGCTACAGTCTCCATTTCTTCCTGAACTGTCTCAGCATCATTACGCCTTGTGCTCGGTCGGCCACTACGGGGTCTATCGTCTAAACAACCCGTCGATTCGAACTTCGAAATCATTCTCGCCACAGCTGCATCTGTCAACGGACCTTTACCCGTTCGAATCCCTTCCCTATGGCGATAGGATTGTAACGCTGAACTAACACATTCCCCATTCTGATAATACTGCTTCACTGCCGCGCGGGATTAGCCGTGCGGTCTGGGGCGCTGCAATCGTGGACTGTGCGGTTGGTCCCGGAGGAGGTTCGAGTCCTCTCTCGGGCATGGGTAGGTGTGTTTGTCCTTAGGATAATTTAGGTTAAATAGTGTGTAAGCTTAGGGACTGATGACCTTAGCAGTTAAGTCCCATAAGATTTCACACACATTTGAACATTTTTGAACAACACACTAAAAGCGTCTTTTCAGGTAACGACAACATGCTGCGACTGCTGGTGCATCTGATTCTCTCTCCCATTACGGCTCCATTTATACAAGGGTGTCATGCGCAGTCACTGACGTTTTGCTGTCCAGCGCCATCTGTTGGACATTTTGTGAACTTCGTTGTTTTTTTTTGTTCTGATAAAACCCCACGTCATTCCAAGCACGTGTGTCAATTAGTACCTCTCTATCTACATTATTCTTTGGTTTATTAAGTTTACAAATTTATACTGACTTTTTTATCACCCTGTATTTTGTGGAGACACGGAAACGATTTAGGCTCATAGGCAACTAAAAACGAAGATAGGTAAGGAACAAGTTACTATTGCAAAATATGGTGGATCAAAACAGCTAAAGAGAAGTGTGGGTTATGACCATATCCTGAGGCACACTGCAGGCGTTCCGGTGGCCGTTTCGAACACGCCACCCATCTTCAGGACGGCCACTCCTGCGCCCGCTTTACGACTGGAAACGCCGTCCGCCGCTATCCTCTCCCCCTCCTCGCTACAGTAGCAGCGGTAGGAGGCGTCGGCGTCGACCCGGCGTCTTGGCACGGCGTCGCGGCGCCGCCGCACCGCCTGTTACGTCCGTTCCACAGGCGTCGCGGCGCCCCTGCCGTGCGAGTGGAGAGCAACCCGCGCTACGCCCAGAGCAGGAGCGACAAGTGCTGGGGTTTCTGGAAGGCGTGCCACACTCTCACACAATACCTACACTACTGGCCATTAAAGTTGCTACACCAAGAAGAAATGCAGGTGATAACCGGGTATTCATTGGAATACATTATACTAGAACAGACATGTGATTATATTTTCGCGCAATTTGCGAGCATGGATCCTGAGAAATCAGTACCCAGAACAACCACCTCTGGCGGTAATGACGGCCTTGATACGCCTGGGCATTGAGTCAAACAGAGCTTGGATGGCGTGTACAGGTACAGCCGCCCATGCAGCTTCAGCACGATACCACAGTTCATCAAGAGTAATGATTGGAGTATTGTGACGAGCCAGTTGATCGGCCACCATTGATCAGAGGTTTTCAGTTGGTGAGAGATCTGGAGAATGTGCTGGCCAGGGCCAGCGGTCTTGCATTATCCTGCTGAAATGTAGGGTTTCGCAGGGATCGAATGAAGGGTAGAGTCACGGGTCGTACCACATCTGAATTGTAACGTCCACTGATCAAAGTGCCGTCAATGCCATCAAGAGGTGACAGAGACGTGTTACCAATGCCACCCCATACCATCACGCTGGGTGATACGCCAGTATCGCAATGAAGAATACACTCTTCCAATGAGCGTCCACCGCGATGTCGCCGAACACGGATGCGATCATCATGATGCTGTAAACAGAACCTGGATTCATCCGAAAGAAAATGATGTTTTGCCATTCGTGTACTCAGGTTCGTCGTTGAGTACACCATCGCACGCGCTCCTGTCTCTGATGAAGCGCCAAGAATAACCGCAGTCATGGTCTGAGCTGATAGTCCGTGCTGCTGCAAACGTCGTCGAACTGTTCGTGCAGGTCGATGTTGCCTTGAAAACGTCTCCATCTGTTGACTCAGGGATCGAGACGTGGCTGCACGATCCGTTACAGTCATGCGGGTAAGATGCCTGTCATCTCGACTGCTAGTGATACGAGGCCGTTGGGATCCAGCACTGCGTTCCGTATTACCCTCCTGAACCCACCGATTCCATATTCTGCTAGCAGTCATTGGATCTCGACCAACGCGAGGAGCAATGTCGCGACACGATAAACCGCAATCGCGATAGGGTACAATCCGACCTTTAAGGTAAGCATTTCTCCTCCTTGCACGAGACATTACGACAACTTTTCACCAGGCAATGCCGGTAAACTGCTGTTTGTGTATGGAAAATCGGTTGGAAACTTTCCTCATGTCAGCTCGTTGTAGGTGTGGCCACCGGCGCCTACCTTGTGTGCATGCTCTGAAAAGCTAATCATTTGCGTATCACAGCATCTTCTTCCTGTCGGTTAAATTTCGCCTCTGTAGCACGTCATCTTCGTGGTATAGCAATTTTAATGGCCAGGAGTGTAGAAGTTGCCAGAGCTTGTTGTAAGGTGTGTCACCCATTCTTTTCTTCATTTACGCCTATACTACACAAACTTCTGTGAAGTGCATGGCAGAGGATAAGTCCCATTGTATCATTTATTAGGTTTTTTACCGTTTGCGTTCATGTATGGATTGTTTACATGTCTCCTTACGTCCTATAATTAACCTATCCTTATCCTCACGATCTCTACGGGGTACGTATCCCACACACTTGAGCAGTATACTAGAATGGATCGCGCGAGTGATTCGTAAGCAATCTCTTCTGTACAGTGTTTGCATTTCCCCAGTATCCTACCAATGAACCGAATTGTGCCATCTGTCTTACTTGCGACTGAGTCTGTGTGTTCATTCCATTTTGTATCCTTACGAAAGTGTTATGCCCAAGTATTTGCATGAATTGACTGATTACAGCTGTGACTCACACATATTGTACTCATTACTTCTACATTTCTCGTTCTGTGAAGTGCATAACCTACATCAAAAATGTTCAAATGCGTGTGAAATCTTATGGGACTTAACTGCTAAGGTCATCAGTCCCTAAGCTTACACACTACTTAACCTAAATTACCCTAAGGACAAACACACGCACCCATGCCCGAGGGAGGACTCGAACCTCCACCGGGACCAGCCGCACAGTAAACCTACATCTCTCAATGTTTAAAACAAGTTTCCAATATTTGCACCACTTTGAAATGTTATCGGGATCTGACTGAGAGTTTATGTACTTTTGTTCGGACAGTACCTCATTATATACAACAGCATCATCTGCGAAATATCTTCACTGTGTTATCTGCAAGGTCATTAAAACGACATGAACAGCATAGGTTCCAACACATTTCCCCCGGCCACACCCGAAGTTACATCTACATCTGACGATAACTCTCAAAAAATGGTTCAAATGGCTCTGAGCACTATGAGACTTAACATCTGAGGTAATCAGTCCCCTACTTAGAACTACGTAAACCTAACTAACCGGCCGGCCAGAGTAGCCGAGAGGTTCTAGGTGCTATAGTCTGTAACAGCGCAACCGCTACGGTCGCAGGGTCGAATCCTGCCTCCGGCATGGATGTGTGTGATGTCCTTAGGTTAGCTAGGTTTAAGTAGTTGTAAGTTCTAGGGGACTGATGACCTCAAAGTCCCATAGTGCTCAGAGCCCATTTGAACCTAACTAGTGTAACCGTGGATGGAAGTGAAACATGGACGATAAATAGTTTGGACAAGAAGAGAATAGAAGCTTTCGAAATGTGGTGCTACAGAACATTGTTGAAGATTAGGTGGGTAGAGCACGTAACTAATGAGGAGGTATTGAATAAGATTGGCGAGAAGAGAAGGTTGTGGCACAATTTGACTATAGGAAGGGATCGGTTGGTAGGACATATTCTGAGGCATCAAGAAATTTACGATTGGAGGGCAGCGTGAAGTGTAAAAATTGTAGAGGGAGACCAAGAGATGAATACACTAAGCAGTTTCAGAAGGATGTAGGTTGCATTTGGTACTGGGAGATGAAGGAGCTTGCACAGGATAGAGTAGCATGGAGAGCTGCATCACTCCCAGGACTGAAGACCACAACAACAACAACAACAACAACCTAAGGACATCACACACATCCATGCTGGAGGCAAGATTTGAACCTGCGACCGTAGCATCTGCGCGGTTCCGGACTGTGTGTGTGTGTGTTGTGCGTAGAGTGTATGTATGCCAGTGTAAGTTGCTGTCTCTGGCACTACGGGGAAACTCTACACTTGTTGTGTGCACTACCTCATTAAGCCTGCACGTTTGGAACACCTCTCTTCTGCACATCACTTCCGAACACCAACCTCCCTCCTCACCTCCTTGCGCCACTCTCTCATTCTCTTACCGTTCTCACTCTTACCTCGCCCCACCCTCCCCATCCATCCTTCTTACTCCCCGCCCCTCCCTCTTCCACTCTCATCTGTCACCTCTCCACCTCCCCTCCCACCACCCCCTCTGCCATGCAAGAGACCAGCGCCGCACGGCACATAAGCTGATTATAGGGCCCGCCGACCGCCAACTTAAGTTTCTGCCGCGACGGTAGAGAGGCGAGCGGGAAGAAGAAGTCCCCGCGACTAAAGTAATCCCGGTAATATTTATAGCAGCGACATGGCTAGCGCCTAGGCCCGCCAGAGGATGCATATAAAGAGCGAAGATAGCCCCCCACCCCACGGTACGCCACTTGCTTCTCTATATTTTTTTTTCCTCCCACCCACCCTCTTTTTCTTTACGGGCACCGCCGGCACTGTGGTAAGTCCCGCACGGCAAGACGCGGGTGTGAGGCTTGTGGGGGCGGAGGTGCCGCCCCACCCACCCCCGCTCGCCGCCCACCGCGGGCGGGCCGGGAGGCGGCCAATTCCGCGCCAGCGTGGCGCCGCAAAGTCCTCGGAAATTAACTTTACAAGTCAAATCCACTTGCGGAGGCATATTTCAGACTTCCGCACTCTTACCCCCTGGCGCTGTCACGAGGACACGGGTTTGTCCCGGACACAGCAGCGCGCCCGCCGAGGCGAGTCGAGGTATATCTCGCCGCACTGGCGGCCTCTCCATCCCTCACCGGGGCGAGAAATATGGCTGCTCGAGAGAAACCAAAACAAGTTGTTTCTGTATGTGTGTGTCGGCTGTGGGAGAAACGGGCGCCACTGTTGCAAAGCAAGTAGCCACTAACACCCCACAGCAAAACTACAGGCGAACTTACACAATACGCGTCCTCATGCAAGGGCGAACGCTAGACAGACTCCATTTTGTTGGTCTACATCTACAATTAGTTGGTCCACAGCTACAATTAGTTGGTCTACATCTACAATTAGTTGGTCTAAATCTACAATTAGTTGGTCTAAAAAATGGTTCAAATGGCTCTGAGCACTATGGGACTTAACATCTGTGGTCATCAGTCCCCTAGAACTTACAACTACTTAAACCTAACTAACCTAAGGGCATCACACACATCCATGCCCGAGGCAGGATTCGAACCTGCGACTGTAGCAGTTGCGCTGTTCCAGACTGAGGGCATGAACCGCTAGACCACCGCGGCTGGCTTTAGTTGGTCTACATCTACAATTAGTTGATCTACATCTTCAATTAGTTGGTCTACAGCTACAATTAGTTGGTCTACAGCTACAATTAGTTGGTCTACAGTTAAAATTAGTTGGTCTGCAGCTACAATTAGTTGGTCCACAGCTACAATTAGTTGGTCTACAGCTACCATGAGTTGGTCTACAGCTACAATTAGTTGGTCTACAGCTACAATTAGTTGGTCTACATCTACAATTAGTTGGTCTACAGCTACAATTAGTTGACCTACATTTAAACACTGATGAGACAAAAGATCATGACCAGCTGCTTACTAGAGAACTCATACTCGCACCTGATTTAGGGGTAAAATGGCCGAGTGGATAGGCTGTCAAAGACTGAACACAATCAGGCATGAAAACAGGAAGAAGCTGTACTGAACTGTGAAGAAGGAAACAAGACAAACACTGAACGGTCCACGCTCATGGTGTGCATCGTGGGATGTACAAGAACCACAGCATCGTGGTTGGGTGATTTCGGTCAGGGTGCGGGAGTCCCGTGTTACCCACTGTCTACTGTCTCAGAATAAAAAAAAGCGCGACTATGTTCGCGTGCCAAAATTTTGGAGAAATTTTGGAGAATATTTTTTAAGGCATTTAGCAAGGTAGCGAGGCAACTGGTGCCCCACTTTTCAGTCAGAATATTTCAAATAAACAGGAACAAAATCGCATTTCTTATCCTCCGATAGATAGTGTTTTCCGCTAGTTCCCTTCTTTTCCGCCAGCCTGTGTGGCCGTGCGGTTCTAGGCGCTTCAGTCTGGAACCGCGTGACGGCTACGGTCGCAAATTCGAATCCTGCCTCGGGCATGGATGTGTGTGAAGTCCTTAGATTAGTTAGGTTTAAATACTTCTAAGTTCTTTACAGACGAATGGAAAAACTAGTAGAATCCGACCTCGGGGAAGACCACTTTCGATTCCGTAGAAATGCTGGAACACGTGCGGCAATACAGACCCTACGACTTATCTTTGAAGCTAGATTAAGAAACGGCAAACCTACGTTTCTAGCATTTGTAGACTTAGAGAAAGCTTTTGACAATGTTGACTGGAATACTCTCTTTCAAATTATGAAGGTAGCAAAGGTAAAATACAGGGAGCGAAAGGCTATTTACAATTTGTACAGAAACCAGATGGCAGTCATAAGAGTCGAGGGGCTTGAAAGGGAAGCAGTGGTTGGGAAGGGAGTGAGACAGGGTTGTAGCCTCTCCCCGATGTTATTTAACCTGTATATTGAGCAAGCAGTGAAGGAAACAAAAGAAAAGTTCGGGGTAGGTATTAAACTCCATGGAGAAGAAATAAAAACTTTGAGGTTCGCCGATGACATTGTAATTCTGTCAGAGACAGCAAAGGACTTGGAAGAGCAGTTGAACGGAATGGATAGTGTCTTGAAAGGAGGATATAAGATGAACATCAACAAAAGAAAAACGAGGATAATGGAATGTAGTCGAATTAAGTCGGGTGATGTTGAGGGTATTAGATTAGGAAATGAGAAACTTAAAGTACTAAAGGAGTTTTGCTATTTGGCGAGCAAAATAACTGATTATGGTCGAAGTAGAGAGGATATAAAATGTAGACTGGCAATGGCAAGGAAAGCGTTTCTGAAGAAGAGAAATTTGTTAACATCGAGTATAGATTTAAGTGTCAGGAAGACATACCTAAAATTATTTGTATGGGGTGTAGCCATGTATAGAAGTGAAACATAGACGATAAATAGTTTGGACAAGAAGAGAATAGAAGCTTTCGAAATGTGGTGCTACAGAAGAATGCTGAAGATTAGATGGGTAAATCACATAACTAATGAGGAAGTATTAATTAGGATTGGGGAGAAGAGAAGTTTGTGGCACAACTTGAGCAGAAGAAGGCATCGGTTGGTAGGACATGTTCCGAGGCATCAAGGGATCACCAGTTTAGTATTGGAGGGCAGTGTGGAGGTTAAAAATCGTAGAGAGAGACCAAGAGACGAATACACTAAGCAGATTCAGAAGGATGTAGGTTGCAGTAGGTACTGGGAGATGAAGAGGCTTGCACAGGATAGAGTAGCATGGAGAGCTGCATCAAACCAGTCTCAGGACTGAAGACCACAACAACAAGTTCTAGGGGACTGATGACCACAGATGTTTAGTCCCATAGTGCTCAGAGCCATTTGAACCCTTCTTTTCCCTGTTGGAGCAGGCCATATGAAAGAAATGTACTGATCTGTAAAATTTAGATAGTTTACTTACGTGAAACTCAAATAACGCAAAACTAGTTTTACGGCTCAGACACGATTTTACGTGCAAAAAAAAAAATCTGTATGTGGTTCACTACTGCAAAACAGGATTCCGATGTGATAACGAAGACATTTTACAGCTACGTCACTTTAAAAAAGTACGCTAACTAACGTACGGACTTAACACACATCTATGACCGAGGCAGGATTCGAACCTGCGACCGTAGCAACCGCGTGGTTCCAGTATGAAGCGCCTAGAACCGTTCCGCCACAGACGCCGGCGGGAATGTAGTAAAGAAACCCTTTACGTGCGATTTTCTAAGGAACCTCCCATTAAATTGTGCCTCCATTAGTCCCATCACGTCCATCGACCAAGTTATTGTTGTTGTGAGACTGGTTTGATGCAGCTCTCCATGCTACTCTATCCTGTGCAAGCTTCTTCATCTCCCAGTACCTACTGCAACCTACATCCTTCTGAATCTGCTTAGTGTATTCATCTCTTGGTCTCCCTCTACGATTTTTACCCTCCACGCTGCCCTCCAATACTAAACTGGTGATCCCTTGATGCCTCAGAAAGTGTCCTACCAACCGATCCCTTCTTCTGCTCAAGTTGTGCCACAAACTTCTCTTCTCCCCAATCCGATTCAATACTTCCTCATTAGTTATGTGATCTACCCATCTAATCTTCAGCATTCTTCTGTAGCACCACATTTCGAAAGCTTCTATTCTCTTCTTGTCCAAACTATTTATCGTCCATGATTCACTTCCATACATAAATACACTCCGTACAAAAACTTTCAGAAATGACTTCCTGACACTTAAATCGATACTCGATGTTAACAAATTTCTCTTCTTCAGAAACGCTTTCCTTGCCATTGCCAGTCTACATTCTATATCCTCTCTACATCGACCATCATAAGTTATTTTGCTCCCCAAATAGCAAAACTCCTTAACTACTTTAAGTGTCTCATTTCCTAATCTAATTCCCTCAGCATCACCCGAATTAATTCGACTACATTCCATTATCCTCGTTTTGCTTTTGTTGATTATCATCTTATATCCTCCTTTCAAGACACTATCCATTCCGTTCAACTGCTCTTCCAAGTCCTTTGCTGTCTCTGACAGAATTGCAATGTCATCGGCGAACCTCAAAGTTTTTATTTCTTCTCCATGGACTTTAATACCTACTCCGAATTTTTCTTTTGTTTCCTTTACTGCTTGCTCAATATAAAGGTTGAATAACATCGGGGAGAGGCTACCACCCTGTCTCACTTCCTTCCCAACCACTGCTTCCCTTTCATGTCCCTCGACTCTTATTACTGCCATCTGGTTTCTGTACAAATTGTAAATAGCCTTACGCTCCCTGTATTTTAGCCCTGCCACCTTCAGAATTTGAAAGAGAGTATGCCAGTCAACATTGTCAACAGCTTACTCTAAGTCTACAAATGATGAAACGTAGGTTTGCCCCTCCTTAATCTAGCTTCTAAGATAAGTCGTAGGGTCAGTATTGCCTCACGTGTTCCAACATTTCTACGGAATCCAAACTGATCTTCCCCGAGGTCGGCTTCTACTAGTTTTTCCATTCGTCTGTAAAGAATTCGCTTTAGTATTTTGCAGCTGTGACTTATTAAACGGATAGTTCGGTAATTTTCATATCTGTCAACATCTGCTTTCTTTGGGATTGGAATTATTATATTCTTCTTGAAGTCTGCGGGTATTTCGCCTGTCTCATACATCTTGCTCATCAGATGGTATAGTTTTGTCATGACTGGCTCTCCCAAGGCCGTCAGTAGTTCTAATGTAATGTTGTCTACTCCGGGGGCCTTGTTTCGACTGAGGTCTTTCAGTGCTCTGTCAAACTCTTCACGCAGTATCTTACCTCCCATTTCTTCTTCATCTACATCCTCTTCCATTTCCATAATATTGTCCTCAAGTACATAGCCCTTGTATAAACCTTCTATATACTCCTTCCACATTTCTGCCTTCCCTTCTCTGCTTCGAACAGGGTTGCCATCTAAGCTCTTGATATTCATACATGTGGTTCTCTTCTCTCCAAAGGTCTCTTTGATTTTCCTGTAGGCAGTATCTATCTTACCCCTAGTGAGATAAGCCTCTACATCCTTACACTTGTCCTCTAGCCATCCCTGCTTAGCCATTTTGCACTTCCTGTCGATCTTATTTTTGAGACGTTTGTATTCCTTTACTGCATTTTTATATTTCCTCCTTTCGTCAACTAAATTCAATATTTCTTCTGCTACCCAAGGATTTCTACTAGCCCTCATATTTTTACCTACTTGATCCTCTGCTGCCTTTACTACTTCATCCCTCAGAGCTACCCATTCTTCTTCTAGTGTATTTCTTTCCCCCATTCCTGTCAATTGTTCCCTTATGCTCTCCCTGAAACTCTGTACAACCTCTGGTTTAGTCAGTTTACCCAGATCCCATCTCCTTAAATTCCCACCTGACAGCCATAGCCTGCATTAACGAGGTTGCGCTGTATATCCTAAGCGTTTTCAGTCTGGTATATGCAATCCGGAAGGAGGCTGTAATAGTACTGGCTCTTGTAGCCTCGCGGCGGGTCACACACGCCGGGGTGAGAAAGTCGACGAACCCCTCCCCCCCCCCCCTTGACGGCGCCACGTGTCACCAGAGAGCCCCCGCCGCTGCCCCACGTGGCCGGGGTGACGAGAAAAATCCGTTAAGCCGGGCGCCCAAGTTTCCTCGCGGCCCACGTAAACGATATACGAGCGCCGCGGGATTTGCTCGCGGATCAGAGCGCTAAGACAGCGCCGCAAAGTTTTTAAGACGGCAACGCCCGAAGGGAAGGGAGTACGGCGGTCGCTTGGTTTCCGGGATCCACTTCAGTTCCGCCCCGACAGGTCTGGCGGATATCACTATAGGTCACACGGGAATCGGGCGTCAGAGACTAAGAGTGTGTGATTCTCTGTGTAAAACATTGGTTGAGTTATTAATGGTTCTGTGACTAGAAGGCGCTTGCTATACACTGAACCGCGAAAGAAGCTGGTATAGACGTGCGTATTCAAATTCAGAGACGTGTAAACAAACGCAATGTGGCGCGGCGGTCGGCAACGCCTATATAAGACAAGTCTAGTCAAGGAACAATTCGAAGCGCAGGCACTGGACTCAGCGACTTGCAAACCTAAGGTGTGGTACAGGTACGTCGATGATACTTTCGTGATGTGGATCCATGGTGAAGAACAGCTCGGGACTTGCTAAGGCATTTGAACAGCCTCCATGCCAACATAACATTCACCATGGAAGTAGAAAAAAACAAGAAACTGCCATTTCTAGATGCGCTGGTCACAAGGGACGGCGAAAACCTGGGACACAGCCCGACACACACACACACACACACTCTCTCTCTCTCTCTCTCTCTCTCTCTCTCTCTCTCTCTCTCTCTCTCACACACACACACACACGTACACGCACGCACACACCTGCACAAATTATCAAACCACCACCCAAGCCAGAAAAGAGGCATGATTAATACGCGAGCAGGACAAATATGTAAGCCGCAGCACCTCAGACGCGAAATGCAACACCGTGAAAGTGTTCAGAGGAGCAATGGGTACTCCACAAATTATATTAGAAGTGTAACAGAGCCAAACACTCGGCGAAGTAAGGAATCAGAAATGGCTCTGAACACTTTGGGACTTAACTCGCCCGCATCTCGTGTTCGTGCGGTAGCGTTCTCGCTTCCCACGCCCGGGTTCCCGGGTTCGATTCCCGTCGGGGTCAGGGATTTTCTCTGCCTCGTGACGGCTGGGTGTTGTGTGATGTCCTTAGGTTAGTTAGGTTTAAGTAGTTCTAAGTTCTAGGGGACTGATGACCATAGATGTTAAGTCCCATTGTGCTCAGAGCCATTTTTTTTTTACTTAACTTCTGAGGTCATCAGTCCCCTAGAACTTAACTACTTAAACCTAACTAACCTAAGGACATCACACACATGCATGGCCGAGGCAGAATTCGAAACTGCGACCGTAGCGGCCACGCGGTTCCAGACTGAAGCGCCTAGAACAGTACGGCCACTTCAGAAAAAGAAATGTCGGCTACGGTCTTTCTGCCATACATTCCCAGAGTGACGGACACAATCGCCCGTATTCTGCGCAAACATGGCGTAAAGACGATTTTCAAACCGATAAGGAAGAGCAAAGTGTGTCTTAGATTGGCGAAGGAGAAAAGGGACCCACTTGGAAAGTCGGTAATATACCGTATACATGCGGAAAAGTTTATATCGGAATGACTGCACGATCAAAGAGCATAAGCGACATTGCAGGTTGGGACAGGTGGAGAAATCGGCCGTGGCAGAACACGCGCTGAATGAGACCGACCGCGTAATAAAATTCGCCGACACGGAAGTTCTGGCTGTAGAGAAGCACTATCACACGAGCTTGTTCAGAGAAGCTGTAGAAATACAAAAACACGCGAACAGCTTCAACAAGAAAGAGGAAAGCCTTAAGGTAAACGGATCCTGGCTTCCCGTACTGCAGCGAACGGCCGTCGCAGGTAGCAAGAGGTGAACCGCCCCGGAAATGACCGCGGAGAAGCCCTCGGACGTTGGCGCGCCAGATACATATAGTCAGCGGCCGCGAGCTTGGCTCCAGTTCACCACCGGCAATGGAGGGTGAAGCTTTGATAATGCCAGCCACTCGTGCTGGCGAAACGTCAGTAAAATTATTCTCTGAAATTCTTGGTTTTTTGGGGGAGAAGACCATAGAGCGAGGTCATCGGTCTCATTGGATTAGAGAAGGACGGGGAAGGAAGTCGGCCGTGCCCTTTCAAACATTTCAAAAAAGCATCCCGGCATTTGCCTGGAGCGATTTAGGGCCATTACGGAAAACCTCAATCAGGATGACCGGACGCGGGATTGAACTCTGAAACTGTAGTCATGTGTGAGTCACCATATGTACATTCCATCCCATTCGGATAATTTGTTCTTGGTGTGTCGTGTTTGTATTTAGAGAGTGTAGCGTCTCTCTCTCTCTCTCTCTCTCTCTCTCTCTCTCTCTCTCTTTCTCTCTCTCTCTCTGTGTGTGTCTCTCTCATTTTTTACGAGCAGATTAGGCGAAAAAGGTTCTTCTGCATGTGTGGCCGCATCCCAATGTCAAATTCGCCAATGTTTCGCCGGCCGGAGTGGCCAATCGGTTGTAGGCGCTTCAGCCTGGAACCGCGCGATCGATACGGTCGCAGGTTCGAATCCTGCCTCGGGCATGGATGTGTTTGACGTCCGTAGGTTAGATAGGTTTAAGTAGTTCTAAGTTCTAGGGGACTGATGACCTCAGAAGTTAAGTCGCGTAGTGCTCAGAGCCAACTGAACCATTTTTCGCCAATGTTTCGGCCGCTATTTCGAGTAGCCTAGATCAGGTTAACGCAGTCTGCTAACCAAGTATCAGTTCACACCTCTGCGTGGTGCTGCGTCTTCTTGCTCTTGTTAGTCTCTCCGTTCCCAATGAACTGTCAGTACGAAGGTAGTCCCAAAAGTAAGGTCTCCTATTTTTTTATAAGTACAAACCTCTGTTTGTGTGGCAGTTGGTCACACTGTTATGAAGAGTGGTTCATGCGCTGTGTGTAAACATGCGCACGGCGCGCTCAGTCTCGGCTTGGCAGCCGTTGAGAATGGAGCTCCCGTTGGATGTTACCGCCAAGTGTGAATTGCGCGCAGTTATTCGGTTTTTGAACGCAAAGGGCACTGCGCGGATTGAAATCCATCGCCAATACACGGAAGTGTGTGGTGAGTCGTGCATGGATGTCAAAAATAGTGGTGTAGAGGGTTTGCAGGTGGTCGGACGGAAATTCACGACAAACAAGGGAGCGGGAGACCGTCAATTTCTGAGGAGACAGTGTTGAAGGTTGAGAAAAGCATGCGAGAAGATCGGCGGATCACCCTGGATGATCTCTGCACGTTGGTTCCTGAGGTTTTCCGAAGCACCGCTCACAGAATTCTAACGGAAATCTTGAACTACCGGAAGGTGTGCGCAAGATGGGTGCCACGCACGCTGGTTGAGGACCACATGCGGCAACGAGTTGATGCTTCCCATTTTCTTCACCGCCTTGCAGCCGAACAGGACAACTTTCTGGATTTAATTGTCACGGGTGACGAAACCTGGGCGTACCACTTTACACCTAAGACGAAGCAACAACCACGCCGTGATTTTCCTAAATCACTCCAGGCAAATGCCGGGATGGTTCCTTTCAAAGGGCACGGCCGACTTCCTTCCCCATCCTTCCCTAATACGATGAGACCGATGACCTCGCTGTCTGGTCTCCTTCCCCAACCAACCAACCAACCAACAACCACGCCAGTTCATAACAGCATGGCGGCGAGCTGGTATTCCATGGGCATACAAAAACCTCCACAGCGTCTACAAAAATGCATCAACAGGAATGATAATTATGTCCAAAAATAGCTATAAGTTCAACCATTGTAGAAATATACAGGCCTATGTACTTATGAAAAAATAGGAGACTTTACTTTTGGGATAACCCTCGTAGAATGTCTCAGCAGCAAGAAGACCCAGACATCTGAAATGACACTAGGGTAGAGTTTGTCGTTAGCTAGATAATATTACGTGAACCAGTGGCCGAAACGTTGACTGTTTCGAACCGTGATGCAGTAACAGCTGGAGAACATATTCTGCCGACTCTGGTTGATTAAAGTAACGTTCATACAGTTGTGAACCAGTATTTCAAAGCTTCATACCATTATTCCCTTTTGACCTTCCAGTATAAGTATCTTTCTTTTCTGTTTAAGAATTCACAGGGGGCTGCTTTACAACTGCTGCATCCTGCTTTCTTTTTTTCTCTTTTGATTAGATGTTCCGCGACTCGCCCCGCTCTAGATGGAAGTGTCTCGCATTTTAGACCTGAAAATTTATCCTCGTCGCGCTGCCAAGCGGTATAACACAAAGGGACATGCGCCATATTGCGGCACGCAATCCTCCTGCCTACGACGCCATTTGGCCTTGAACCAACAGACGAGGCGAAAGAGGCAGCAGGGGCGTTCGTTGTTAATGCCAAAAAGCCCACGGAAAAACTGGGAACACGCGTTTTCCCAGCACCAAACATGAGTGATCTCGTCTTCTGTTTGCAACGGTATTAGATAATTAAAAAAAACCATATCCGGAATCCTTACCTGCGTATGAGAGGAATTACACTACCTAAGAACTACAGAACTAAGCATCGAAACGAGAAATTCTATGTCGGCGAATAAGTATCATCATTATTATGTACCTCTTTTACAAGACCTTCCAATGTTGCCCTATGCCCAATTCCAACGATTTTCTATTCCCATTGGTTTTCTCTTAACTTATTTGATCCCATTGCTTTAAAGCAGGGTGGGAAACCGGTAGCCCGAAGAGTGAATCAGACCCACGTTTGGTTTATATCTGTCCGCCGGGAACAAATTTGCCAGGTAATTTGTAATTGTTTCTCGACTGGGAATGCCTGTCTCAATGCCGCACTTCGTTTTCATATTCTTTGTCGTCTTAACTTCAGTAAATGACTCTTGTCTTTTACAGTAGTTTGGAATGGTGTAACTGTCGAAATTGAGTGTAATTTATAATGAACATCCGGCCGAGGTGGCCGAGCGGCTCTAGGCGCTTCAGTCTGGAACCGCGGGACCGCTACGGTCGCAGGTTCGAACCCTGCCTCGCACATGGATGTGTGTGATGTCCTTAGGTTAGTTAGGTTTAAGTAGTTCTAAGTTCTAGAGGACTGATTACCACAGATGTTAAGTCCCATAGTGCTCAGAGCCATTTGAACCATATAATGAACTAACTACAAACAGTTTTCTTACAGGCTTTCATTCCTCCATGATATCATTTCAAGATGCCTGGCAACCCATATTCAGATATTTGCGTCTTTTAGTGTGTCATGAACAATGTTTCTTTACGAACGGCGTTACAGATTCTTGCGACGCATGTTTTTAAAACAGCTGTTGTAATACGACGTAAGCAAAGATAGAATGTTCATGACGCACAGATATGCATTATGTAATTAAAAGCATCCGGACACCTGGCTGAAAACGACTTACACATGCGTGGCGCCCTCCAACCGTAATGCTGGAATTCAATATGGTGTTGGCCCACCCTTAGCCTTGATGGCAGCTTCCACTCTCGCAGGCATACATTCAGTCAGGTGCTGGAAGATTTCTTCGGGAATGGCAGCCCATTCTTCACGGTGTGCTCCACTGAGCACAGGTATCAATTTCTGTCGGCGAGGCCTGACACCAAGTCGGCGTTCCAAAACATCTTAAAACTGTTCTGTAGGATTCAGGCCAGGACTCTATGCAGGCCAGTCCATTACAAGGATGTTGTTGTCGTGTAACCACTCCGTGCATTATGAACAGGTACTTGAGCGTGTTGAAAGATACAATCGGCATCCCCGAATTGCTCTTCAACAGTGGGAAGCAAGAAGGTGCTTAAAACATCAACGGAGCCCTGTGCTGTGCTAGTACCACGAAAAACAACAATGGGTGTAAGCCCCCTCCATGAAGTACACGACCACACCATAACATCACCACCGCTGAATTTTACTGTTGGCACTACACACGCTGGCAGATTACGTTCACCGGGCAGTCGCCATACACACACCCTGCCACTGTTCAATCGTCCACGTTTACGCTTCTCACACCAAGCGAGGTCTCGTTTGGCATTTACGGAGGTGATGTGTGGCTTACGAGCAGCCGCTCGACCATGAAATCCAACTTGTCACCACCCGCACATCTGTCATAATACTTTCAGTGGATCTTGATGTAGTTTGGAACTCCTATCTGATGGTCTGGATAGATTTCTGCCTATTACACATTACAACCCTCCTCAACTTTAGGCGGCTTCTGTCAGTCAACAGACGATGTCGGCCTGTACGTTTTAGCGCTGTACGTGTCCCTTCACGTTTCCACTTCACTATGACATCGGAAGCAGTGGACCTAGAGATGTTTAGGAGTGTGGAAATCTTGCGTACAGACGTATGACACAAGTGACACCCAATTACCTGCCCACGTTCGTGAGTTCCACGGAGCGCCCCATTCTGCTCTCTCACGATGTCTAATGACTACTGAGGTCGCAGATATGGAGTACCTGGCAGCAGGTGGCAGCACCATGCACTCGATATGTATGTTTTGGGTGTGTGCGGATACTTTTGATCAGACAGTGTAGGAACATCTGAAGATAGATGAACATAAAATGAACGTACTCTCCAAAACCTGTGTTTTGAGGCATTATTTGTCGGTGTGGCTTGTCGGAAAAGGGGTGCATTTCATATAGGTGCGTTACCCCGTAAACCATGACATTAAGGATGCTATGCTTTTGCGTTTTAACGTGACGAGACTGCCCGCGAACCTAAGTAAGTATGTCAGTCGGGAATGGGGGTTACCATAGCTTGCTCATCTTGCATTAAAGATTTCTCTACATACAGGAAGAAATAGAAAAATGATGCATGTCGGACTTTCGTTCAACAATGACAGAAAAAAGTGAATCTGAATCGAATGGGCGTTCGTCTCGAATTGCTTCTACAAACCTATGACGATGAAACATTCCTGCAAAGAATGATAACTGGGGGTGAAGGCTAGGCTGACGGCTATCACCATGAGACGAAAGTTCAGTCATCACAATGGACTGGCAAATGGTACCCACGACTCAAGAAAGCACGTCAGTCTCGATCCATTGACGGAGTGATGCTCACTGTTTTTTTCCGACTTTCAGGGACTTCTGCCTTTTCGTTGATGCAGCTCTCCAAGCTACTCTATCCTGTGCAAGCTTCTTCATCTCCCAGTACCTACTGCAGCCTACATCCTTCTGAATCTGCTTAGTGTAGTCATCTCTTGGTCTCCCTCTACAATTTTTACCTTCCACGCTGCCCTCCAGTACTAAATTAGTGATCCCTCGATGCCTCAACACATGTACTACCAACCGATCCCTTCTTCTCGTCAAGTTGTGCCACAAATTTTCCTACTCCGCAATCCTATTCAATACGTCCTCATTAGTTATGCGATCTACCCATCTAACCTTCAGCGTTCTTCTGTAGCACCACATTTCGAAAGCTTCTATTCTCTTCTTGTCCAAACTATTTATCGTACATGTTTAAACTTCCATACATAGCTACACTCCATACAAATACGTTCAGAAATGACTTCCTGACACTTAAATCAATACTCGATGTTAACAAATTTCTCTTATTCAGAAACGCTTTCCTTGCCATTGCCAGTCTACATTTTATATCCTCTCTACTTCGACCATCATGTTATTTTGCTCCCTCATTTATTACTTTAAGCGTCTTATTTTCTAATCTAATACCCTCAGCATCGCCCGATTTAATTCGACTACAATCGATAATCCTCGTTTTGCTTTTGTTGATGTTCATCTTATATCCTCCTTTGAAGACACTATCCATTCCGTTTAACTGCTCTTCCAAGTCCTTTGCTGTCTCTGACAGAATTACGATGTCATCGGCGAACCTCAAAGTTTTATTTCTTCTCCATGGATTTTAATACCTACTCCGAATTTTTCTTTTGTTTCCTTTACTGCTTGCTCTATATAGAGATTGAATAACATCGGGGAGAGGCTACAACCCTGTCTCACTCCCTTCCCAATCACTGCTTCCCTTTCATGTCCCCCGACTTTTATAACTGCCATCTGGTTTCTGTACAAATTGTAAATAGCCTTTCGCTCCATGTATTTTACCCCTGCCACCTTTAAAATTTGAAAGAGAGTATTCCAGTCAACATTGTCAAAAGCTTTCTCTAAGTCTACAAATGCTAGAAACGTAGGTTTGCCTTTCCGTAATCTTTCTTCTAAAATAAGTCGTAAGTCCAGTATTGCCTCATGTGTTCCAATATTTCTACGGAATCCAAACTGATCTTTCCCGAGGTCAGCTTCTACCAGTTTTTCCATTTACCTGTAAAGAATTCGTGTTAGTATTTTGCAGCTGTGGCTTATTAAACTGATAGTTCGGTAATTTTCACATCTGTCAACACCTGCTTTCTTTGGGATTGGAATTATTATATTCTTCTTGAAGTCTGAGGGTATTTCGCCTGTCTCATACATCTTGCTCACCAGATGGTAGCGTTTTGTCAGGACTGGTTCTCCCAAGGCCGTCAGTAGTTCCAATGGAATGTTGTCTACTCTGGTGGCCTTGCTTCGACACAGGTATACTATCAAGACGTTTTCCAATGTTTGCGTGAAAAATTCCACAAGAAGGTATAATAAGAGATGTGTCGAAACAACTCAGTGTTTTCACCACAACAATGTACCCGCACTCTCAACACTGTCACTTCGACAGTTTTGTCCCAAAAATGAGATGATGGTCTTCCAATAGCCTCCTTAGTGGCCAAACGTAGTTCCTTGCGATTTCATTTCCGAAGTTGAAATCAATACTGAAAGGACACCTTTTTAAAAGTACTTATGATACCAAAGGCCAACGGCCTTGCGGCTGTGGTAACACCGGTTGCCGTCAGATCACCCCAGTTAAGCGCTGTCGGGCTGGGCTAGCACTTGGATGGGTGACCACCCAGTCTGCCGAGCGCTGTTGGCAAGCAGGGTGCACTCAGCCCTTGTGAGGCAAACTGAGGAGCTACATAAAACTTTGAACATAGCTGCTAAGGTTCAGTGACCGTGTCAGAATTATATTACAACAAATAAGCCCTCGGTCACAAATATTAAGTCAAAATTGGCCAGGTTTCAACGCTACTATGAGCGTCGTCTTCAGAATTAAACTAACTATTCTAAAACATATTAGGTATGTAATACATTAATAAAATTAAAGTTTGTACTGACTGGAAAGAGATGCAGTACTTTAAGTCACATTTTAAAAATCTAAGCCGGAAAGGCGACGTCATGAATAGTTGTAAATAAAATGGCGAGGCGCTAAGGGCTGCTCGTACTTGAGTGAACAAGGGCTGCAACGAGACTGAGGTGCTCACGTTAGAAAGTGAGTGCAAGTAAACATGGCGTTGCTACGAGCGCTATCTAGTAGCCGTAGAAACAACTAGGCTACTGTACATTCAAAATTAGACACATGAAATTGTGATGCAGCTGATTCTGGCATAACGTAAGCACTAATAATAATAGTATGAAGTTAAATATTTATCTGTTTTAAACAGAGATACATTTTGTAACGTGAAAAAACGTCAGTTATGACATACAAGAAAACAGCAAAGATGTAACATGAAAAAAACATTTCGGCAAACTGCATGGGGAAATCTGAATCAAAGATCAAGCAATGGTTTTATACAGTCGAAAAAGTTTTTATTTCGCAGCTGCAGCTGTTCGTTGAGAATGAGGCCATCATGACGAGAGAGATGTTTGAAACTCTCCAATTCCTCTAAAACATCTAACCAACACCCCTTCTTTTGGGTATGCAGAATATTTCTATCGACTGTGGCTTTAGGTACGTGTCCAGTAATGAAGAGATGATCGGCAAAGGATGAATTTAGGGGACCGGTGCCGTTCTTTCTCAAAAGATGTTCTTTGTATCTGATGGTGAAGGCACGTCCAGTTTGCCCTATATAGTAGGAGGAGCAGGTATCACAGATGATCTAATAAACGCCAAAACGTTCTGTAGGGGAGCGAATGGATTTCAAATTATGAGTGGTGTTTCTCTTCAGAATATTATTATAGAGAAGGCAACATTGCAGTTGTATCTGTTGCGAAGCACGTGCTGAATCTGATAGGAAATGAGTCCTACGAAAGGAACAGCAAATCGTTTTTTTTTGGCTTGATTTCAGTGCAAGAGGTGTTGAGCGTGGTAGTTCTTGCAGTTCTCTTTTTTAGTATGTCGTCCACTATGTTAGGCGTATATTCATTATTGACTGCTCTGGTTTTAAGTATATTAATTTCCTCATCAAACTTTTCTGTTGAAAGTGGTATAGAGGTGGCTCGGTGGACGGCAGAGTGAAAACCGACAATTACATTATTTAGACTTGACGCTTACAACAGAAGACAATAATATCACTTTCAATATTTTTGGAAACGAAACGTATACTGACCAAATCGAACCTCCCTCCTCTTTTCATCCACAGTCTCAAAAAATGGCTTTTTTTTCACTCTGCCATCCACCGAGCCACCTATATACCACTGAAGGGGCCTGGACCAATAATGTGTAAAATTAATAATAAAGTTAAAAAAATCCTTTATTTTCTGAACAAACTTCGTACAAGCATACCTGTATGCCACAAAACGCCCCAACATCGTTCCATCGAGTGTCTGGCAGGCGAATTTGGTGGTTAAGGCAGTGACGTAAGTCTACTATCGTAATCCTCAAAACAGTCAAGTTTGGTTCTGGCCTTGTGACAAGGAAAGTTAGCCACCTAGAACATACCGTAGATAATGGGAAGAACAAGTGTGGTAGTAGCGTTCACGTAGCACACAGCTATCACGGTGTTTTCTGTTACTACCAGGGTCACATGGAAGCCCAACTGGATGAACGGAAAGCATAAGAATGCCGAACCAGTTGAGGTGCAGTGGATGTTTCGAGCAACCGTTAGCCATTATGATAGCGTATCCGTAGCAGGGCATCGAACTTGTGACGTGATTCAGCAGACCAGATGAGACGTTTCCGTTGATCGACGGTGCAATGTTGACGATCCTATACCCACTGCAAACGTAACTCACCATGTCGTTGGGTCAATCTGTGGACATGTAGAGGTGGTCTGCTGCAGAGCCTCATGTCCAACATTGTCCGCCCACAGCAGACCTCGGAAACACTTGTGCACTTTACCAGCATTGTACTGAATCGTAAGACCTCCATCTACGTTGATTTCGAGAGCAGGCTTGCCTCTGATCTCCATATTCTGCTATGAGGCATAGACGTCCAACTCCATGTCTCTGAATCATCGTGTCACCGTTGTTTAACTGCTTTCCATAAATGCTGACAACAGTAGGACGCAAACAGACCAGGAGCTTCATCATGTTCGAGATGACCGTCCCCAGGCGACGAGCCACAACAGCCATTTTCCAACATGTTTGCGTCAGTGCATTTTCCAGGTATTGCCTCTAGAATGATGCCCAATTCTCACTCTGCAGCACCTCCAGACAGAATTCTAACTCTTGCTGGGCAGTGGTCATAGTGTTTTGATCCGTTGATATTATGTACACTACTGGCCATTAAAATTGCTACACCACGAAGATGGCGTGCTACAAACGCGAAATTTAACCGAGAGGAAGAAGATGCTGTGATATGCAAATGATTAGCTGTTCAGAGCACTCACACAAGGTTGGCGCCGGTGGCAACACCTACAACGTGCTGTCTGAGGAATGTTTCCAACCGATTTCTCATACACAAACAGCAGTTGACGGGCGTTGCCTGGTGAAACGTTGTTGTGAGGAGGAGAAAAGCGTACCATCACATTTCCGACTTTGATAACAGTCGGATTTTCGCCTATCTCGATTGCGGTTTATCGTATCGCGACACTGCTCCTCGCGTTGGTCGAGATCCAATGACTGTTAGCAGAATATGGAATCGGTGGGTTCAGGAGGGTAATACGGAACGCCGTGCTCGATGCCAACGGCCTCGTATCACTAGCAGTCGAGATGACAGGCATCTTACCCGCATGACTGTAACGGATCGTGCAGCCACGTGTCGATCCCTGAGTCAACAGATGGGGACGTTTGCAAGACAACAACCATCTGCACGAACAGTTCGAGGACGTTTGCAGCAGCATGGACTATCAGCTCTTAGATTGTGGCTGCGGTTACCCTTGACGCTTCATCACAGACAGGAGCGCCTGCGATGGTGTACTCGACGACGAACCTGGGTGCACGAATGGCAAAACGTCATTTTTTAGGATGAATCCAGGTTCTGTTTACAGCATCATGATGGTCGCATACCTGTTTGGTGACATCGCAGTGAACGCACATTGGGAGCGTGTATTCTCCGTCGCCATACTGGCGTATCACTCGGCGTGATGGCATGGGGTGCCATTGGTTACACGTCTTGGTCACCTCTTGTTCGCATTTTGAATAGTGGACGTTATATTTCAGACGTGTTACGACCCGTGGCTCTACCCTGCATTCGATCCCTGCGAAACCCTACATTTCAGGAGGATAATGCACCACCGCATGTTGCAGGTCCTATACGGGCATTTCTGGATACAGAAAATGTTCGACTGCTGCCCTGGCCAGCACTTTCTCCAGATGTCTCACCAACTGAAAACGTGTGGCTTTTGAGCAAGTGGCTCATCACAATACGCCAGTCACTACCCTTGATGAACCGTGATATCGTGTTGAAGCTGCATGGGCAGCTGTACCTGTACAAGCCATCCAAGCTCTGACTCAATGCCCAGGCGTATTAAGGCGGTTATTACGGCCAGAGGTGGTTGATCTGGGTACTGATTTCTAACGATCTATGCACACAAATTGCGTGAAAATGTAATAATGTCAGTTCTAGTATATTTGTCCAATGAATACCCGTTTCTCATCTGCATTTCTTCTTGGTGTACCAGTTCTAATGGCCAGCAGTGTAGAACCAGATATGCTTGCTGCCGTGTTAGTCACCTCGAAACTGACGGAGGCGTCGAGTTGGGTGCCGACACGGCACTTGCCGTCTCCTGCAATCGCTTTGTCTGCCAACGCTGACAACAGCGGCGGGAGTTGAGACTGGGGAACGGAGCGCGGACACCGTGATGTGAGTTAATCTCCGCCCCGCGATAACAACAGGGCCCGCCTGCGCCGCCCCCACGACTTCCTTCCCAGGAGCATCGGCCGTATTGTTGCGCCGCGAGGCCAGGGAAAGGGCAGACATTAGCCGGCACTGGCGGCTATCGCCAGGAAGGAAGGCGGAAGGATGGACGCCGCGATGCGACTTAGCGGGACTTGGGCGCCCTCCCACGAGATAAGGGAGGAGGCGGCCTCGTCTCGGGACGTCGCCGATGCCTTGCAGCTGCTCCCTGAGAACGCCGACTGCGTCAGCCCTGCTACTGTGCGGCTGTGTCAGGTACTGCAGCCACCGCCCTGTTTAGATACTAGTGCGGATCCACAATGTAAGACACTGTGCGGGCTGTACTTAAGGGGGGTTAGGACGTCAAAGCACCGACTTGGAGAGGGAGAGGCACCACAGGACGTTTAAGTTTCACTGTCTATACTTTTACAAATCTGTATATACAGGTGTTACAAAAAGGTACGGCCAAACTTTCAGGAAACATTCCTCACACACAAATAAAGAAAAGATGTTATGCGGACATGTGTCCGGAAACGCTTAATTTCCATGCTACAGCTCATTTTAGTTTCGTCAGTATGTACTGCACTTCCTCGATTCACCGCCAGTTGGCCCAATTGAAGGAAGGTAATGTTGACTTCGGTGCTTGTGTTGACATGCGACTCATTGCTCTACAGTACTAGCATCAAGCACATCAGTACGTAGCATCGACAGGTTAGTGTTCATCACGAACGTGGTTTTGCAGTCAGTGCAATGTTTACAAATACGGAGTTGGCAGATGCCCATTTGATGTATAGATTAGCACGGGGCAATAGCCGTGGCCCGGTACGTTTGTATCGAGACAGATTTCCAGAACGAAGGCGTCCCGACAGGAAGACGTTCGAAGCAATTGATCGGCGTCTTAGGGAGCACGGAACATTCCAGCCTATGACTCGAGACTGGAGAAGACCTAGAACGACGAGGACACCAGCAATGGACGAGGCAATTCTTCGTGCAGTTGACGATAACCATAAAGTCAGCGTCAGAGAAGTTGCTGCTGTACAAGCTAACGTTGACCACGTCACTGTATGGGGAGTGCTACGGGAGACCCAGTTGTTTCTGTACCATGTACAGCGTGCGCAGGCACTATCAGCAGCTGATTGGCCTCCACGGGTACACTTTCGCGAATGGTTCATCCTACACTGTGTCAATCCTCATTTCAGTGCAAATGTTCTCTTTACGGATGAGGTTTCATTCCAACGTGATCAAATTGTAAATTTACACAATCAACATGTGTGGGCTCACGAGAATCCGCACGCAATTGTGCAATCACGTCATCAACACAGACTTTCGGTGAACGTTTAGGTAGGCATTGTTGGTGAAGTCTTGATTGGGCTGCATGTTCTTCCACCTACGCTCAATGGAGTACGTTATCATGACTTCATACGGGATGCTCTATCTGTGCTGCTAGAACATGTGTACGACACAACATGTGGTTCATGCACGATGGAGCTCCTGCACATTTCAGTCGAAGTGTTCGTACGCTTCTCAACAACAGATTAGGTGACCGATGGATTGGTAGAGGCGGACCGATTCTGTGGCCTCCACGCTCTCCTGACTTCAACACTCTTTCATTTATGGGGGCATTTGGAAGCTCTTGTCTACGCAACCCCGGTACCAAATGTAGAGACTCTTCGTGCTCGTATTGTGGACGGCTGTGATACAATACGCCATTCTTCAGGGCTGCATCATCGCATCAGGGATTCCATGCGACGGAGGGTGGATGTATGTATCCTCGCTAATGGAGGACATTTTGATCATTTCCTGTAACACAGTGCTTCAAATCACGCTGGTACGTTCTGTTGCTGTCTGTGTTCCATTCCATAATTAACGTGATTTGAAGAGAAGTAATAAAATGAGCTCTAACATGGAAAGTAAGGGTTTCCGGACACATGTCCACATAACATATTTTCTTTCTTTGTGTGCTAGGAATGTTCCCTGAAAGTTTGGCTGTACCTTTTTGTAATACCCTGTATAAAAGAGACTCGTGTTAGTTACACTATTTATATTTATAACGGCTGGATCGATTTGGCTGAAAACTGGTGGAGAGGTATCTTGGAACGCCGGCCGGTGTGGCCAAGCGGTTCTAGGCGCTTCAGTCTGGAACCGCGGGACCGCTACGGTCGCAGGTTCGAATCCTGTCTGGGGCATGGATGTTTGTGATGTCCTTAGGTCAGTTAGGTTTAAGTAGTTCTAAGTACTAGGGTACTGATGACCTCAGATGTTAAGTCCCATAGTGCTCAGAGCAATTTTAACCATTTATCTTTTTTAAGGAGACGGACATAGGATACTTTTAATCCAGTTCGACCCCTATAAAACGTGGTATAACAAAAACTCATCTGGCAGGGAATAACAAATCGCAAATGTCAGCTAAACGTCACTACAAAACCTGGTATAACAAAGACGCACTGACATGCAATAACAAAACGCAAATGTCAGCTAAAGGTCTATGGTTAAGTATATATCATTAATTAAAACTCTAAAGAAATAATTTGTATTTTCTTTGAATCATCATTAACAATGGTGCGACGAAGACGATCGAATATTTCTCGACATTCCGAACACTGAAAGATCTACCCAATGAGTCGAGATGTTTTGGAGGAGCAATGATTTTACTGTCAGACAACAAACATGTGAGTTGCATTGCTTAATGATACATCTGCTGAAGATTTCTCTGAGCAGTTGCTGACTATCGGTAATGGTCGAGTACCCGTCGAAGAATCGAGCTGATTGATTTCATTTCCTCATAATTTCTGTAACTTTGTCTCATCGAAAGACGAACTTATCAACAAAGTATTCCCAAACATCATTACTAACTACAAAAGAAATGAATGGTTGAGTGAGCGAGCAATTTTAGCGGCTAATAATAAAGATGTAGATGACCTAAACTACATAATTGAGAATGAAATCGTTGGTAAAATCCATTCATTCAAATCTGTTGACTGTGTAACAAATGAAGATGAAGCCACCAACTATCCAATTGAATTTTTGAACTCCTTGGATGTGCCTGGCTTACCACCGCACAATTTACGCCTAAAAGTTGGCTCCGTAGTAATCATGCTTCTAAACATAAACGAACCAAAACTGTGCAACGGTACGCGTTTGCTGGTAAGAAAATTGATGAACAATGCTATTTACGCGACGATACTCAAAAGCAAATTTGAAGGTGAGCAAGTTCTCATTTCGAGGATCCCGATAATCCGAGCCGATATGCCGTTTGAGTTTAAAAGACTTCAATTTCCGATCCGATTGCATTCGCCATGACCATTAACAAATCACAACGCCAATCCTTGAAAGTTTGTGGTTTAAATCTGTTATATCCATATTTTTCACATGTCAGTTATATGTGGCATGTTCACAGGTCGGAAGACCATCTGCGTTGTTTGTTCTTGCGATTGATGATAAAACAAAAAAATGTTGTTTATCACAAGGATATTACTTGAAGAGTGGAAGCTATGCACCAAAAAACAAAGAATAAATAATCATTAAAATAATTAATTTTTTATTTGTATTTCCTAATAAAAATTGAACTTAATATCCAAAATTATTTTTACGCTTTAAGGCGGACGAGAGTTCCCCGGGTCAGCTAGTAAATTCATAACACTTTGTTAGCATGACCAGGAAGAATTCTGAATTCATACTCATAACAGTGGAATTAAAAAAAAACATAACAAAATAAATTTGTTTTTAAATGCGAAATTTTATCATTTTTTTCATTTACTGTTGGCTGCATTTATTGCTTTAGGTACACATTCCTTCAAGAGTAAGGGAGATTGTTTGATGGACCTTGCACAGCATACAAACCATACTTACACGTTTATAAAACTCTGGAATTTATGTAATTTATGAAAAAATTAATTAAATGTTACATTTCACACATTTTTAGATAAAAACTCTAATTTTATAGTTTATTATCTCAATTGTTGCCACAGTTTTTAAAAGATTTGGAAAATTCTAGAGTCCATGCACCTGTAGGAATGGTTTGTATGCTGTTCTAAATTCATTGAGGAATCTCTCTTACTTATGAGGAAATGTGTACCTATAGAAACAAATGAATACAATAGTAAGCGAAAAAAATGATATTACACATGTAAAAACTTTATTTTGTTATGTTTTTGAACTTGCACTGGTATGAGTTTGAATCCTGAATCCTTGCTGATCATGCTGACGTAGTTTTATGAATTTATTTGTAAAAGTATAGACAGTGGAAATTACCATGTGCCGTGGTTCCTCTCCTGCTCCAAGTCGGCCAGTTTGGCGTTCTACGCTCCTTAAATGTCTTACCTAGAGAAACGTTTTCTGAAAAAACCTTTAAGCTAGATTAATTGGTTTTTGATGACGCGATTTTTTGCCGTCAGTGTTTGTACAACGTGGACTGCTGTCCCATCGTCCTGGGGAATTTGTGTCAGAGACTAGCTGAATTGCACAAGCGTACTGACGTTTGCCGTCACAAATGGTGCCCATATATCTATAATATGGCTTAAAATCTGGGAGACATATTCTATCCTTTGATATGTGTCATTTTCCTGTATGTCATGTAGTTTTTGTGCGGTTATCTTCTGAAACCACGGAGGAACGTATGAACAAGCCTGTATTTTATCCACCAGCGCATATCGACGGGCTACAAATTCGCATTTCCGCTGCGCGCGTCGCAACCGACTGTTGATCCGAAGGAATTCTGGCGACCGACGACCGGAATCGAATTATACGCGCGAGACGACGTGTGTGGGGGGGGGGGGGGGGGGGGGGGGCTGCGCGGAGACCCGGCAAATATGGCGACCCCGCCGGGAGGCCATAACTGTTCTTCAGCGCCGACATTTCGGAGGAGACCCAGCAACAGCAGCATCCTCCCCCATCTGCGGTAATTCACCCGCCTCCACCCCCTGCTACCCGCATCAGCCATTTTTCCGCCGAACTGCGCTCGCTAGGCGGCGGGGGTGGGTTGGAGTCCCGGTTATTAAGCCGTTGGCACCGCTTTCTGGCGCCGTCCCGCAGAAAAGCTAAACTAGGTGGCGCGTTAGTGGCTGCTTCTAGGCTAGTAAAAGACTGAGGGGGAGGGAGGGGAGGGGGGAGGGAGGAATTGTTGCATATAGACCGCCGCCGTATGCAGCAGTAGCCGGTCGCTTTTGATTATAATATCTTCTGGCGGTGAATGCAATGTCTGGCCGTCTGCAATTTCTCGCCGCGACAGACAAATTACCCTCGCAGGATAGCTACAGGGCCGAACTAGGCTGCCTAGCCAATAACTAGCATAAGAGTAGGCGGGGCGGTGCGGAGCGCACACAACAGGAAGCATCCGGTAATAAAAATCTTGGCTCCTCGTCATGGCTCGCTCGTAATAGTAAGGCGCCTTCCGTGGGAAGAGTTTTTTGGCAGCCGTATCGAGGACTCCCCCCCCCCCCCCCCCTCCCCTATCCCACCCTCAGCCCACTCTCGTACCGTGCTCCAGGCCGCGCGAGTGCATCTGTCTCGTCGACGTCTTTGTTGATATCGCTGCCGCCACTTGGCAAGGCGCGCTCGCACCGAGAAATTGCCCCTCTCGGCCGGTTTTGTGCCGTGTCGGCGAAGCGGCGCATTGGTGTGCTCTGAATGGCCGTGTTTCTTGCAGCGAGACTGGTGGCGTTGGGACGGAGGTGGGGGTGCGTGATGCTAGACGCATGTATCGTCTGCGCTGTCGCGCATCGCTTGTGTTCCGTCTGTTAACTTTGCTTTACGTGTCTGCCTCTCGGAGCAGCCCGAAGTCTGCTCAGAGTCGCAGGGGTATTAACGGCGGCCGTAGATAAAAACGAGGAGAAATAAGTGGAAAATGGAGACCCGTCTCTCCCGCAAAGAGAGAGGAGCAGAAAATGATGAGGCCAGTCGTCGGATTTATATGCACACCAGCATGAACTGCGCTGACGCGTCTTGGCTATTTACGACACTCGCGGCCCAACCTCCTTCTCCGTCCACGTCTATTGCGCCTCCTCACCAGAATCTCTCCAGCCCCTCCTGCTGCCCCTTTACATATTTATTTTATTTCCTCGGCCTTGTGTCGCCCCAGTTCTTGTCCCCTCCCATTCCAAACAGGCCCACCGCCGTGGACAGTGCGTGCGGTAGTAAACAGACCGCGACGGGCAGCTGTAAATTTGCCCGTAAAATGTTTCCGTCGGATAATACGGAGCCGCTATTAGGCGATGTTGCTCTTCTTGTAAGCGGTCACTCGGGAACTTGTAGACGCGTGTACTGACCGCTGGGACCGCTTCCAAATGGGCTTCCAGTGTCCGGAGGACAAACTTGCGGGCGGAGATTACGTCCGCTCCTCAGCCGAGCGTCCGGGCGGGGAAAAAATGTCTCGAGTTCTGTGGAATCGGACGCCACACTGATACGTTCCCAACTATTAACCAACCGTATAAATGACCTGGTAGATGACATCGGAAGCTCACTGAGGCATTCTGCAGATGATGCTGAGGTGTATCGAGAGGTTACAACAATGGAAAATTGTACTGAAATGCAGGAGGATCTGCAGACAATTGACGCATGTTGCAGGGAATGGCAATTCAATCTCAATGTAGACAAGTGTAATGTGCTGCGAATACATAGATCCCTTATCATTTAGCTACAAAATAGCAGGTCAGCAACTGGAAGCAGTTAATTCCATAAATTATCTGGGAGTACGCATGAGGAGTGATTTAAAATAGAATGATAGTATAAAGTTGATCGTCGGTAAAGCAGATGCCAGACTGAGATTCATTGGAAGAATCCTAAGGAAATGCAATCCGAAAACAAAGGAAGTAGGTTACAGTACGCATGTTCGCCCACTGCGTGAATACTGCTCAACAGTGTGGGATCCGTACCAGATAGGGTTGATAGAAGAGATAGAGAAGATCCAACGGAGAGCAGCGCGCTTCGTTACAGGATCATTTAGTAATCTCGAAAGCGTTACGGAGATGATACATAAACTCCAGTGGAAAACTCTGCAGTAGCTCGGTACGGGCTTTTGTTAAAGTTTCGAGAACATACTTTCACCGAAGAGTCAAGCAGTATATTGCTCCCTCCTACGTATATCTCGCGAAGAGACCGTGAGGATAAAATCAGAGAGATTAGAGCCCACACAGAAGCATACCGACAATCCTTCTTTCCACGAACAATACAAGACTAGAATAGAAGGGAGAACCGACAGATGTACTCAGGGTACACTCCGCCACACACCGTCAGGTGGCTTGCGGAGTATGGATGTAGATGTAGATGTAGATTAACTTGTTTCAGCACTGCTGTAGATACCTACGATTCATTGCCGATAGCACAGGCTGTTTCCCTTTGTAATCATTTGGTCAATTTCATGCCCCCTTGAACTAAAGCACGGCCATTTTTTCTTTCCAGTCTCCCGGAAATTTTAGAATTTGGAAGAAGTCCATGGAGAAGAAATAAAAACTTTGAGGTTCGCCGATGACACTGTAATTCTGTCAGAGACAACAAGGGCCTGGAAGAGTAGTTGAACGGGATGGACAGTGTCTTGGACGGAGGATATAAGATGAATATCAACTAAAGCAAAACGAGGATTGTGGAATGTAGTCGAATTAAGTCGGGTGATGCTGAGACAATTAGATTAGGAAATGAGACACTAAAAGTAGTAAAGGAGTTTTGTTATTTGGGGAGAAAAATACCTGATGATCGTCGAAGTAGAGCGGATATAAAATGTAGACTGGCAATGGCAAGGTAAGCGTTTCTGAAGAAGAGAAATTTTTTAACATCTAGTATAGATTTAAGTGTCAGGAAGTCGTTTCTGGACATATTTGTATGGAGTGTAACCATGTATGGAGGTGAAACGTGGGCGATAAGTAGTTTAGACTAGAAGAGAATAGAAGCTTTCGAAATGTGGTGCTACAGAAGAATGTTGAAGACTAGATAGGTAGAATTGGGGAGGAGTTAGTGGCACAACTTGACTAGAAGAAGGGATCGGTTGGTAGGACATGTTCTGAGGCATCAAGGGATCAGGAATTTAGCATTGGAGGGCAGCGTGGAGCGTAAAAATCGTAGAGGGAGGCCAAGAGATGAATACTCAAAGCAGATTCAGAAGGATGTAGGTTGCAGTAAATACTGGGAGATGAAGAAGCTTGCACAGGATAGAGTAGCATGGAGAGCTGCATCAAACCAGTCTCAGGACTGAAGACCACCACCACAACAACAACAACAACTTCTGGGATGCTTTCAGTCCATCTCATCCTTTGCTTCCCACTTCCCCTTGTGCCTTCGGTCTTCCATAGCAGGTCTTTCTTGAGAATCAGGTATGCTCACGGCATGCCGAAAGCAGGACAGATTTTGTTTCAGTATCAGACTTTCCAAAGAGTAATCCGGTTTTCCTTTCTGTAGTATCGTCCTATTCGTCCTCTTTGCCATCCCATGGAACTCCACGGAGTTTTCTCCAACACCCAAACTCAAAGGTGTTCATTCTGCCCCGTTCAGCATTCCCCGTTATCCAGGTCTCGTATCCGTACAACACAATGGGGAAAGACTATAGTCTTTGCTGTACGCCTCTTTGTCATAAAGTTACGTCTCTGCTGCTCAAAATATTGTCACTGTTGGACATTGCTTTGGTGAAAAGTAACAAATAACTCTCTATTTCGTTGCTGCAGTCACCACCACCAGAAATCTAGGAGGTGAGGTAGTCTAAAATAGAAACTCGACTTCCTGCATCCTAACCCAAAACATTATCCACTGCAGCAACTGTACAGAACAACTAACACATCCCGACAGCGATAGCTACCATATATGTGGTTGCAGTGTTGCCAGATTGCCACTCTTTAACTTTCTTTTTCACGAAATTTTGTGAAAGACTTTTTTTTTATATATATAGTTGGCGTGTGACGAGTCGCGATGTGAAGCCCGAGTGCTCGAATTTCGCTTCACTCGGTATACTGGTAAGAGAGACATTGTTGGAAACCAGACTAGTCAGTTCCTTACGCTATTGTTCACGAGTGTTTTCCAAAGCTCGAGATTAAACTAGAAAATTACTTGGCTCGAGCGACTAGAAAATTTGAGCCAAAAGAACCTACTGATACTGCAAATTGGTTTCGTGTCATGGCGTAATGATATTGTGGTATGTGGCGTTATACGTGCACAAACAAAAAGAGAACAGAAAACTGATTGCTGAAGTGGGTCGAACATCATGGAGGTTCGGTTCAAAAGAACCTACCGATACCGCATATCGCCTTCTTCCCATGTTGTTGTTGTTGTCGTTGTTGTTGTCGTCGCCGTCGTTTCTGATCCGAAGATTGAGTTGATGCAGTTCTCAGTGCTACTCTGTTCTGGTCTCAGAATGTATCCTATGAGTCAATGCCCTCGTTTAGTCAACCTGTGCACACAATCCTTTCTCCCTAGTTCTGTTCACTATCTCTTCATTACTTGTATGGGCTACTTAATCGTCAGCATTCTTATGTAGCAGCACATTTCAGTAACTTCTATTCCCTCCTTGTCTAAACTGTTTATCGTCCATGTTTCACCTGCGTACGAGACTACGCTCCAAACAAATACCCTCATAAATTTATATTCAATGTTGATAAATTTCTCTTCTCCGGAACAGCTGTTCTACATTTTCCCAATCTACATTTCATATCCTCTCTACTCTGGCCATTATCAATAATTTGGGCGGCCGCTGTGGCCGAGCCGTTCTAGGCGCCTCAGTCCGGAACCGCGTTGCTGCTGCTGTCGCAGATTCGAATTCTGCCACGGGCATGGATGAGTGTGATGTCCTTAGGTTATTTAGGTTAATTAGTTCCAAGTTCTAGGGGACTGATGACCTCAGATGTTAAGTCCCATAGCGCTCAGAGCCATTTTAACCAATCAATAATTTGACTGCCCAAATAGCAAGACGCATCTACTACTTTTATTGTCTCATTTATTAATTTAAACGCTTCAGCATTGCACGATTTAATACGACTGCGTTCCATTACCTTTATTTTGCATTTCTTAATGTTAATCTTATATACTCCTTTCAAGACACTGTCCTTTTCGTCCAACTGCTGTTACAAGTCTTTTGCTGTCTCTAAAAGAACTACAATGGCATCGGCAAACCATAAAGTTTTTGCTGCTTCTCCCTAAAATTTGTCTCCAAATTTTTCTTTGGTTTCATTTACTTCTTGCTCAATGTACAGACTGAATAAGATCGAGGACAGGCTAGAAGCTTGTCTAACACTCTTTCAACTGCTGCTTCCCTTTCGTATCCTTCCACGCTTGTAACTTTCAAATCAAATGGCTCCAAGCACTGTGGAACTTAACATCTGAGGTCATCAGTCCCCTAGGGTGAGAACTCCTTAAACCTAACGAATCTAAGGATATCACACACATCCATGCCCGAGGCATGATTCGAACCTTCGACCGTAGCAGCAGCACGGTTCCGGACTGAAGCGCCTAGAACCGCTCGGTCACAGGGGCCGGCGCTTATAACTTTCGTCTGGTTTCTGTACACGTTGTAAACAGATTTTCAGTCCTTGTATTTTATCCCGACTTCCTTCAGAATTTCAAACAGAGTATTCCAGTGAACATTTTCAAACGCTTTTCTAATTCTACAATCATGTAACTGTAGCTTTGCCTTTTCCTAATGTATCTTCTAAGATAAGTCGTAGGGTCATTTGTCCTCGAGAGTTCTATTTCTCCGGAACCCAAACTGATCCTCTCCGAGGTCGGCTTCTACCGCTTTTTGCATTCTGTAAATAACTCGCGTCAGTATTTTGCAATCGCGGCTTATTAAACTGATACTTCTGTGATATTCACACCTGTCAGCACCTTTTTGGAACTAGACTTATTACATTTGTCTTGAAGTCTGAAGGAATTTTCCCTGTGTGAAACATCTTGCACATCAGGTGGAGTAGCTTTGTAGTGGCTTGGTATCCGAAGAATATTGGTAGTCCTGAAGAAATGTCGTCTACTCCACGGGCCATGTTTCGACTCACGCTGTGCCATGATATTGTGGCGCTGGCGTGACGTTTGCACAAACAGAAAACTGACAATTTTCTTGCGACTGTGGTATTTTCTCTGATGAGCTGCAGCTCATCCGAAGGTCTAGCCTGGGTTCGAAGCTGACTGTTTGGCTATGAATCGGCGAGGTGCTATAGAATGCTTTAGTTATTTCAGATACACTACTCGCCATTAACATTGCTACACTAAGAAGAAATACAGACGACAGACGGGTATTCAGTGGACAAATATATTGTACTAGAACTGACATGTGATTACATTTTCACGCAATTTTGGTGCACAGATCCTGAGAAACAGTGGCCAGAAGAACCACCTCTGGCCGTAGTAACGGCCTTGATACGCCTCGGCATTGAGTAAAACAGAGATTGGATGGCGTGTAGAGGTACAGCTGTCCATGCAGCTTCAACACGATGCCACAGTTCATCAAGAGTAGTGACAGGCGTATTGCGACCAGCCAGTAACTCGGCCACCATTGACCACACGTTTTCAGTTGGTGACATATCTGGAGAATGTGTTGGCCAGGGCAGCAGTCGAAGATTTTCTGTATCCAGAAACGCCCGTACAGGACCTGCATCATGCGGTCGTGCGTTATCCTGCTGAAATGTAGGGTGTCGTAGGGATCGATTGAAGGGTAGAGTAACACATCTGAATTGTAACGTCCACTGTTCAAAGTGCTATCAGTGCGAACAAGAGGTGACTGAGACGTGTAACCAATGGCACCCCATACCAGCACGCCGGGTGATAACGCCAGTAAAGCGCTGATGAATACACGTTTGCAATGTGCTTTCACCGCTTTGTCGCCAAACACGGATGCGACCATCACGATGCTGTAAACAGAACCTGGATTCATCCGAAAAAATGACGTCTTGCCATTGGTGCACCCAGGTTCGTCGTTGAGTACACCATCGCAGGCGCTCCTGCCTGTGATACAGCGCTAAGGGTAACCGCAGCCATGGTCTCCGAGCTGATAGTCCATGCTGCTGCACACGTCGTCAAACTGTTCGTGCAGATGGTTGTTGTCCTGCAAACGTCCCCATCTGTTGACTCAGGGATCGAGACGTGGCTGCACGATTCGTTACAGCCATGCGGATAAGACGCCTGTCATCTCGACTGCTATTGATACGAGGCCGTTGGGTTCCAGCACGGCGTTCCGTATTGCCCTCCTTAACCCGCCGATTCCATATTCTGAGAACAGTCATTGGATCTCTACCAACGCGAGCAGCAATGTCGTGATATGATAAACCGCAATCGCGATAGGCTACAATCCGACCTTTATCAAAGTCGGAAACGTGATGGTACGCATTTCTCCTCCTTACACGAGGCATCACAACAACGTTTCAGCGGGAACGCCGGTCAACTGCTGTTTGTTTATGAGAGATCGGTGGGAGACTTTCCTGATGTCAGCACGTTGCAGGTGTCACCACCGGCGCCAACCTTGTGTGAATGCTCTGAATAGCTAATCATTTCCGTATCACAGCATCTTCTTCCTGTCGGTTACATTTCACGCCTGTAGCACGTCATCTTCGTGGTGTAGCAAGTTTAATGCCCAGTAGTGCAGTTCGCTGTGGAGGCGTGGCAGATAGCAGGTGGCCGTCATCTGGTGTAACCGTACTGCGCAGTAACAGGGGAAGTGACGGGACGGCAGCAGCTAGCAGCGAGCTCGTCCCACCCGCGTTCTCTCGCACTTTGCCGCGGCAGCAGCTGAGGAACAGCGAGGTCCATTTCCGGCGACTTGGCGCGGATGTCCTGGGGCGTCTATTTCTTAGCCGGGAGCTGCGGGGGCGGCGGGGGCGGCGGCGGCGTCGGCGGCCGCTAACCGCGAAGGGGTTGAGGGCGGGACGGCGGACCAAGTTTGCCGGCGAGTCGCCGCCCCGGGCTGCAGTCTCCAGACTCCAGACACGCACCGGAAATGGCGCCAGCGGCTCCAGCAGCGGCGGCTGGCGCCCTCCGGTCTGCACGAGGTGTCCGCCGGCCCGTGCTGGAGGCGGAGTCGCGGCGAGGTACTGGAGGCGGCGGCGAAGTGGCTGCCGGCGCACAGCAGCTCTCGCAGAGGAAGCGGCGCACACCCTCAACAACTCTCGAGACGTTTGCTCTGTGTTTCCGACCACGTATCTCATACTAACCACGCGCTACCTCCCTTGTTCCATTAGACTAGAGAGCTGCTGCGTTGAATGTATGAGTCGACATTCCCTCTCACTTTCGGAAAAATACGGATTTCGATTTAGAAAAGGTAAAGGCACGAGAGAGGCAATTCTGCCATTGCGGCTGACAATGGAAGCAAGAAAAATCAAGACACGTTCATAGGATTTGTCGACCTGGGTAAGGCCTTCGGCAATATAAAATGGTGCAAGATGTCCGAAATAGACATACACTACACTTACACTACACAGATGTGTAGTTCTAGGCGCTATAGTCTGGAACCGTGCGACCGCTACGATCGCACGTTCGAATCCTGCCTCGGGCTTGGATGTGGGTGATGTCCTTAGGTTAGTTAGGTTTAAGTAGTTCTAAGTTCTAGGGGACTAATGTTCTCAGAAATTAAGTCCCATAGTGCTCAGAGCTATTTGAACCATTTAGACTACACAGATACAAACACTGATATACAGGGTTTTACAAAAAGGTACGGCCAAACTTTCAGGAAATACTCCTCACACACAAATGAAGAAAATATGTTATGTGGACTTGTGTTCGGAAACGCTTACTTTCAATGTTAGAGATCATTTTATTACTTCTCCTCAAATCACATTAATAATGGAATGGAAACACACAGCAACGGAACGTACCAGCGTGAATTCAAACACTTTGTTACAGGAAATGTTCAAATTGTCCTCCGTTAGCGTGGATACATGCATCCACTCTCCATCGCATGGAATCCCTGATGCGCTGATGCAGCCCTGGAGAATGGCGTATTGTATCACAGCCGTCCACAATACGAGCAACAAGGGTCTCTACATTTGGTAATGGGGTTGCGTAGACAAGAGCTTTCAAATGCCCCCATAAATGAAAGTCAAGAGGGTTGAGGTCAGGAGAGCGTGGAGGCCACGGAATTGGTCCGCCTCTACCAAGCCATCGGTGACCGAATCTGTTGTTGAGAAGCGTGCGAACACTTCGACTGAAATGTGCAGGAGCTCCATCGTGCATGAACCACATGTTGTGTCGTACTTGTAAAGGCACATGTTCTAGCAGCACAGGTAGAGTATCCCGTATGAAATCACGATGACGTGCTCCATTGAGCGTGGGTGGAAGAACATACTGACGAAACCAAAATGAGCTCTAACATGGAAATTAAGCGTTTCCGGACACATGTCCACATAACATCTTGTCTTCATTTGTGTGTGAGGAATGTTTCCTGAAAGTTTGGCCGTACCTTTTTGTAACACCATGTGTACACAGCAATAACAGCAATAAGAGACGACGAACAAGGTGCACAATTATACGCACCGACAAACAGTATTTCAAAAACAACACATGAAGAGTACATGCGGACACGACATCACAGACAGCCTTTGTGCAGCGTAACAGAAATCTCCAGAGGATGGACAGCGATATCCACAGTGACAACGAAAATAGTGACAACGAAAATAGTGACAACGAAAATAGTGACAACGAAAATAGTGACAATGAGGAGGAAAAGGAGGAGGAAGCTGAGATGTGACAGTAAAAATCCATAAGTGCTGGCGATATAGCCAAGAAATCACCAAATGCCGTGCGTGGATGGGCACCTGAAGTAGTTAATACGTAGGAGTAGTAATAAATAGGATGAGCAATATTATTTCTCCACCAATAACCACTTGTGAGTGTGTGTGTGTGTGTGTGTGTGTGTGTGTGTGTGTGTGTGTGTGTGTGTGTGTGAGAGAGAGAGAGAGAGAGAGAGAGAGAGAGAGAGAGAGACTGGCGGTAAACGGCTTGAAGAAATCAGTCCGAAGTATTCACCGTCAGTCACACTCGGTGATGGTACTAACAAATCTCTCCTCTATCCTATCTTCTTTTTATATTCTTCTTAAAAACAACAACATTTTATTTATATTTCAACCCTAAATTGTTATTTTGAAAAGTATCATTCTTCGTAAATGTTGTAGATAAAACAAAAGAAAAGGAAACTCTAAAAAGATGAAAAACGAAATCTGTAAGATGTACGACCTGTTTTAAACATCAGGAAACAGGTCTATAATTTGGCAATAAATAAATAAAAATACTACCCACGCGCTACATTCCCTGTTCCACTACACCAGAGAGCTGGTGTGTAGAATGTATGAGTTTCACCATACCATCTGACTTTCGGAAAAATAACATCCACACAATTCCGAAGACTGCAAGAGATGATAAGTGCGAGCATTATCGAACAAATACCTTAACAGTTCATGCAGCAGAGTTCCTGACAAGATTAATAAACAGAAGAGTGGAAAAGAAAATTGAGGACGTGCTAGATGACTATCACTTTGCATTTAGAAAAGGTAGAGGCACGAGAGAGGCATTGCGGCTGATAATGGAAGCAAGACAAATCAAGACACGTTCATAGGATTTGTCGACCTGGATAAAGCATTCCGCAATATAAAATGGTGCAAAATGTCCAAAATTTTGGGAAAAGTAGCGGTAAGCTATAGGGAGAGACGGGTAATAAGCAATACGTACAAGACCCAAGAGGGAATATTATGAGCAGACGACCAAGAGCGAAGTGCTCGGATTATAAAGGGTTTAAGACAGGGATGCAGTCTTCCAACTCCCCCCCCCCCTCCCTCCACCCCACCCCCGAACCCCCTTCCCTTTCTGTTCAATATGTACATCGAATAAGCAATTATGGAAATAAAAGATTTCAAGTCCCATAGTGCTCAGAGCCATTTGAACCAATGCTTCATTTATCAGATATCCGTCCTGTTAGGATTTTAAATTACAGGTATCAAGGCGCAACTCATGTAACGTTATTTATTGCGTTACCAATTATTAAAGAGAATAAACGTATCTGTTGCTATAAAAACTAGTTTCACCAGCAGCCTGTCTACAGCACTAATAATGGGTTTACGAATAAAGTATCTAGATAGAGTGTTTTGGGTCAAATTATAAAGAGTATTTCTTCAATCACAAACTCTACAATGAGATTCTCGCATGCTACAAAATCCTCCCGCCCCCTAATTCGCCCTGTCATCCCACATGAACACGATCGTTTAGGCTTTTCTTTGCTTGTAACAGAATAAAAAGCGCAGCTGCATCCCGATGCTCTTCCATTGCATCCTCTTGCTTCGCATACAGAACTTCGATAGAAAAATCTGGCGGAGAGTGATCTCTCATTTCTCAGAGGCACACTCATCATGCTGATCGTAACGCTTGCGAGATTTACTCTCGGGCGCTTACCGAGACCACTCGCATAGTACTATCAGACAGCAACTACACTGAAGCGCCGAAGAAACTGGTATAGGCATGCATACTCAAATACAGAAATATATAAACAGCCAATGAAAGGCACTGCGGTCGGAAACGCCTATATAAGACAAGTTACAGGTGCATTTTTTTTAGATCGGTTACTGCTGCTACAATGGCTGGTTATCAACATTTAAATGAGTCTGAACGTGATGCTATTGTCGGCGCACGAGCAATGGGTCACAGCATCTCCGAGGCAGCGATGAACTGGGGATTTTTCCGTACGACCATTTCACTAGTGTTCAAATGGTTCACATGGCTCTAAGCACTATCACACTTAACACCTGAGGTCATCAGTCCGCTAGAACTTAGAACTACTTAAACCTAACTAACCTAAGGACATCACACACATCCATGCCCGAGGCAGGATTCGAATTTGCGACCGCAGCAGCCACGTGGTTCCGGACTGAATCGCCTAGAACCACTCGGCCACCGCGGCCGGCTTTTTCAGTAGTGTACCGTGAATATCAGGAATCCGGTGAAACACCAGCTCTCCGACGTCGTGTGGCAGGAAAAAAAATCCCGCAAGAACCGGATCAATGGTGACTGAACAGAATCGTTGAACGTGACGCAAGTGCAACTCTTCCGAAAATTGTTGCAGATTTCAATGCCAATCCATCAACAAATGTCAGTGTGCGAACCATTCAGCGAAACATCACCGATATGGGCTTTCGGAGCCGTAGATCCACTCGTGTACCCTTGATGACTGCACGGCACAAAGCATTAAGTCTCGCCTGGGTCCGTCAACACCGACATTGGACTGTTGATCGCTGGAGGGACGAGTCTCGTTTCAAATTGTATCGAGCGAACGGACGTGTACGGGTATGGAGACAGCCTCATGAATCCATGGACCCTGCATGTCAGCAGGACGTTCTTCAGGCTGTGGAGGCTCTTTAATGGTGTGGGGCGAGTGCAGTTGGGGTGATATGGGACCCCTGATACGTGTGGATACGTCTCTGACAGGTGACAGGTACGTAAGCTTCCTGTCTGATCACCTGCATCCATTCATACTTATATGGACATGGTGTCTGTTCTTTCGGTCATGTCCGAAAGAACAGACACCATTGATACCCGCAGTCGTACAGAACTAAATAATTATAGTAATACCTTCAGCTGCTGACGGGTGTCGATATATATCAACTTGGACAGGTGAAAATGTGTGCCACCACTGGGACTCGAACCCGGGATTTCCTGCTTACATGCAGACGCTCTGTCAATCTATCCCCGTTGATATACATCAACCACCGTCAGCAGCTGAAGGTATTAATATAATTCTAATTTCGTTCTAGACGTTTGCAGGTCATCAATGGTGTGTCTTCTTTCGGTGATGTCCGAAGGAACAGACATCATATCCATATAAGTATATAGTTCTGGCAATACCGGCCATAACCTCCTTCTTCTATGCTGATTCACACATATTTCCCGAACTCTTACGGGGCTTGGTAAGAATGTCTTCCACAAGTAATGAGTGTGTTGGGGTGGGACACTAGGAATGTAGTGTGTGGACATACAAGGTGAGAATGTGGGTCTCGTGGGAGGCGTGCAGGCGCACTATCTTTTGTGCCGTTGATGGATAGAGCGTCTGCTACGTAAGCAGGAGATCCCAGGTTCGAGTCCCGGTCGGGAAACACATTTTCAGCTGTCCCCATTAATATATATCAACGCCCGTCAGCAGCTGGAGGTATTAATATAATTCTAATTTCATGCATCCATTTATGTCCATTGTGCATTCCGGCGGATTCGGGCAATTCCAGCAGGACAATGCGACACCCCACAAGTGCAGAATTGCTACAGAGTGGCTCCAGAAACACTCTTTTGAGTATAAACACTTCCGCTGGCCACCGAACTCCCCAGACATGAACATTATTGAGCACATCTGAGACGTCTTGCAACGTGCTGTTCTCCTAAAGGTTCCCTGCAAGATTCATGATGGCAGTTCCCTACAGCACTTCTTCGGACATTTGTCGAGACCGTGCAACGTCGTGTTGCGGCACTTCTGCGTGTTCACGGTGGCCCTGCCCGATATTAGGCAGGTGTACCAGTTTCTTTGACTGTTGAGGCTATCAGCGAAAATTCACTCGCCGTGTAAATAAGATTGTTCAAGCTGTGTAGGGTCTGTGATGGTGTGGGGCGTGTGCAGTTGGAGTGATATGCGACCCCAGATACTTCTAGATACGACTCTGACGAGTGACAGGTAGCTGCGCGCGGTAGCCGCACGGCCTGGGGCGTCCTGTCACGGTCTGCGCGTCTCCTCCTGTCGGAGGTTCGAATCCTCCCTCGGGCATGGGTGTGTGTGTGTCTCGTCCTTGACGTAATTTGGTTTAAGTTAGTGTGGAAGCTTCGGGACCTCAGCAGTTTGGTCCCATAAGACCTGAGCACAACTTCCCAATTCCAAGGTGACAGGTATGTAAGGATCTGCATGCCAGTTGTGCATGGACTGGGGCAATTCCAGTAGGACAATGCGACACGCCACACAGAATTACTACAGAGTGGCTCCAGGAAAACTCTTCTCAGTTTAGACACTTCGGTGACCTGTCGAACTCCCCAGACATGAACAGTATTGAGCATATCCGGGAAGTCTCGCAACGTGCCGTTCAGAAGAGCTCTCCACGCCCTCGTTCTCATACAGATTCCCTGCAGGATTTTTGGTCTCGGTTCCCTCGAGCACTACTTTAGACGTTAGTCGAGACCGTGCAACGTCGTGTTGCGGCACTTCTGCGTGCTGACGGTGGCCCTACACGATACTGGGCAGGTGTACCAGGCTCTCCAGGCTATTAGCGAAAATTCGCCCGCAGTGTAAACATTACTCCGAGTACCATCTGAGAGTACCGAAGTGCCTGATAGGCAGAAACACTTACGTGCATCTCAGCGCTTTGAGTTACCCTCGCTCCGACCACATCGAGGCCTGCGGACGGCGCAGCAGCTCTGCTCGAGTTATCTGAGTGGCTACGCAGCCAGCTACTTGCGATGCGTCTGAGTTTTATCACCGCGCGAACTGGGCCACTGCGCCTCCATCTGGGGAGGCTCTCCTGGGGACGGCCGGAGAGACAGAGAGAGATGAACTCTCGGCGGCCGGGCCAGACGGGATGTTTTTCTCCGGCCCGCGTCTTCCTCTCCCGCCCCCCCCCTCCCCCCCCCACCCCCACCCACTGTGCTCCCGGGCGTTGACAAGTGAACGCTGCCCGTCCAGCTGCGTCTCTCTAATATCTGGCGACTATTAGCCGCGGCGCCTCGCGCTTATGGACGTAATTTGTTAGCGCGCCGCCCGCACCAGCTACTGGGCATGATTAACGTGTCGTCAACACGATAGCCGCAGCGAAATGATAATAATAATAGCGGCGAGCGAGGCGCGCGCCGGACGGCGCCCGGAAAAATACGGCGGCGGCGGTGGAGGCGCCGGCGGCGGCACATGCCGTGTTTTCATTCCTCTGGCAGGGCCGGATTTAGCGCTCACGTGTGGTCTGACAGCTCGGCCCTCCTGGCCACACTAGCCTCTGCCCTCCTGTCGTTTCCACCCTAAAGTCTTCCACCTTACGCGCGGTCACATATGGGATATGCTCAATACTGTTCATTTCTGGGGAGTTCGACAGGTCACCGAAGTGTCTAAACTGAGAAGAGTTTTCCTGGAGTCACTCTGTAGTAATTCTGTGTGGGGTGTCGCATTGTCCTACTGGAATTGCCCCAGTCTCGAAGTACCTGTTGAGCAGCGCATAAAAATTTTCTTAATTTTAAGTTATTTCGCCTCTGGTTCTCCAGATATCTAGCCAAGTACACTGCAGTTTAAGGGGAGAAGAAGTCTTCAACCTGTAAGGTGTCCGTAGGCCCTTACTATAACTTTGCACTCGGCACAGGTCGATAGGGCGGACAATCGATTGTGACGTGTTGCGAGATCGAGTGTCGAGATGCGCCAGAGTGGTTGTCGGGAATGGTGTGTGTGTGAAGGCCATTGTTGAAATACAGGTTCTTTAACGGAGAAGGGTGTCGCCATCGCCGTGGTTAGACCCCTAACTAATAGATTAATAAATGGCTCTGAGCACTATGGGACTTAACATCTATGGTCATCAGTCCCCTATAACTTAGAACTACTTAAACCTAACTAACCTTAGGACATCACACAACACCCAGCCATCACGAGGCAGAGAAAATCCCTGACCGCGCCGGGAATCGAACCCGGGAACCCGGGCGTGGGAAGCGAGAACGCTACCGCACGACCCCGAGATGCGGGCAATAGATTAATACTGGGAAAGTGAAGAAGTACCATTATGAAAGTAATCAGCGACGTTACCAGTGCCGATATGGAGTTTCGCGTCTACCGCGCCAGCCTAACCTTGGTTTGCAGTGTTGGATGCAGTGATGGATCAGCGTGTGACGATAATGGAAAATGAAGAAAGCCTGTGCTGAGATTATCCGTAATTAGATATGTTACACTGACTTAACCGACAGGAAGAAGGTGCTGTGATACCCAAATGATTAGCTATTCAGAGCATTCACACAAGACAGGCGCCGGTGGTGACACCTACAACGTGCAGACAGGAGGAAAGTTTCCAACCGATTTCTCATACACAGAGAGCAGTTGACCGGCGTTGCCTGGTGAAACGTTGTTGTGATGCCTCGTGTAAGGAGGATAAATGCGTGCCATCACGTTTCCGACTTTGATAAAGGTCGCATTGTAGCCTGTCGCGATTGCGGTTTATTGTATCGAGCCATTGCTGATCGCGTTGGTCGAGATCCAATGACTGTTAGCAGAATATGTAATCGGTGGGTTCAGGAGGGTAATACGGAACGCCGTGCTGCATCCCAATGTCCCCGTATCACTAGCAGTCGAGATGACAGGCATCTTCGTAACGGATCGTGCAGCCACGTGTCGATCCCTGAGTCAACAGATGGGGACGTTTGCAAGACAACAACCATCTGCACGAACAGTTCGATGACGTTTGCAGCAGCATGGGCTATCAGCTCGGGGACCGTGGCTGCAGTTACCCTTAACGCTGCATCACGGACAGGAACGCCTGAGATACTGTACTGAACGACGAACCTGGGTGCACTAATGCAAACGTCATTTTTTCGGATGAATCCAGGTTCTGTCAACAGCATCATGATGGTCGCATCCGTGTTTGGCAACATCGCGGTGAACGCACATTGGAAGCGTGTATTCGTCATCGCCATACTAGCGTATCACACGGCGTGATGGTATGGGGTGCCATTGGTTACACGTCTCGGTCACGTCTTGTTCCCATTGACGGCACTTTGGACTGTGGACGTTACATTTCAGATGTTTTACGACCCGTGGCTCAACCCTTCATTCGATCCCTGTGAATAGCTATATTTCCGCACGAAAATGCACGACCGCATGTTTCAGATCTTGTACGGACCTTTCTGGATACAGAAAATGTTCGACTGCTAACCTGGCCAGCACATTCTCCAGAATTCTCACCAATTGAAAACGTCTGGTCAGTGTCGGCCGAGCAACTGTCTCGTCACAATACGCCAGTCACTACTCTTGATGAACTGTGGTATCGTGTTGAAGCTGCATGGGCAACTGTACCAGTACACGCCATCCAAGCTCTGTTTGACACAATGCCCAGGCGTTATTACGGCCAGAGGTGGTTGTTCTGGGTACTGATTTCTGAGGATCTATGAACCCAAATTGGGTAAAATGTAATCACATGTCAGTTCTATTATGGTATATTTGTCCAATGAATACCCGTTTATATTCTGCATTTCTTCTTGGTGTAGCAGTTTTAATGGCGAGTAGTGCAGAATACTTGCACTTCCGTGCTTTCCAGTAAAACAGTTCAGATAAATACTGGGATGGTTGATTTGAAAACTGCGCAGCCGATTTCTGGCCGAGCCCTGCGCTGATGAGCTCGTCGTGTATGGGACGCCAGACCTGACCTTCCGCGCTTCCCGCGCGCGTGGTCCTGGGTTCGGTTCCCGGCGGGGTCAGGTATTTTCACCTGCCTCGAGATGACTGGGTGTTTGTGTTGTCCTCATCATTTCATCATCATTCATGAAAGTGGCGAGATTGGACTGAGCAAAGGTTGGGAATTTGTACGGTCGCTGACAAACACGCAGTTCATCGCCCCCACAAACCAAACATCATCATCTGACTTTCCTCACAACGAGTGACAGGCAGAGTTGTGGAGCTGGTGGCGGCAACTGGGAGAGGCCACAGCAGACTAGCCCGCTGTGCAGCGCGAGACAGCCGGCGTCGAGACGGAGGAACGGATGGCACGGCGAGGGAAATTTGCGGCAGGGTCAGGAGAGGAGGGAGGGAGGGGGGGGAGGTCTAAAACACTGCGGGGGGAGAGGAGGGGGGGGCTAAAGGACATCCCCAAGTTTATCCGCGCTCCGGCAGCTCGCAGCAGCGCCTTGCGGTCGCCGCTATCTGGAGACGCCGGGACACAGTGAAATACAGCCCCGCCACCTTCGGAGGAGCTCGATGGCTGGCCGGAGTCGCGCCGCCGCTCCAGTGAAATACGTCAGCACCGGCGGCTGCGACAGCTGCGGGCCAGCCCTGCTGGACCCAACGGCGAATGCTGGACCACACTCAGAGAGAGGCGTCACCTGCTACAAACTAGGTGGTGACCACCTGTCAAAAGGCTGAATAGCCACCTTTTGTACCGCTGACCAGGAGGAAGAGGATAGTGAGGTGCTCGAAGGTACCGATAGGGGTGTGAAGCCATGGAGACTACAGTATCGTGGCCAGCTGGACTCGGTTCCTCAGCTGAGAATTCACAGCGCAAGGAGCCTGATGGATGTCCTCCCACAGATTATGGATAGGATTTGAATCCGGGGAGTTTGGTGCCCAGGCGAGCACAGGTAACTCATACCGGTGCTCTTCGAACCACGCTCGTGCACTGTGAGCTGTGTAATGCGTTGCATTGTCTTACTGGTAAACGCCATTGCGCCGAGGAAAAATAAAACGCTTTCAGGGATGGTCAGGGTCGCCAAGGAAAGATGCATACTTATGTTCTACACCTACATCATCTACATTTATGTTCCGCAAGCCACCCAACAGTGTGTGGCGGAGGGCACTTTACGTGCCACTGTCATTACCTCACTTCCCTGTTCCAGTCGCGTATGGATCGCGGGAAGAACGACTGCCGGAAAGCCTCCGTGCGCGCTCGAATCTCTCTAATTTTACATTCGTGATCTCCTCGGGAGGTATAAGTAGGGGGAAGCAATATATTCGATACCTCATCCAGATACGCAACCCTCTCGAAACCTGGACAGCAGGCTACACCACGATGCAGAGCGCCTCTCTTGCAGAGTCTGCCACTCGAGTTTTCTAAACATCTTCGTAACGGTATCACGCTTACCAAACAACCCTGTGACGAAACGCGCCGCTCTTCTTTGGATCTTCTCTATCTCCTCTGTCAACCCGACATGGTACGGATCCCACACTGACGAGCAATACTCAACCATAGGTCGAACGAGTGTTTTGTAAGCCACCTTCTGTGTTGATGAACTACATTTTCTAAAGACTCTCCCAGTGAATCAAACTGGCACACGTCTTGCCAACAATTAATTTTATATGATCATTCCACTTCAAATCGTTCTCTACGCATACTCCCCGATATTTTACAGAAGTAACTGCTACCAGTGTTTGTTCCGCTATCATATAATCATACAATAAAGGATTGCTCTTTCTATGTATGTTAAGGGTCAGTTGTCACTCCCTGCACCAAGTGCCTACCCGCTGCAGATCTTCCTGCATTTTGCTGCAATTTTCTAATGCTACAACTTCTCTGTATATTACAGCATCATTCGCGAAAAGCCACATGGAACTTCCGACACTATCTACTAGGTCATATATATATATATATATATTGTGAAAAGCAATGGTCCCATAATGCTACCCTGTGGCACGCCAGAGGTTACTTCAACGTCTGTAGACGTCTCTCCATTGATAACAACATGCTGTGTTCTGTTTGCTAATAACTCTTCAATCCATCCACGCACCTGGTCTGATATTCAGTAGGCTCTTACTTCGTTTATCAGGCGACAGTGCGGAACTCTATCGAACGCCTTCCGGAAGTCAAGGAAAATGGCGTTTACCTGGGAGCCTGTATCTAATATTTTCTGCGTCTCATGAACAAATAAAGCGAGTTGGGTCTCACACGATCGCTGTTTTCGGAATCCATGTTTATTCGTACAGTGCAGATTCTGGGTTTCCAGAAATTACATGACACGCGAGCAAAAAACATTTTCTAAAATTCTACAACAGATCAATGTCAGAGATATAGGTCTATAGTTCTGCGCATTGCTCGACGACCCTTGATCCACTGTGCGTTACAGACCGGCGATATCACACAGGGAATGCCATGGAAACATTCGCCGGACCATAACGCTCCTTCCATCGGCCTTGACCCTCGAAAATGGCCATACACTCCAACGGCCATGTTTACAACGGAGCATAAAACATTGTTGACTTCGAAAGGTCACCTGTCGCCAGTCTGTGGACAGCCATTTCCGGTATTGGTGTGCCAGTTCCAACCTTCGCGGCCGATGAAACGCAGTCAGCATGGGTGCACGAACCAGACAGACGCCTGCTGCTGAGGTCCATACGAAGAAACTTTCGCTGAAGGGTCGTTGAGGAGACACTGCTGGTAGCCGCTTGGTTCATCTAGGCGGCCAGCTGCTCAAAATTTGTACTTGTACATCTATTCGCCCGTTCACATCTCCACACTTGTCGTTCGCCCCTGTCATCTACGGTCGGCAGTGCAACACAGTTGGAGGGAGACATTTTGCCATTCATTGTGTACTTCAACCACGGAGGTGCGAGAACTGTTCACAATCTCAGCCTTTTCGGCAACGCTTCCACCTTTGGCTCGAAAGCCAGTGATCGTACCCTTTTGGACGTCACATAAATCTCTCGATTTCCGCATTACGACAACTACACAGTTTCCCGCCCCCCCCCCCCCCCCCCCCCCCCCTACCACGACACGCTTTATATACTCTCCACTGCTAGTTCTGCCGGCTGGTCCCGGCGGAGGTTCGAGTCCTCCCTCGGGCATGGGTGTGTGTGTTTCTCCTTAGGGTAATGTAGGTCAAGTAGTGTGTATGCTTAAGGACTGATGACCTTAGCAGTTAACTCCCATAAGATTTCACACACATTTGAACTTTTTTTTTTTTTGTTGCGAGTTCTGTCGTCTTCCGTATCCGTGTGGTTACTGCACGCTGAATTCGGACATACGCGGTACTCACATTACTGTGAATGCACAGTGGAGTTGAAATGGGGAGTAGAACAGACACACATCTGCAACTCTAAGGACTTCCTGTAGTATCGCAGGCTACTACGTATCACGGAATCTGCTGTACCTGCCAGCTTTGATGTGGTCTCCCTGTTTATCGAAGTACCTCTTAAAGGCTCGTTGGAAATGATGACGGAGGAGAATGAGATTTTTCACTCTGCAGCGGAGTGTGCGCTGGTATGAAACTTCCTGGCAGATTAAAAACTGTGTGCAGGTCCGAGACTCGAACTCGGGACCTTTGCCTTTCGCGGGCAAGTGCTCTACCATCTGAGCTATCCAAGCACGACTCACGCTCCGTCCTCACAGCTTCAATTCTGCCAGTACCTCGTCTCCTACCTTCCAAACTTTACAGAATCTCTGCTGCCACGAAGTTTCAATGACGGAGGAATTTTACGATGCTCCGCTGCACTTGTTCAGGCCAGGGACGGGAAAAACCGACCGGTTAAAACCGATACCCGTGTTTTAGTTCGGAATAACCGGTATTTTTCGATACTTGTTTGCTGTCGGTTATAACAGGTGTTTTTATTTTTTACTAATAACCGGATACAAAAATCAATTTGGAATAGCAGACGTAATTTTTTTTTAAACCAGTGATGTTTATTCGTACAACTTTCACGCTTTCCAAACATTAGGCTGTCACAGAAAATGGTAAAAGCGATCAGTGCTTTTTAAACCAGTGATGTCTATTCGTACAACTTCCACTCTTTCCAAACATAGGGTTGTCACAGAAAATGGTAAAAGCGATCGGTGCTAGTTCAATAACAAAGTCGACAGTTAGAAATGCACAACAAATGCTGTGGTACAGGCTTGGTGAGCCAATAACATATCTGATCGCATGTGGCGTGGCCCATTAGATGGTACATGTGTTGGTGCGGTGAGCAAGATATCAAAAATGGCTCTGAGCACTATGGGACTTAACACCTGAGGTCATCAGTCCCCTAGAACTTAGACCTACTTCAAACTAACTAACCTAAGGACATCACACACATCCGTGCCCGAGGTAGGATTCGAACCTACGGCCGTAGCAACAGCGCGGTCCCGTACTGAAGCGCCTGGAACCGCTCGGCCACAGCAGCCGGCTCGCATGGCACAGCAAGTTTCGTAAGAAACCGATTTCACATGGGATACGTGCCGCACAACCAATGGAAGTCACAATGAACCTCTTATAGAACTAAGGTAAAGAAAGTTAAGTAAATGAATTAACATGTGTTTTCAAAGTTGTAACGTCCTTTTTATATACCCCATATTGCGCGACCCTTCTTGGAAACGAACGCTATCGGAATTTTCGTCAATTAAATTATCCGTAATGCACAATGGCTCTCTACAAACGTCTGCCAGTGTGGTTTGTTGATGGTTTCCATGGCACTCTAACTTCCTGCTAAACGAACCCGTAACGAAACGCGCAACTCTTCTTTGTATATTCTCTGTCTCCCTATTAAATATGAATAAGCTCACCAAACTGACGAGTAACGCTCTGTAGCAGGTCGAACAACTGTTGTGAAAGGAACTGCTTTCGTGAATTAATCACATTACATCACGATTATTCGAATCAATGTCAGCCTGGAGTCCGCTTTTTCTACAGTTATTTGTATCTACTCTTTTCCCCCCTGCTGTTCAGTCTATATATCGAAGTAGCAATGACGGAAACAATAGAAAGTTTCAAGAAATGGATTAAAATTTAGGGTGAACGGATGTCAATGACAAGATCGTCACTGAAAGTTAAGAAGAATTACAGGGTGGACTGAACAGAATGAACTGTTTAATCAGTAAAGGACACGGACTGAGACTAAGCCGAAGAAAGACGACAGGAATGAGAAGTGTCAGAAATGAGATTAGCGAGAAACTTAGCGTCATCAAAACTGGTGACAACAAAGTACACGAAGTAATAAATTTCTCCTGAATAGTGACTCTTATTTACGTCTTAATTAAGATCAGTTACGTTATTTTTACGAACTACATTTTTACTTACGTATATTTTGAGTTAACAGTTCAAAAATGGTTCAAATGGTTCTGAGCACTATGGGACTTAACTTCTGAGGTCATCAGCTCCCTAGAACTTAGAACTACTTAAACCTAACTATCCTAAGGACATCACACACACCCACGCCCGAGGGAGGATTCGAACCTCCGACCGTAGCGGTCGCGCAGTTCCAGACTGTAGCGCCTAGAACCGCTCTGCCACACCGGCCGGCTGAGTTATCAGTCATACGGCATCCAGAGGCCACTGTGACTGACTGTTATAAAATAATATTATTACAATCACAAAGTTTTATAATACGCAATCTTTGTGATGATCATTTGACAGCTGTTTAAGAGCTGGGACCCTTAATGCTGTACGTTTAGAGATTAATCTTTTGCTATCAATGACGGTGTGTTTGTTGTATAGACATTATGTTATTAAAAATTTGTGTGTATGCGTTATCTGTGATTTCAAAATTCGATCAAGAAAAGCCTAAATCTCAGAACTTTCGAACCCAGTAATCTACAAAATTTATTGTAAAAATTGCACGAAATTCTACATCGGACAAACTGGAAGAAACATTAGATTCAAGGGACATACGAGAGCATGTCAAAGCGATCAGCCATCTTTCTACCTACATGCAAAAAGTGAAAAATCACAAAATGGAAAACACTGAAAACACCGTGTGAATATAACGCAAAATATCTGAAGAACATACTATGAGTACTTTGGAAGAATTGGAGATACACACACATACGAGAACTTTCCAGAACGACTAACACAGTGAGCAAATTGACCTGAAACACGTGCCCTACTTAAATAATTTTATTGAAGTTTTCGACCACGGCAAAGGGTGAGCCTATGTGATTACAGAAAATACCTGCAAAAAAACTTTTAACGAAATAATATCTATGCAACGAATATGCCATTCGCAACTCTCGAAAATGAAAAATGTGTGTACAAACAGCATCTAAGGATCCCAACCGTCCAATAATTATCACGAAAAATTTCATATTATAAAAGTTACATGTTTGTAGTAACAATATTTCGTAATAGGCAGGTCACAGTTGGCCAAATGATCGACAACTACACCTAGAAGAAAGTAAAAATTTAATGTACAAAAATAACTTTATTGATCATAAGTAGGACGTAAATAAGGTTCATTATTCACGAAACCCCCAGGGGGACTTGAAAGTTGCATTGTAATTAATAATGGTCAAGCTTGCACAGGAATCCCTAAACACAAGCAAATAACTGCATCTACTGGAACTGATTTCTTATAAATTGCGATAGGAAAAAATCGTTTTATTTTATGGCCAAATTTGGTGTTACAACGTACCACCTTTTCTGTTATTTTTCTAGTTTCTTTGATACCTATCCCAAATTACTTGTTATGTTTTTACTAATTTCAAATATGTGTGAAATCTTATGGGACTTAACTGCAAAGGGCATCAGTCCCTAAGCTTACACACTACTTAACCTAAATTATCCTAAGGACAAACACACACACCCATGCCCGAGGGAGGACTCGAACCTCCCCCGGGATCAGTCGGAAACGTTTTCTCTAATTTGGTATTAATCTTTTTGGAAAATTGTGTGTTATTCTTTGCCACATTCTGTGTCTTCTTTTGTCAAGTTGGGCGACATTGTTGCCGAAGTCGACATTAATTTTCGAAAATTTGGAGTCCGTTTTGACAAACACGGTAACGTTTTTGGAAAATTCGTTAAAATTATCTGGCAGGTTCAATCTTACTCTTTGCCAAATTCAGTGCTGTTTTCCCCCACATTCCGTGTAGTGTTTTCCCAACTTCCGTGATATTTTTCCCTAAATTTGGTGTCATTTTTTCCAGATTCTGTGTTTTTGAGTCATTCGGTGTTACCTTCCTCCCATATTTTTCCTTATTTTTGCCATATTTAGTGTATTTTGCCAACTTCTGTGTCCCGTTTTTGCTAAATTTCAGTTCCTTTTTTGGCTAAATTCGATGTTTCCTTCACAATTTCAGTGCTATTGTAGTCGTCGCAGCAAACTCTGTTGCGCAGGAAATAAAATGTAAGTTTAAGATTACACACGAACCTAAGCTTTGAGATTAAAAGTTAAAGTGCAATTTTAACATTCCATAGCGATCAGTTACGAACATGAGTAAACTGCCGATCTCAGATTTCAAAAATGGTTCAAATGACTCTAAGCACTATAGCACTTAACATCTGAGGTTATCAGTCCCCTAAACTTCGAAGTACTTAAACTAAACTAATCTAAAGACATCGCAGACATCCATGCCCGAGGCAGGATTCGAAGCTGCGACCGTAGCAGCAGCGCGTTTGCGGACTGAATCGTCTAGAACCGCTCGACCACAATGGCCGGCTTCTCAGACTTAAACCTTTTTATAGTAGTACGACAAAATTACAAATTTCGCGATATCTCGAAAAAATGGCCGATTTCGCGTTATTTCGATAAAAACTGCTCATTTCTCGTTATTTTTCACTTTATCGTTGACACGGACTTTTCCTGTACATACTAATAAAGTATCGATTGTCTTCCTGATGTCACCGGCCGCGCTCCTGCTGCTGCTGCTACGGTCTGTAAGAAGAAACGTCTGAGGAAATGTTGCACAGATACTCAGTTAGAGCATGATAATATTCCACGCAACTGCTACTTTCGGAGGTTCGAATCCTGCCTCGGGCATGCATGTGTGTGATGTCTTTAGGTTAGTTATGTTTAAGTAGTTCTAAGTTCTAAGGGACTGATGACCTCACATTGTAAGTCCCATAGTGCTTAGAGCCACTTGAATCATCTTCCTGATGTGAAACTTCCTGACAGATTACAACTGTGTGCCGGACCGAGACTCGAACTCGGGACTTTTTCAATTCGCGTGCAAGATCTCTACCAACTGAGCTACCCAAGCACGACCCAGCGAACACTCCGCTGCAGAGTGAAAATCTCATTCTGGAAACATCTTCCCGATGTCAAAGAGCACTGCTGTAGCTCGTGGTCTAGTGGCTAGCGCAGCTGCCTCTGGATCACGGGGGCCCGGGTTCGATTTCCGGCCGGATTGGCATCTTCTCTGCCCGGAGAGTGGGTGTTTGTGTTGTACTCAACATTTCACCATCATTCGTGACAGTGGCCTGGTCGGATTGTGTAAAAATTGAGACTTGGTACGGGCGCTGATGACCGCTCAGTTGAGTGCACCACAAACCAAACATCACCACCACCATCAAAGAGCACGGTGACTATCTGGGATACTCCCTCTACGGCGCTCTATATCTCGTGAACGAACAGGGAGAATTAAGCTAATTTTTTGTCGGGTGGTCGGTACTGTGTTAATACCCAGCAGGCAAACTACACAGCTCCGGATGGACGGCACGCAATGCGCCGTCAGGTCTGCTTCTCTCCCGCAGCAGTCTCCATCCTGAGGACAGTAATTTTTAGTGCGGCGCGCGCCCTCCCGCCGCCTCCGAGACGCCACAAGACTGATGGACCGCCTGCCCCCGACGGACACTGGCTGCCAGCCACTAATAGCCCACCCCCGCCATCCCCGGTCCGCCCCCGCAACGCCGCCACACTCGTCGCGCCGCCTCCGGCTGTAATTGCTAGCGACAGCGATTCCGGGGCTCTGGCGGTGACCGATGGACGTCCGTGTCGGCATATCAGACTCTGTTCTCTCCTATCCTCTCGGCTACTGAAGACCCTTATAGGAAGCGGCAAGCGAACCGAATGAAAGACTTGCTCAGAACAGGAGAAGAAGTGTGCTGGGAAAACATCAGGGTGAGAGTTGGGGCGTAACAGTCCTGCAGACAACTAGGAACTCGTCGCTAATTAGGGTCGGGTGTTCCAAAGTGACCCTTACAACTTTGAGCACCCTACTTCTGAAACGGGGATAGGTATAAAGGTGCGGTTTGCACTACAGTGTCCGCACACACAAACCAAAGATTTCTTTTAATTTTTATTTACTTTCTTTTCACTTTAGTTAATGACGAATATGGTGACCCACCGGCTTATGGCACACAATGAGGAATGGCGGGTCGAGACCAAATATACACTAATGCATATTAAAATTGCTACACCAAGAAGAAATGCAGACGATCAACGGGTACACACTGGACAAATATACACTCCTGGAAACTGAAATAAGAACACAGTGAATTCATTGTCCCAGGAAGGGGAAACTTTATTGACACATTCCTGGGGTCAGATACATCACATGATCACACTGACAGAACCACAGGCACATAGACACAGGCAACAGAACATGCACAATGTCGGCACTAGTACAGTGTATATCCACCTTTCGCAGCAATGCAGGCTGCTACTCTCCCATGGAGACGATCGTAGAGATGCTGCATGTAGTCCTGTGGAACGGCTTGCCATGCCATTTCCACCTGGCGCCTCAGTTGGACCAGCGTTCGTGCTGGACGTGCAGACCGCGTGAGACGACGCTTCATCCAGTCCCAAACATGCTCAATGGGGGACAGATCCGGAGATCTTGCTGGCCAGGGTAGTTGACTTACACCTTCTAGAGCACGTTGCGTGGCACGGGATACATGCGGACGTGCATTGTCCTGTTGGAACAGCAAGTTCCCTTGCCGGTCTAGGAATGGTAGAACGATGGGTTCGATGACGGTTTGGATGTACCGTGTACTATTCAGTGTCCCCTCGACGATCACCAGAGGTGTACGGCCAGTGTAGGAGATCGCTCCCCACACCATGATGCCGGGTGTTGGCCCTGTGTGCCTCGGTCGTATGCAGTCTTGATTGTGGCGCTCACCTGCACGGCGCCAAACACGCATACGACTCTCATCGCTGAAGACGACATGTCTCCATTCGTCCCTCCATTCACGCCTGTCACGACACCACTGGAGGCGGGCTGCACGATGTTGGGGCGTGAGCGGAAGACGGCCTAACGGTGTGCGGGACCGTAGCCCAGCTTCATGGAGACGGTTGCGAATGGTCCTCGCCGATACCCCAGGAGCAACAGTGTCCCTAATTTGCTGGGAAGTGGCGGTGCGGTCCCCTACGGCACTGCGTAGGATCCTACGCTCTTGGCGTGCATCCGTGCGTCGCTGCGGTCCGGTCCCAGGTCGACGGGCACGTGCATCTTCCGCCGACCACTGGCGACAACATCGACGTACTGTGGAGACCTCACGCCCCACGTGTTGAGCAATTCGGCAGTATGCCCACCCGGCCTCCCGCATGCCCACTATACGCCCTCGCTCAAAGTCCGTCAACTGCACATACGGTTCACGTCCACGCTGTGGCTCGCTGCTACCAGTGTTAAAGACTGCGATGGAGCTCCGTATGCCACGGCAAACTGGCTGACACTGACGGCGGCGGTGCACAAATGCTGCGCAGCTAGCGCCATTCGACGGCCAACACCGCGGTTCCTGGTGTGTCCGCTGTGCCGTGCGTGTGATCATTGCTTGTACAGCCCTCTCGCAGTGTCCGGAGCAAGTATGGCGGGTCTGACACACCGGTGTCAATGTGTTCTTTTTTCCATTTCCAGGAGTGTATTATAGTAGAACTGACATGTGATTACATTTTCACGCAATATGGATGCATAGATCGTGAGAAATCAGTAACCAGAACAACCACCTCCGACCGTAATTATGGCCTTGATACGCCTGGGCATTGAGTCAAACTGAGCTTCGATGGCGTGTACAGGTACAGCTGCCCATGCATCTTCAACACGATACCACAGTTCATCAAGAGTACTGACTGGCGTATTGTGACGAGCCAGTTGCTCGACCACCATTAACCAGACGTTTTCAATTGGTGACAGATCTGGAGAATGTGCTGGCCAGAGAGCAGTCGAACATTTTCTGTATCCAGAAAGGCACGTACAGGACCTGGAACATGCGATCGTGCAATATCATGCTGAAATGGAGAGTTATGCAGCGATCGAATAAAGGGTACAGCCACGGGTCTTAACAGATCTGAAATGTAACGTCCACCGTTCAAAGTGCCGTCAATGCGAACAAGAGGTGACCGAGACGTGTAACCAATGGCACCCCATACCATCACGCCGGGTGATAAGCCAGTATGGCGATAACGAATACGCGTTTCCGATGTGCGTTACCGCGATGTCGCCAAACACGGATGCGACCATCATGATGCTGTAAACAGAACCTGGATTCATCCGATAAAATGACGTTTTAAAATTCGTGCAGCCAGGTTCGTCGTTGAGTGCACCATCGCAACTGGACTCGCATTCGGGAGGTCGACGGTTCAATCCCGTCTCCGACCATCCTGATTTAGGTTTTCCGTGATTTCCCTAAATCGTTTCAGGCAAATGCCGGGATGGTTCCTTTGAAAGGGCACGATTTCCTTCCCAATCCTTCCCAAACCCGAGCTTGCGCTCCGTCTCTAATGACCTCGTTGTCGACGGGACATTAAACACTAATCACCACCACCACACCATCGCAGGCGCTCCTGTCTGTGATACAGCGTCAAGGGTAACCGCAGCCACGGTCTCCGAGCTGATAGTTCGTGCTGCTTCAAACGTCGTCGAACTGTTCGTGCAGATGGTTGTTGACTTGCAAAAGTCCCCATCTGTTGACTCAGAGATCGAGACGTGGCTGCACGATCCGTTACAGCCATGTGGATAAGATGCCTGTCATCTCGACTGCTAGTGATACGAGGCCGTCGGGATCCAGCACGGCGTTCTTTATTACCCTCCTGAGCCCACAGATTCCATATTCCGCTAACAGTCATTGGATCTCGACCAACGCGAGCAGCAATGTCGCGATACGATAAACCGCAATCGCGATAGGCTACAATCCGACCTTTATCAAAGTCGGAAACGCGATGGTACGCATTTCTCCTCGTTACACGAGGCATCCCAACAACTTCTTACCAGGCAACGCCGGTCAACTGCTGTGTGCATGAGAAATCGGTTGGAAACTTCCCTCATGTCAGCACGTTGTAGGTGTCGCCACCGGCGCCAGCCTTGTGGAATGCTCTGAAAAGCTAATCACTTGCATATCACAGCATCTTCTTCCTGTCGGTTAACGTTCACGTGCCTACCGGTGTGACCGAGCGGTTCTAGGCGCTTCGCTCTGGAACCGCGCGACCGCTACAGTCGCAGGTTCGAATGCTGCCTCGGGCATGGATCTGTGTGATGTCCTTAGGTTAGTTAGGTTTAAGGAGTTCTAAGTTCTAGGGGACTAATGACCTCAGATGTTAAGTCCCATAGTGTTCAGAGCCATTTTTGAAAATTCGCGTCCTTAGCACGCCGTTTTGGTGGTGTAGCAATTTTAATGGCCAGTAGTGTATCTCCCAGGACTAGTGGAACTTCCAGTGACGTCTCAGAAGCACACTGACCTCCAGTCAGGGGCACCCAAGCTTCGAGGGATCCTGGAATGTAGTGAAGAGGGCGAGTTCTGGGTGTCTGGGCACGACTCATCACAACATGCACTTATCTCGGGCCCAACCAAATCGGTCCGTCAGGTGTCTCGACAGCTGCATCAACTGCTAACTACTGTGCACAGAGTGCTACACAGAGCACTGAAGCTGACGCCTACAAGGTGCGCCTGCTGCGCTCACTACAACCTGTTGATGGACCAGTGTACAAAACATTTGCAACTGACATTCTGAGAGCTTTTGATAATGTTGACTGGAATACTCTCTTTCAAATTCTGAAGGTGGCAGGGGTAAAATACAGGGAGCGAAAGGCTATTTACAATTTATACAGAAACCAGATGGCAGTTATAAGAGTCGAGGGACATGAAAGGGAAGCAGTGGTTGGGAAGGGAGTGAGACAGGGTTGTAGCCTCTCCCCGATGTTATTTAACCTGTATATTGAGCAAGCAGTGAAGGAAACAAAAGAAAAGTTCGGGGTAGGTATTAAAATCCATGGAGAAGAAATAAAAACTTTAGGTTCGCCGATGACATTGTAATTCTGTCAGAGACAGCAAAGGACTTGGAAGAGCAGTTGAACGCAATGGATAGTGTCTTGAAAGGAGGATATAAGATGAACATCAACAAAAGCAAAACGATGATAATGGAAAGTAGTCGAATTACGTCGGGCGATGCTGAGGGAATTAGATTAGGAAATGAGACACTTAAAGTAGTTAAGGAGTTTTGCTATTTGGGGAGCAAAATAACTTATGATGGTTGAAGTAGAGAGGATACAAAATGTAGACTGGCAATGGCAAGGAAAGCTTATTTGAAGAAGAGAAATTTGTTAACATCTAGTACAGATTTTAGTGTCAGGAACTCGTTTCTGAAAGTATTTGTATGGAGTGTAGTCGTGTATGAAAATGAAACATGGACGATAAATAGTTTGGACAAGAAGAGAATAGAAGCTTTCGAAATGTGGTGCTACAGAAGAATGCTGAAGATTAGATGGGTAGATCACGTAAGTAATGAGGTGTTGAAGAGGATTGGGGAGAAGAGGAGCTTATGGCACAACTTGATAAGGGGAAGGGATCGGTTGGTAGGACACGTTCTGAGGCATCAAGGGATCACCAATTTAGTATTGGAGGGCAGCGTGGAGAGTAAAAATCGTAGAGGGAGACCAAGAGATGAATACACTAAGCAGATTCAGAAGGATGTACGTTGCAGTAGGTACTGGGAGATGAAGAAGCTTGCACAGGATAGAGTAGCATGGAGAGCTGCATCAAACCAGTCTCAGCACTGAAGACCACAACAGCAGCAACAATAACCGTACAGTTTTCAAAAACATTAACTACATTTCAACTTTTGCATATCATGGATTCGAAGTTATACCGTCTGAACGTAATATTCCAAATTGCCTTCTAGGGTGGATTTTAGCGTTAAAAGTGCAACTGTGCAAAAGCGCCGAAAAAATACGCATTGTATTTGTTTGACCCCCTTTATATTCTTGCCATGATTGATCGAGATAATGTATTTACACTTTAACGTCCCCTTAGAAAAATTAGTAAATTACTGTGCTCGTAAATCCCTTACGTTATTTGATTTTCAAACAGCTGAGCTGTACGGAACGTACTAGGACATTTCGCTCTTTACCTATTCTGATCAACGCTAAACTGACACACATTAACCTATACCTTTCACAAATCACTTACCTCACAAAACCTTGTTTACTAAAACTGCTGCAATACAGCGAGCGCCACTACTGCCAGCTAAATAAAAGATTCTAACTACTGAAGGCACTAACTACTGACAGACATAGTTAGCAAATGAAAGATTTCGATAGAGAACCAACAATGTATTTACCTTAACAGTGTTCAAAAGTCATAATATATATAGCAGTTCATGACATCCAGTGTTACAAATTTACTGTCTCTGTCCAGATCATCGGCTCTCAAAACTCCCTCATCTCACTCCCCGCATCCACCACTGCTGACGGCTCACCGCCAACTGTGCAACGCTACGCGCTCGTAACAGCCAACTGCCCAACACTACAATAGCAAATATTACAACAATGCCACCCAGCCACAGACTGCACACTGCAGAGCCAGTGATTTTCATACAGAGCGGTACGTGGTTGTGGTGTTACCAATATAAGAACCTAAACAGCCTACTACTTACAACACCTGGGAACGTTCCCTTGTTAGCAGGTGTTCCTGTGTTTTTCAGAGTAACTTCCGTATCACACATCTGCGTGGCGTAGCAGCCGCAGTGGGTGAAGACCGATGGAAGCAAGCGGCTTTGCTTGCGATCTCTCCCTGGCACCCCGCCGGATCCGAGGAGATGTACAGTGCTTGTTTGGCTGTGTGAGGCGGCGCGCCGCTCTTGATCCCGCGGCTGCGAAGTTAACCGGCGGCGGCGCTGCGAGATGTCAAAGGTGAGAGTGAGGAGGCGTGGGGCGGCGTGCCAGCCCGCGGCTTAGCGGCGGCCGGGGGCGGGGGGCGGAGGGCGCCTTAAAAGCAAAGCGTGGTCGCGGCGGCGGGCGCCGGGGCGAGGCCCGCGCCCTCAGGAGCGTCGCTGAGCGATGGCGCCGCCGTGACGGACGACGCCGGGCGTCGCCGCGCATCCCAACGCGCTCCGGCACGTGCGTGCAGCAAGTGGGCGTAAAGAGCCGTCCAGCACTTGCTCACCGACGACTGTACTAGAAGAATACCTATCTCTCTCTACCTACGTGTTCGCAGCTCGTGGTCGTGCGGTAGCGTTCTCGCTTCCCACGCCCGGGTTCGATTCCCGGCGGGGTCAGGGATTTTCTCTGCCTCGTGATGACTGGGTGTTGTGTGATGTCCTTAGGTTAGTTAGGTACAAGTAGTTCTAAGTTCTAGGGGACTGATGACCATAGATGTTAAGTCCCATAGTGCTCAGGGCCATTTGAACCATTTTTTTTTTTCTACGTACATCGATTGTAACTCTTAAGTGTCCGTATCGGACATAGAGTAGAAATATCTCTGGAGTGAGCATTCAGAAGCGCAGAATTGATTTTGTCCGACATTTATCCTATAAATTATGAATGTTGTTATATCGCTAGTAAATACAGATTCCCTTCGTAAATGCTGTGGATTTAGTACAGACGTTTTGCAGGCACCATAGCACTTAACGTCTGATATTTGAAATAAATTGGGCTCTTAGCTTTGAAGAGCAAAATGAACGAGCATGACGTCACAGAAGCTTCACGTCAGCATGTATTTACACTGTCTTTCATGTCACATCTCGTCAAGTCGCTTAACACAGTATTGAACGGCGAAATTGGGGTTTTGAGTCACCATCACTAATATGCATAAAATGTTAGGATACAGTATCAGAACTGAGGAGCTAACAACGCCAACGTTTGTCACTGGCTGAAGCAAACTTTATATCCTATGTTCTTGATCAATTATGTTTGGTAAATTACTGAGAAGTGAGACAACGTCTCAAAACATCGACAATTATTTGCTAGGGAAAATATTTACGTTCGTACACATCAAAGAAAGCTTCAAACGAATTAATGAAGCCTGTTAAACTTATCCATTATGTTTTTTCTTACGTAATTAATAACGTCATAAACAACTGTATTTGACTCCTTCATTCGTTGTCTTCTTATGTTCTTATACATATACATTGTGGGCGTCAGCGCCTTTGTGTTATCGTAAAACCTAAATAACTTTTCGCCTTCAGATATACGACCTCGGTTGTGTAAGAAAGTGGAAAAAATATCCCAGTATTCATGGAACATCTCCAATTTGTCACTAAAACAAAGCGCTATGTTATGAAGATACAACAGTACAAAATCCACTAATATAAGGAGAATGAGCGCGGCGAAAATAGGTTAACTTATGATGTTAACAGACTGGTACCGTCAAAATTTACTTCCTGACAAACCTTATTGTACCGTGAAATGAGACGTTCCGTTGACGACCTGTGCGAATGCCTCGCCGGCCACGGTGGTCTCGCGGTTAAGGCGTTTCAGTCCGGAACCGCGTGACTGCTACGGTCGCAGGTTCGAATCCTGCCTCGGGCATGGATGTGTGTGGTGTCCTTAGGTTAGTTAGGTTTAAGTAGTTCTAAGTTCTAGGGGAATGATGACCACAGATGTTGAATCCCATAGTGCTCAGACCCATTTGAACCATTTTTTCCGAATGCCTCCATTCGAAAGGTATTGTAGAACGTTTTAGTGTTGTGTGACGAGACGTGACGTCACCTGATGGCGGACGCGAATTGGCGTTAAACAATCGACGTCGTCCCTAGATCACGTGACAATTCCAGTTTAATGTTGACAACATTTGCAGGACGCAATGCTCACTCCAGAGGTATTTCTACTCTATGGTATCGGAGCACACTTCACGTCAAATTCCTCAGATGTTAAATCCCATAGTGCTCAGAGCCATTTGACAACAGATTTAAGAAATTAACACGAAAGGAATCCAACAGAGACGTTTCAAGCGGAATGGTTCCGTGTAGGCAGGCTTGGTAGATTAGAAAGACGTAAGTGTGGAGGACGGTACAGTGACGCAATGGCGCCGCTGGCTGGCTGCTCCGCGATTGGTCGTGGCAGGCGGAGCCGTGTGGGCGGAAACAATAAGGTGGAATCAAGCGCCACGGGAGGAACGACGAAGAGAAAAAATAAAATAAAGCAATCGGGCAATTTCCAAAGCCGCGACAGATGAGGGAGTCAAGCTCGGGCGTAAATAAAGGAGGCATTCAGGGAGTCCGCAGCAGCGGAGAGTGTCTTCCAAATAAAAATAAACTGCCCTGTGAGGGGGCGGACGGGGGTGGGATGGGTTGCGCCGCCGGTCGGTTTGTTACCGCTGTTAACAAGACGAGGGACCCATTAAGGGAGGGCGACTCGCGGCCCTCCAATTATAAGGAGGCCCACGCTCCGGTTTTTATTTCGGTATTTCGCTGTCGCGCTGGCGTCTTTCTTTCTTTCCCTTTTTTTCCCCTGCCCTGGCCTCAAGACTTTATAAGGCACTAGTTGGGGACGCGATGGAGGGGGTGGGGGGGGGGGGGGGGGGAAGGAAGGAAGGAAGGGTTCAGCTTGTCTGTTACGGCGGCGACGCGGCCGGGGAAAGAAGGACGGCCCGGCGCGGATTGATGCGGCGTCTTTGCGCCGAACACAGCGGGCGCCGGGCCGTTTATATATCGGCCGCACTAATTGCTTTCAATTAAGAGGCCCGGCGTCTCGCTCTTTTCTTCCCTCCTGACACGCTGTGTGTGGCTGGGCGGTTCCGCCCTTGAGCCCTTCTTCCAGGGCAGGCTAAGGGATTCGGCAGTCACAGCGCGGCCGCCGCTGCCGTAAATGAGGCGATAAACAGAAATAATTGCCTGTGCTAGCGAGCAGAGACTCATTCCGCTGCGAGGGGCACTCCGCTTCGAAGCGTCGCCATTGGTCTGTGCCGGCGGTCATGTGACGTATGACCCCTCCGGTGGCTGTCTTACTGCGGCAATCAGACAACGGAGCAGAAACGACGCGATTACGAATCGGGACAATGTACAGTAAGGCAGGGACTGTTATTACTGATGTAAGGTCTACCATCCCCCCAACTCATCCCAGAAAATATGGTTCGACATGTGAAATTGGATGGACGAGGTGAGTGAAGACCACGTCCATGGGTTGTCGATATTAAGACAAGTATGACCAGCTACTCCAACAACGAGTATCTGATCAGAAGTATGTCGACACCTGTTAGTGGACATTAATATGGGCCGGCCGGGGTGGCCGAGCGGTTCTAGCCGCTACAGTCTGGAACCACGCGACCGATACGGTCGCAGGTTTGAATCCTGCCTCGGGCATGGATGTGCGTGATGTCCTTAGGTTAGTTAGGTTTTAAGTAGTTCTAAGTTCTAGGGGACTGATGACCTCAGAAATTAGGTCCCATAGTACTCAGAGTCATTTGGACATTTGAACATTAATATGGGATATTCCGTCGAAATGTTGGAACACGTGAGGCAATACTGACCTTACGACTTATCTTAGAAGAAAGATTAAGAAAAGGCAAACCTACGTTTCTAGCATTTGTAGACATAGAGAAAGCTTTTGACAATGTTGACTGGAATACTCTTTTTCAAATTCTAAAGGTGGCAGGGGTAAAATACAGGGAGCGAAAGGCTTTTTATAATTTGTACAGAAACCAGATGGCAGTAATAAGAGTCGAGGGGCATGAAAGGGAAGCAGTGGTTGGGAAAGGAGTGAGACAGGGTTGTAGCCTCTCCCCGATGTTATTCAATCTGTATATTGAGCAAGCAGTAAAGGAAACAAAAGAAAAATTTGGAGTAGGTATTAAAATTCATGGAGACGAAGTAAAAACTTTGAGGTTCGCCGATGACATTGTAATTCTGTCAGAGACGGCAAAGGACTTGGAAGAGCAGTTGAACGGAATGGACAGTGTCTTGAAAGGAGGATATAAGACGAACATTAACAAAAGCAAAACGAGGATAATAGAATGTAGTCAACTTAAATCGGGTGATGCTGAGGGAATTAGATTAGGAAATGAGACACTTAAAGTAGTAAAGGAGTTTTGCTATTTAGGAAGTAAAATAACTGATGATGGTCGAAGTAGAGAGGATATAAAATGTAGACTGGCAATGGCAAGGAAAGCGTTTCTGAAGAAGAGAAATTTATTAACATCGAATATAGATTTATGTATCAGGAAGTCGTTTCTGAAAGTATTTGTTTGGAGTGTAGCCATGTATGGAAGTGAAACATGGACGATAACTAGTTTGGACAAGAAGAGAATAGAAGCTTTCGAAATGTGGTGCTACAGAAGAATACTGAAGTTAAGGTGGATAGATCACGTAACTAATGAGGAGGTATTGAATAGAATTGGGGAGAAGAGAAGTTTGTGGCACAACTTGACTAGAAGAAGGGATCGGTTGGTAGGACATGTTTTGAGGCATCAAGGGATCACAAATTTAGCATTGGAGGGCAGCGTGGAGGGTAAAAATCGTAGAGGGAGACCGAGAGATGAGTACACTAAGCAGATTCAGAAGGATGTAGGTTGCAGTAGGTACTGGGAGATGAAGCAGCTTGCACAGGATAGAGTAGCATGGAGAGCTGCATCAAACCAGTCTCAGGACTGAAGACAACAACAACAACATGGGATGTGTGTACGTTTGGCCTTTGTGACGGCTTAGGGACATGTTCAGTGATGCGTCTGAATGTGTGTGTGGAGGAATGGCAACGCGTTCTTCCTCAACAGTCAAAACCAGATATGGTAGTGATGTTGAATCAAGGGGTTTCGAGGATGATGATGATGATGATGATGATGACGTTTGGTTTGTGGGGCGCTCAGCTGCGCGGTTATCAGCACTCGTACAAATTCCCAACCTTTCCTCAGTCGAAGCTCTCCACTTTCATGAATGATGATGAAATGATGAGGACAACACAAACACCCAGTCATCTCGAGGCAGGTGAAAATTCCTGACCCCGCTGGGAATCGAACCCGGGCTCCCGTGCTCGGGAAGGAGTTTTCGAGGAGGAGAGTTGTGTTGAAAGCCCAGTCGACAGTGAGGTCATTAGAGACGGAGCACAAACTCGCAGTGTGTCAAGGATGGGGAACGAAATCGGCCGTGCCCCTTGAAAGGAACCATCCCGGCATTTGCCTGGAGCGATTTAAGGAGATCATGCGAAACCTATATCAGCATGGCCGGTCGCGGGATTGAACCGTCGTCATCCCGAATGCGAGTCCAGTGTGCTAACCACGGCGCCACCTCGCTCGTTTACAATAATAATTCGCTGAAGAAACTAGGCAATTGGTGTGTTAGCGTTTTTTGTGGCAGGCAAGTCGGCTGGCTGTGTCATTTGCAGATTGAAAGACACCGCAGATTCTCTGAAATGACCGCCGTGAAAACCGGAACATTGGCACAGGTCGGTTTCTCGGAGTATGAAATACATCGAGTTCGCCCCCGGTAGCTGAGTGGTCAGCGCGACAGGATGTCAAACCTAAGTGTCCGTGTTCGATTCCCGGCTGGGTCGGAGACTTTGTCTGCTCAGGGACTAGGTGTTGTGTTTTGTCTTAATCATCATCAATTCATCCTCATCGACGCGCAAATAGTGGAAGTTGCGTCAAATCGAAATACTTGCACCCGGCGAACGGTCTACCCGACGCAAGGCCCTAGTCGGGCGACATTTCTTAAGTACGTCGAACGGTACTCCCAGGCTGGGTTGCGCACCAAATAGTGTCTCAGAGAATCACAGATCAGAGGTAATTAGAATATTGCACCAATATTGCATACTAAGTTCAGAAAGGTGAAAAAGTAACCAACGACAGGGACAAGTATGAGAGAGATGTGAAAGGTAGAATTTAATAAAAGCAAGTATTAAAAAGGAATAGGTATAATAGACAGGTGGGTCGGGCCGCGCCGTCTGTTGTTGGCTGGCGTTCGCCATGAAATGCTGGCCTAGCAAAACGTGACGCCTGCTCAGCATTCTCCCTCACTTCCCTGATACTTTTGCGTTTGAATAAAACAATATTAAAATAAATGCTTCACGATGCCTCCTGTCTAGCAGTGTATGCTTGTTACTAATTTAAAACCCTGCAGTCGCATATGCTTCTACTCACTGACTCCCGTTTTCTAGAGGTAGAGCAAAAAAAATAATCATTCTCTCTATGCTTTATAGATCTAGAAAAGGCATACGACCGGGTTCCTAGGAGGAAGTTATTGTCTGTTCTACGAGATTATGGAATAGGAAGCAAACTTTTGCAAGCAACTAAAGGTCTTTACATGGATAGTCAGGCAGCAGTTAGAGTTGACGGTAAATTGAGTTCATGGATCAGAGTAGTTTCAGGAGTAAGACAAGGCTGCAACCTGTCTCCACTGCTGTTCATATTATTTATGGATGATATGTTGAAAACAATAGACTGGCTGGCGGAGATCAAGATATGTGAACACAAAATAAGCAGTCTCGCATATACTGATGACTTAGTTGTGATGGCAGATTCGATTGAAAGTTTTCAAAGTAATATTTCAGAGATAGATCAGAAATGTAAGGACTATGGTATGAAGATTAGCATCTCCAAAACGAAAGTAATGTCAGTGGGAAAGAAATATAAACGGATTGAGTGCCAAATAGGAGGAACAAAGTTAGAACAGGTGGACGGTTTCAAGTACTTAGGATGCATATTCTCACAGGATGGCAACATAGTGAAAGAACTGGAAGCGACGTGTAGAGAAGGAAATACAGTGAGCGCTCAGCTACGATCTACTCTCTTCTGCAAGAAGGAAGTCAGTACCAAGACTAAGTTATCTGTGCACCGCTCAATCTTTCGACCAACTTTGTTGTATGGGAGTGAAAGCTGGGTGGATTCAGGTTACCTTATCAACAAGGTTGAGGTTACGGATATGAAAGTAGCTATGATGATTGCAGGTACTATTAGATGGGAACAATGGCAGGAGGGTGTCCACAATGAGGAAATCAAAGAAAAACTGGGAATGAATTATATAGATGTAGCAGTCAGGGCGAACAGGCTTAGATGGTGGGGTCATGTTACACGCATGGGAGAAGCAAGGTTACCCAAGAGACTCATGGGTTCAGCAGTAGAGGGTAGGAGGAGTCGGGGCAGACCAAAGAGAACGTATCTGGATTCGGTTAAGAACGATTTTGAAGTAACAGGGTTAACATCAGAAGAGGCACCAATGTTAGCACCTTATAGGGGATCATGGAGGAATTTAATAAGGGGGCTATGCTCCAGACTGAACGCTGAAAGGCATAATCAGTCTTAAATGATGATGATGATAATGATGATGATGATCTCTCTTGAACCATTATACTGACAAGACGCGAATATTTGTTACAGGTAATCAAGTCACTATTTTATGTTTGGAGACAGCAAGGAACCACATTCTGGTGAACATAACTAGGAGTCTGACCTTATTATCTCTTTATCCTTGACACCACTGTCAGTGAATATTTATGTTACCACCTGTATTTTATTGGTTTCCGTGCAAATCTGTATCTAAATAAATCGCAAATCGACTTTCCATATCATGCATTTTTCTGGGTGTTACGATGTAGTTTTCTTTTTTTATTTTATGAAAGATGAAATTTCACGTTTTCAATTCACAGTCTAATCAGGCCCACAGTGTAATCAGGCAATAGTACCACACAGCAAGAGTTACAAATGTCTCAAGAGACGTGGTAAAGTTCACTTCTAGTGGTGACTTGATGGCTTTTTCTCGTGTAGACTTGGCTAACTGTAGAAGGGTGGTGAACGGTCTTGTTAATTGCTAGTGGTGTTGAAACTACCTTGTTGAACATAAAGGCTCACTTTTTCGAAACCCATTATTTTCCTAAATTGTGTTGAATAGGTATATGTACAGAAACTGTAATCTCTTCAATCTCTTGGTGTCTGTGGGCAGGCAACCTCTGTAACGCCCCTCCAGGACAGCACACTTGCAAGTAGGCGCTACAGTCGAAGTGTGTCTAGGGTTAGCCTACCTACAGGCGCCTAGGGACTGAAGGGTCGGTAGTATCTGTATAGGTACAGCTTTAATGTGCTCAGCAAAGGTGCATAGGTGATCTCGATAGTGTTGCGAAACTCGAGGATTTTACAGTGGAACCCTGGTGATCACTCCATGGAAGGGTAAGAAACAGGATAACTAAAAAAGCATAAATATCCTTTGCTGCATTGGAGCACATTCCATTCAGATTTTGTTGAATGTTTTTTAAGATTCCTAATGTTCCTATTTGTACACTCGAGCAAAAATTACAGTCGCACTGCACTCGAAAGGGGTCAGAGTTTCTCGGGGGTTGCAACCCCACGTCGTCTGTAGAAGAGGATTGAATCGCGTGGGGGCATCAGGAGTCTCAAAAATTGTTAAAAACGTCGTTCTGTCACACAACCAACTACAAACAGCCGTTTCCAACAGAGAAATACTTGTAAAGGAATATGCCCTTTATCCAAACCCTCGAGAGTTTCCGGTAACGAGTCTGAGCGGTGGTTTGTCTGAAAGATTTTCCTTGGCTATCCATAATAAAACCGTAACTTCAAGACTGCGCATCGCAATTCTGACCTTCATTACAGACGCGTCAAAAGAATGGGCGAGTTGTGAATAAGAATGGGTGTGACCATCTTTTCATCGTGTGACGCGTCCATGGCTGTGTCGGGCAGAATTCTCGTGAATGTGGTGCCAATGTGACTTCATTAGCTTCTTACACCTCGTATGAACTTCTGAGTTCTGGTCTTTAACATCGAACAACTTTTGCGCCATTACAGGGGTTTTGAAAGACCTGAGTCTTTAACTGTGCACTGTGCACTGTGGCCGCATGCACCACTGCTGCTCCTGGCAGGCGGCTACAGCTATTGATGACGCCGCGGCTAGTAGCGAATGCCGACGCGCAGACGGGCAGGCGGAGAGTGGGGTACTCACCGGTAGCGTTCTCTGCGCCGGCGCGGGCGGCTGCGGTCTCGGGTTCGGCGCCCGGCTCGGGCACCGGCTCCGGGAAGATGACGGCGGTGTCGGCGCGCTGCAGGTACTCGGCGATGCGGGCGCGCTCCTCGCCGCCCCAGCAGCCGGCGGCGGCCACCGCGGCGGCGGCGGCGGAGGCGGAGGCGGAGGCGGAGGCGGCCGGCCCAGAGCCGCCCCCGCTCTCGGGGGTCACCGCCCCCGCGCCCGGCGGATCGGGTGATGCGGCGATGGCCGCCGCTGCCACGAGGGCGCGGACCCTGCACAACAGCAGCAAAGGCTCATCTAGGCTGCTGGCCTCAGTGCTGCTGTCGTGACTGCTTTACTTCAGCAAAACCCTCAAGATTAGATTAGACTCCGATAGACCCAAAAATGGGATGATTCTCGTATGTGTGTAAGATGTCACATAAAAATATAAAACATTTGAATATACACTACTGGCTACTAACATAGCTACACCGCGAAGATGACGTGCTACAGACGCGAAATTTAACCGAGAGGAAGAAGATGCTGTGATGTGCAAATGATTAGCTTTTCAGAACATTCACACAAGGTTGGCGCCAGTGGCGACCCCTACAACATGCTGACATGAGGAAAGTTTCCAACAGATTTGTCATACACAGTCAGCAGTTGACCGGCGTTGCCTGGTGAAATGTTGCTGTGATGCCTCGTGCAAGGAGGAGAAATGCGTACCATCACGTTTCCGACTTTGATAAAGGTCAGATTATAGCCTATAGCGATTGCGGTTTATCGTATCGCGACATTGCTGCTCGTATTGGTCGAGATCCAATGACTGTTGGGTTCAGTAGGGTAATACGGAACGCCGTGCTGGATCCCAACGGCCCCGTATGACTAGCAGTCGAGATGACAGGCATCTTATCCGGACGGCTGCAACGGATCTTGCAGCCACGTCTCGATCCCTGAGTCAACAGATGTAGACGTTTGCAAGACGACAACCATCTGAAACAACAGTTCGACGACGTTTGCAGCAGCACGGACTATCAGCTCGGAGACCGTGGCTGCGGTTACCTTTGACGCTGCATCACAGAAAAGAGCGCCTGCGATGGTGTACTTGACGACGAACCTGGGTGCACGAATGGCAAAACGTCATTTTTTTCGGACGAATCCATATTCTGTTTACAGCGTCCTGTTGGTCGTTTGGCGACATCGCGGGGAACGCACATTGGATGCGTGTATTCGTCATCGCCATATTGGCGTATCACCCGGCGTGATGGTATGGGGTGCCATTGGTTACACGTCTTGTTTGCACTGACGGCACTTTGAACAGTGGACGTTACATTTCAGACGTGTTACGACCCGTGGCTGTACCCTTCATTCGATCCCTGCGAAACCCTACATTTCAGCAGGATAATGCACGACCGCATGTTGCAGGTCCCGTACGGGCCTTTCTGGATACAGAAAATGTTCGACTGCTGCCCTGGCCAGCACATTCTCCAGATCTCTCACCAATAGAAATCGTTGGTCAATGGTTTACCGAGCAACTTGCTCGTTACAATACGCCAGTCACTACTCTTGATGAACTGTGTTATCGTGTTGAAGCTGCATGGGCAGGTGTACCTGTACACGCCATCCAAGCTGTGTTTGACTCAATGCCCAGGCGTATCAAGGCCGCTATTACGGCCATAGGTGCTTGTTCTGGGTCTCAGGATCTCAGGATCTACGCACCAAAATTGCGTGAAAATGTAATCACATATCTGTTCCAGTATAATATATCTGTCCAATGAATAGCCGTTTATCACCTGCAGTTCTTCTTGGTGTAGTAATTTTAATGGCCAGTAGTGTACTATCACCCCTCAAAGCATGTACCTTTCCTCCTGACTCACCCTGTATAAAGTCATATATGTAATATACAATAACAAAATTTTGTTACAAAAAAACTTAAAATGAGATTTGTGCTGGCTACTGTAATAAGTATTTAGGCACATGTTGACTACAAAGTTCTTAATATATATTTGAAACCATTTTAGTAAACAGCAAAGATTTATTAATAATTTATTGGCTTATGATCAGAATCTGCAAATTCAGTAGCAAAAAAAGGCTCAGGGACACACAGAGAGGGGGGGGGGGGGGGGGAAGGGGGAGGCGAAACGAAATGAACGGAAGGGTGAGAGGAAATAGACACACAAAATGGGAAGGAGGAGATGGAGAGGGAGAGGATGCAACAGGAGATAGAGAGAGAAGTTGAGAAGGTGGACAGAGAAAGAGGGAGGAGGTGAAAGATAGAAAGAATGGGAAGCAGGAGGAGTTGTACAGAGAAGGAGAGGTGAGATGGACAGAGACAGGGGAGACGAGGAGATTAGGACCTACACCCAGTTCCCATACAGATTACAAACGTGCGCTTCTTATTTTCTCTCTTTTCCATTCAAGCAGACTGAGCCAGAGGACAGCTTGCCCGGGTTCAGCTAGTACTTGATACGTGAGGTCGGAGGGGTACGACGTCCTCACCTGAGCAGTCCCTGAAGGCCCAGCGGGGCGGCCACCGCCGGGGGGCTATCGTCGGAGGCGGCGCAGAGGGCGGGGTCTGTCTGGACGGGGCCGCCGCCCCCGCCGCCTCCGTCGCTGCTCCGCCCCCGTTCCTCGTCGGAGGCGGAACACGAGGACGTAGAAGAAGGCACCGTGGCGGAGGCGGAGGCGTCGGGCGCGAGGTGCTCCGGCTCGGGGGCGGGGGACGGCGAGTCTGCGCCCGGCGTCGGCGCCGCGGAGGCGGACACGGGCGCCGCGACGTCAGCCGCCGCCGGCGACCGCGCCTCCTCCAGCTCCACTGCACAGACAAAGGAGGCGTCGTGTCGGCACAGCAGTGGGGAACAGGTGCGAGGCAAGCAGTGGAAACAAAGACATTACGTGTACATACAGGAGATAAGCCACGGTCAAGATAATTCCAGCTCCGCTGCCACTACCAAAGGTGGCAGTGCGCCAGCACTCCACGGGTGTGGTAAAGTACTATGGAACAGGTGCAAGGCGGTTGTAGGCGCTGCAGTCTGGAACCGCGAGACCGCTACGGTCGCAGGTTCGAATCCTGCCTCGGGCATGGGTGTGTGTGATGCTCTTAGGTTAGTTTAACTAGTTCTAAGTTCTAGGGGACTAATTACCTCAGAAGTTGGGTCCCATAATGCTCAGACCCATTTGAACCAAGGTGCAAGGCAAGCAATGAAAATACCAACACTACTATTACATAGAGGAGATAAGTCAAGATTCCTCCAGCTTTGCCGCCCCATGCAAAATGGCACTCCGTCATTACGTCACAGGTAGAGCTGAACATGTGCGAAAAAGGAGGGAAAACACATACGTTTCACTTTCATACAGGAGATAAGCTACAGTCAACAGAGTCAGTACATAAGGACTGTACAAAAAAATTCGGGAACATTCGTAATTTCGCCCCAATGGAGTACTGGAGCAAAATGTGGTTGGCCTGTGGTTAGTGTGTAACTGCCGGAAGTTTCACTGTTGTATGTCTGTTAGTAGTTGTTCAGTGCTGTACTGATTAGAATATTGTATCGCATAGTTTGATGTTTGTTTTGTGGTGCGCTCAATTGCGCGCATCCGTGCCCGTACAAATTCCCAATCTTTCCTCAATCCAATCTCGCCATTTTCATGAATGATGGTGAAATGATGAGGACAACACAAACCCCGAGCCACCTCGAAGCAGGTGAAAATACCTGAGGCGGGCCGGTGTGACCGAGCGGTTCTAGGCGCTTCAGACTCGAACCGCGCGAACGCTACGGTCGCAGGTTCGAATCCTGCCTCGGGCATGCATGTGTGTGATGTCCTTAAGTTAGTTAGCTTTAAATAGTTCTAAGTCTAGGGCACTGATGAGCTCAGACGTTATGTCCCAAAGTGTTCAGAGCCATTTGAAATTCGCTGACCCCGCAGGGAATGCGACTTTCGAGATGGCAGTTTTAGAGAAGTGTCTGCATTAAAGTTTACGTGAAACTCCAAAAAACCTTTACAGAGACGCAGCAATTCATGCAGAAAGCCTAATGTGACGAGTGCTTCAGCCATAATCGGTGTTACGAATGTTTCAAACGCTTTAAAAATGGCCGAACGGAAGTTAAAGACGAGCCTCTTTCAGAACGCCAACGCTCATGTTTGGAACGTCAACGAAGTTGAGCCTGCCGACCGAAGGCTGATTGTCCAAGATATTGCAGAGAAACGCAACATTTCAGATGGGTCGTGACATGAAATCCTGACACAGCATGGTGGCATGCATCGTTTTGCTGCCAAGTTCCTACCGTGGCTCTTGAGTCGAGACCAGAAACACCTTCGCGTCGAAAACTGTGAAGAACTTTTGGATCGTGCAAATGACAACGAGGTGTTCCTTAAGAGAATCGTAAGTGGAGATGAGACATGGGTCTACGGTTGTGATGTTGAGACCAACGTTCAGTCTTCACAATGGGTCTGGAATGGTTTTCTAGGTCAGGTGAAATGTCAAAGACGTGTTGATAATTATCTTTGACTTTGTAGGAATAATTCCTCATGAAATCGTGCTACAGAGACAAATTGAAGGGCTTATTTCAATAGTGGTACAAGTCCATTACCTCCACATTTCTGCCTATAATGCTTCTGAAATTAATGATCCAAACAAACAGAAAGAAAGGGTCGTCTCTAGCAAGAAGCCATATGCTTCAATATTTCTGGGATATCAACTGCAGATTTTTCAGCGCTCATTTAACTTTAGGACTCTGTATTTCAAAATGAACAAAAATGAACTTGAAACTTCCTGGCACATTAAAACTATGTGCCGGACCGAGACTCGAACTTGGGACCTTTGCCATTCGCGGGCAAGTGTTCTACCCACTGAGCTACTCAAGCACACACACACACACACACAGCTGTACTTCTGCCAGTACCACATCTCCTGCCTCCCTACCTTGGCGTGCTTGGGTAGGTCAGTTGGTAGAGTACTTGCCCGGGAAAGGCAAAGGTCCCGAGTTCGAATATTGGTCCGGCACATAGTTTCAATCTGCCAGGAAGTTTCATATCAGCGCACACTCCGCTGCTCAGTGAAAATCTCATTCTAAAAATGAACTTGTACCACTACTGAAATCAGCCCTTGAACTGTTAATCGATGCCTGTCAGAAAATATGAGAAGGAAACGGCCTGTAATGCGGTGAGACAATTCACGGCTCTTCCATCACGACCCGGACACTCATTCCTGTGAGTGCGTGACTGTTGCAAAAAAAGCGAAATCACTGTGCTGCCTCAACCTCCGTATTTCCAAAGTTGGAAACTCCCATGAAAGGAAGAAGATTTGCAACGATAGACGAAATTTCGCACAGGGCGTTTCGCGCTGTCCAACGAGAGACATACCAAGTCTGCTACTGGAAGTGGAAGAGACGTTGGGAGCAGTGTATCAACTGAGGAAGAGAGTATTTCGAAGGAGTCCATGCAAAATAAGTAGAAGGTATAAGCGTACAAAAATATTGTGGGCAAAGTTCTGGAATTGAGATATGCATGGACTTGGCTTAGATGTGGTTGTTCCTTCGTGTTTCCACCTTACAATACTTCACAACAGCGCACTCCGAGGCCCACGAGAAAGACGCCGCGGCGCGTAAGTCACGAAGGAACTCCTGAGCCCGCTTGCTCGCTCAGCTCAGCTGACAAAATGCGTTTCTAAACCTGTTAACTCGCAGCTGTGCGTGTAAGAACTAACGAGAATTCCATCTTCCACTGGAATCTGCTGTTATGAAGTCCTACTGATTAACGGTACTACAGCAAAATTTCATTTAAGACCAACACTCGAGAGAAATGTTATAACGGATTGTTTATAGCATTTTGTCTCTTCTGCTTAACACTACGCATTACATGCTGGAAGTGGTGCCTTATGCAACTGATAAGAATTTTAGCATGATTTTATGTTATTGTACGCCAGTAGAGCCGTAACAAAGTACACTCCTGGAAATGGAAAAAAGAACACATTGACACCGGTGTGTCAGACTCACCATACTTGCTCCGGACACTGCGAGAGGGCTGTACAAGCAATGATCACACGCACGGCACAGCGGACACACCAGGAACCGCGGTGTTGGCTGTCGAATGGCGCTAGCTGCGCAGCATTTGTGCACCGCCGCCGTCAGTGTCAGCCAGTTTGCCGTGGCATACGGAGCTCCATCGCAGTCTTTAACACTGGTAGAATGCCGCGACAGCGTGGACGTGAACCGTATGTGCAGCTGACGGACTTTGAGCGACGGCGTATAGTGGGCATGCGGGAGGCCGGGTGGACGTACCGCCGAATTGCTCAACACGTGGGGCGTCAGGTCTCCACAGTACATCGATGTCGTCGCCAGTGGTCGGCGGAAGGTGCACGTGCCCGTCGACCTGGGACCGGACCGCAGCGACGCACGGATGCACGCCAAGACTGTAGGATCCTACGCAGTGCCGTAGGGGACCGCACCGCCACTTCCCAGCAAATTAGGGACACTGTTGCTCCTGGGGTATCGGCGAGGACCATTCGCAACCGTCTCCATGAAGCTGGGCTACGGTCCCGCACACCGTTAGGCCGCCTTCCGCTCACGCCCCAACATCGTGCAGCCCGCCTCCAGTGGTGTCGCGACAGGCGTGAATGGACGGGACGAATGGAGACGTGTCGTCTTCAGCGATGAGAGTCGCTTCTGCCTTGGTGCCAATGATGGTCGTATGCGTGTTTGGCGCCGTGCAGGTGAGCGCCACAATCAGGACTGCATACGACCGAGGCACACAGGGCCAACACCCGGCATCATGGTGTGGGGAGCGATCTCCTACACTGGCCGTACACCTCTGGTGATCGTCGAGGGGACACTGAATAGTGCACGGTACATCCAAACCGTCATCGAACCCATCGTTCTACCATTCCTAGACCGGCAAGGGAACTTGCTGTTGCAACAGGACAATGCACGTCCGCATGCATCCCGTGCCACCCAAAGTGCTCTAGAAGGTGTAAGTCAACTACCCTGGCCAGCAAGATCTCCGGATCTGTCCCCCATTGAGTATGTTTGGGACTGTATGAAGCGTCGTCTCACGCGGTCTGCACGTCAAGCACGAACGCTGGTCCAACTGAGGCGCCAGGTGGAAATGGCATGGCAAGCCGTTCCACAGGACTACATCCAGCATCTCTACAATCGTCTCCATGGGAGAATAGCAGCCTGCATTGCTGCGAAAGGTGGATATACACTGTACTAGTGCCGACATTGTGCATGCTCTGTTGCCTGTGTCTATGTGCCTGTGGTTCTGTCAGTGTGATCATGTGATGTATCTGACCCGAGGAATGTGTCAATAAAGTTTCCTCTTCCTGGGACAATGAATTCACGGTGTTCTTATTTCAATTTCCAGGAGTGTATAAATAGGCCCATGGACTTCCCATCATTATAGAACTAATAACAGTAAGATCCCATAACAGCGGATTCCAGTAGAAGATTCAGTTTTAGTCTGTTCGGACACGCCTAGTTACGAGTTAACAGGTGTAGAAACGTAGTTTGCTGATTTGAGCGAGCGCAGCACTACCTTCGTGACGCACGCGCCGTGGCCTGTATTTCTCGTAGGCTCCGAGAGCTCTCGGGCAGCTAAAGCTCTGACATGTTCGTGATGTAAGTCTCCCTCGTACTGAATAGTCCATGTTGGAAGTCAGCGACCTGGTGGATTTGGTACTCCAGTGACATCCAGTGCTGGCCGCTGTGGCCGAGCGGTTCTAGGCGCTTCAGTCCGCAACCACGCGGCTGCTACGGTCGCAGGTTCGAATCCTGCCTCAGGCATGATGTGTTTGATGTTCTTAGGTTAGTTAGGTTAAGGAGTTCTAAGTCTAGGCGACTGATGGCCTCAGATGTTAAGTCCCATAGTGCTTAGAGCCATTTGAACCATCATTTTGACATCCAATTACTAGGCTAAATTCGAAGCCAGTTAGCTCTCCTGACTGATCTATTCTGCAGTTACCGCTTCCCTACTGGCAAAACACGTAATACCTTGAATCAGATAGCCTACAAGTATCTCTATCCTTTCGTTATGAAAGATGTTGCAACTGAAACGTGACTCATACCAAAATAATGAACGAGTTCGGCTTGTGACCTCTTTATTCTGAAGCGGTCTACAGCACGGTGTATCATCCCAACTGATAAAAAATATAATTACATATATAGCATTAACATTTAGCGTAACCTACCAACAAATAAATTCCGTAACCTACCAATAATACAATGTGACTAACTTCTCAATAAAATTACTGCTCACTTATAATCTTTCAATAATTGACTGTGAATTTAAACTCGTAAATTTTGGACGTCAGCATTCAACATATATACAAATTACCAACCAACTCCAGACAAAAACAAAACTTTTGTATATGCAGACGATCTGGCAATAACAGTTCAAGGCAACATGTTTGAAGCCATCGAGGAGATACTAGAAACTGTCCTTTCTACAATGTCAACCTGCTACAAAAAGAATTCTGTAAAATCCAATCCCTCCAAAACTCAAGTGAGTGCATTCCATCTGAATTCGAGGCAGCCAAAGTACAGGCTCAATGTTACCTGCGATGACACATTACCAGAACACACACATACTCCCACCTAGCTTGGCGTCGTGCTGGACAAAACATTGAAATACAAACGTCGTTGCGAAAAGACACGCAAAAAAGTAGAAGCACGAAATTCCCTAATAAGAAAGCTGTCCAATAGCAAATGGTGTGCTATACCTACCGTGGTCAGAAATTCAGCCCAAGCTTTGTGCTTCTCAACTGCCGAATATGTCTGCCCGGTATAGTGGACGCGAAAGAGGTAGATATTAGCTTGAATGAAACATGCAGGATAGTGACAGGCTGCATGAAACCAACCCCCATAGAAAATCTTCACAGGGCCGCAGGTTTCACAAACCCTGACTCACGTAGGAAAGCTCATGAACATACAGAGAAGTTAAAACAAACCTTTGATGCCCGTCACTCAATATTTGGCCTAGAGTGCGGCCCCAGCAGACTCAAATCCAGACGCCGTTTCCTAAGTTGCGCCTTAGATGAGCCCCCCCCCCCCCCCCCCCCCCATCTACAATCCACTAAAAGAGGACCCACCAAGCGGCGTTTCTGGTGATTGGAAAACCTGGAGAATGCTTAACCGGATCAGAACTGGGGTGGCTCCTGTGAAATCTAATCTGATCAAATGGGTTTTTTTGGACGAAAATGAAGACAAATGCGACTGCAGCACTCGACAGGACATGGAACATCTCCTACAATGCCCTGCCTGTCCCCACAGATGCACCCTCGACGATCTATGGCTGGCTAAAGAAGAAGCATTGGACATTGCCCAATACTGGGCAAACAAATTGTAGTTTCCGGACACGAAAAAGTAAAGTAAGTGGACGTCAGCAGTGCTGCGTCATGGCCCTGAAAATTCATTCTGAATAAATGGAAAATTCTTACCTCAATAAGGTCGCCGGATAACGCATATATATCTGCTCCTCTAAGAAATTTTTCTAGCATAGCCCAGTGCAATGCTGGCCGATAGATTAGTCATGTATAAAAAGAAAGAACTGATTTTTCTTTACAATGGTCGGGCTGACCATGGGTTGGAGAAATTAGTAAATTTTTTAAATTGAAATGAATGATTGTCAAAAATTAATTTTTATAAGAAATATTATTATTGAGAGATATTTTTAAAAGATTTATATGGGACATGGTATAACAATAGTACATATACGTGAGGCTGCTTTTACGTTATACTACATCGCTCAGGCAACGCCATCGCTCCCCACCAGCGGCCCAGCCAACTCCATACACCAGACTGCTAGCTGCTACCTACTCCTGCAGCCAACACTGCTGTTTGGTCTGAGATTCTCTTACAGCTTACATATTGCAGACAGCGCGTGAGCAAAAAACTCCTTAGTCATGGACCTCTTACAACGGCCCGGCAGTTTTCAGATGGTTCAAATGGCTCTGAGCACCATGGGAATTAACATCTGAGGTCATCAGTCCCCTAGAACTCAGACCTACTTAAACCTAACTAACCTAAGGACATCACACACATCTATGCCCGAGGCAGGATTCGAACTTGCGACCGTAGCGGTCGCGCTGCTCCAGACTGTAGCGCCTAGAACCGCTCGGCCACCCCGGCCGGCCCGACAGTTTTCAACCAGGATCAAATGTGGTTGACGTTTTTATTTCGTGGCGACAAGGGTGTAAGGAGAAATGTTGCCTACCGACAATCGTGTCGCCGCGAAACATTTCACATGACGGCACAGCAGAGGGACGAGGAGACCGTGCAGTTCCGAAGCCGTGTCCGCTGTTTACTGGACCGCGAAGCCATCGCGTTGGCGCCATACGGGCCGCGATTGTGGCATTGTCGGCGGGCAAAACCGGTCGCAAATAAAAAAAGAAAATAAAAAAAAGGTAAATTATATATTTCGGCGCATCGCGGCTCGGCTCTGGCCTGGATGCGTGTTTATTGTAATAGGAAGTGTGTTGTCGGGGCAGCGGGCGCGCAGACAGCTACAACCGCCCCCGGGGCTTGTCAACGAATAAAATTTGCGTTTGTTTTTCGCTTTGGCGCTGTTTGAAGCACCCGCCCCCGCGCACCGGGCCACTTTTCGGCCGCGCCCGCACGCGCCGTGTGCCATGTTTTTGTACTAGTTTTCTTTTTTTGGTGGGGGAGGCGGGAGGGAGGGGCTGGTTCACATGTGAAGGGGTGGTGGCGGTGGTGTGCGGGGGTGGAATAAATAAATGTTGAGAGAGGGGATGGATGCCGTTGTAGCGACAGGGGCGATGTTTTTTGAAGGGCCCTGCACGGCGACATTACACCGGCTGTCGCTGCCGGGGGCCCGTCGACGTGCACGTCGCTGGGGCGCGGTCTCCGACCGAGGGCCCTCAGTGGGATGTGGTGTGACGTCACGCGTGCGACTGCAAAGTGTGCACGCAACACGCACTCCAGACAGGGCGCGTCGGCTTGGAAAAACCGTGTCACTCTAGAGGGAGCCACCAAAGACTGTATCTGGCGTCATACTGGCCGATATTTTTCGCGGTTCCCGTGTTTGTGTGCTTTTCTGATCTGATACCTTCAGCAATACCTCGGTCAGTATCTCCGCACATTTTTGGGTGTCTAAACTAAAGACTTTAATAAAGTGAAAGTCACTTAGCCTCTCCTACACAATTCCGTCTCTTATTTCCAAGTTAGTGAATCCCGCAAACTTGAGCAACCGTGTGGAACATTGGGTACACAGCCTTAGTAGGTGGGCGGAGAGGAGAACGGGACCGTTGCTACTCTCAATATACATAAGTGACCCTGTGGATGACATCGGAAGTTCACTGAGGCTTTTTGAGGATGATGCTGTGGTATAGCAAGAGGTTGTAACAATGGAAAATTGTACTGAAATGCAGTAGGATCTGCAGCGAATTGACGCATGGTGTAGGGAATGGCAATTGAATCTCAATGTAGACAACTGTAATGTGCTGCGAATACATAGAAATAAAGATCCCTTATCATTCCCTACAATATAGCAGGTCAGCAACTGGAAGCAGTTAATTCCATAAATTATCTGGGATTACGCATTAGGAGTGATTTAAAATGGAATGATCATATAAAGTTGATCGTCGGTAAAGGAGATGCCAGACTGAGATTAATAGGAAGAATCCTAAGGAAATACAGTCCGAAAACAAAGGAAGTAGGTTACAGTACGCTTGTTCGCCCACTGCTTGAATACTGCTCACCGGTGTGGGATCCGTACCAGATAGGGTTGATAGAAGAGAGAGAGAGAAGACGCAACAGAGAGCAGCGCGCTTCGTTAAAAGATCATTTACTAATCGCGAAAACGTTACGGAGATGATAGATAAACTCGAGTGGAAGGCTCTACAGGAGAGACGCTCAATAGCTCGATACGGGCTTTTGTTGAAGTTTCGAGAACATACCTTCACTGAGGAGTCGAGCAGTATATTGCTCCCTTCTACGTATATCTCGCGAAGAGACCATGAGGATAAAATCAGAGAGCCCACAGAGAGGCATACCGACAATCCTCCTTTCCACGAACAACACGAGACTGGAATAGAAGGGAGAACCGATAGAGGTACGCAAGGTACCCTCCGCCACACACCGTCAGGTGGCTTGCGGAGTATGGATGCAGATGTAGATGTAGAAATTATCCTCTGGGCTATGGGCTGATAACCCATACCTGGAAAAAGTCCTATTACGGAAGCTCCAGGAAATATAGCCAGTTGGACATTAAGGCAAGTAACAATGAATATGACAACTGGATCGTGGAACGTCATATTGGCTGATATGGTTCACGGTTCGCGTGTCTGTCTCCTTTTTTGAACAGATACATTCAGCAATATCTCAGTCAGTGTCCTCGCTCATTTATGGGCATCTAAACTACAGACTTTCGTCTCTCACCTCCGTGCTGATGAACACCAAAAACCTGAGCAACCATCTCAAAGATTGGGTATCCATCCTTAGAGGGAAACACGGTGAGCGAAGACGAGAACGGGCGAAATTATGTTCGGACGAATAGGGGACTTGGCAATGGGCTGAGAACCCATGCCTGGAAGAAGACTTATCACGGAAGCTCAAGGAAATAGAGGCGGACGGATCCTAAGTCAAGTAGCATGGAATATGAGAATTGGATCATGGAATGTACAGATGTTATACAGAATTGGAGCCCCTGGAAGTCTGACTGAAATAATGAAACTATACAAGGTGGGGATCATGGCTTTGCAAGAGGTAAGATGGCCTGGACAGGGTGCCTTCCACAAACAGTAGCGAGCTATGCCCTGCAGTGGCCACAATAATGAACAAACCGGATAACTAGTGATAGGATTTGAAGCAATAAGTCCAACGATATGGTACATGTGAATAAATGGAAATTGTGTAACTGCAGTCTCGTAAGTGCATAAGCAGACTGTGGAGAAGACAGCTGAAGGAAAGAAGATCTTCTATGATGAACTGGAGCAAGCTTATCAGCCGTCTCCAAAAAAATAATATAAAAGTGGTCATAGGAGATACGTATTCTACAGTAGGGCAGAAGTAGGTCTTCACCTTACCACAGCCACTATAAAGAGAGCAGTAACAACGGACTACGTTTGATAAATTTTGTAGGATCATTTAATATTACAGTTTCTAGCACGTGGTTTCAACGTAAGTATATACATGAAATGACCGGGGTGTCACCAGACAACAAATTAGTATCCAAACTGATGACGTACAAATAGACAGAAGATGGTTCTAATTACTAGACTGCCGTAGTTTCAAAGCTGCTGATGTGAACTCTGATCATTTCCTCTACTCAGCGAAATTTAGGAGGAGGAATTTCAAATGCACACGAAGTTAAAGGAGACGTACAAAATAAGTATAATGTCTTCAGAACTTTAGGATCTAACGAAGGTTGAACACGTAGCTATTAATTTTCAACAATAGACTGACAGTAATTCGGCAGAACTATACTCATAACTTAAATGAGCAGTGGAATAAAATCAGAAATGAAATAGAAGCTGTTGCAAAGGAAGTGACTGGTATGGAACAACGGGCCAGAAGGAATGGACGGTATGATGAAGAGTGTCAGAAGGCAACAAGAGTAAACAATGAAGCATATGAAGAGGTGCAAGCCGGAAGATCAAGGCGTGTAGGAAAGCGGATTCTGAAAGCAAAGAAGAGAAGCTCTGGAGAAAAACATTTGGAGGACATCAATCACTGGGTAACTCTAATGAAAGCAGGAAATTATACAGTAAGGTCAATTACCTTAGAAACGAATTTCAATTAAAAATAACACAAGGTAGAGGAAAAATGGTGAACAAATAGCATCACAGGAAGGAGTGTTATATAGTTGGGGAGAGGTCTTCGAAGAATGATTATACTCAGAGAACGTTGAAGTGACTGAAAACCAAGAAGTGGAAGAAATGGGATGCCCTCGATACAAGAGATTCAGCTATCAATCAATGAACTAGGCAACAGTAAGTCACCTGGTAATGACAACCTGCCAGCTGAGTTTCTTAAGAGTGATGGAGAACTTCTAGGTAGATGCATGCACTTCCTGATCACAGATATTTGGACACAATACGTCACCCGAGATGATTGGAATATTTGGGTGACATGTGTTATACATAAGAAAGGGGACATCCTGGAAAGGAAAAAAAAGAGGAATTACTTTGTTGAACACTGTAGGTAAAATATTCTCCTCCGTGCTTTGTATCTGTTGTAAGTAGGCTGTTTAGGTTTTCTTATTGGTAACGCCACGTAGCGCTCGGTATGAAAAAATCACTGGCTGTGCTGTGTGCATTCTGTGTTTAGTTTGCATTGTTGTCTGCCATTGTAGTGTTGAGCAGCGGCAGCTGGATGCTAACTGCGCGTAGCGTTGCGCAGTTGGAGGTGAGCCGCCAGCAGTGGTGGACGTGGGGAGAGAGATGGCGGAGTTTTGAAATTTGTAAGACTGGATGTCATGAACTGCTATATATATTATGACTAGTGAGGTAAATACATTGTTTGTTCTCCATTAAAATCTTTCATTTGCTAACTATGCCTATCAGTAGTTAGTGCCTTCAGTAGTTTGAATCTTTTATTTAGCTGACAGTAGTGGCGCTCGCTGTATTGCAGTAGCTTGAGCAACGAAGATTTTTGTGAGGTAAGTGATTTGTGAAACGTATAAGTTAATGTTACTCAGGGCCATTCTCTTGTAGGGATTACTGAAAGTCAGATTGCGTTGCGCAAAAAAAAATATTGTGTGTCAGTTTAAGCACATTCGTGTAATAATTTTTCTAAGGGGACGTTTCACTGTGTAAAACTTTACGCAGAAAAAGCCATTGGGAGATACCAGGCAGTCTTTAGATCTCGTAAATCAACTACAGACGAAACATCCGCCCTGAGGCACATACTGCATATAAACACGGGGACATAATATAGAGACGCATCATATAATTGTTGATTTTAAAGTATCATATGACACCATAAAAAGAAATAAGCTCATTGAAACTGGGCATACAGTTTTGAAACCAGCTGTGGGCTAAGGTAAGGGGATGCACTTGTGTGTATGCTTTTTAACACAGCGCTAGAGAAGGTAATAAGCACAGCGCAAACACTACATGCACAACATGCAAGAGAATGTTGCAGTTTATTATTGTAAGAACGGAAGTAGCAGCTAAAAATATGTATGGGGCACTAATGGTAGCGGCAATAGAAATGGGATTGAAAGTGAACACCAGTAAAACCAAATACACGAGAATAATACGACCAGAACTAAATACAATGTTAGAAATTGACCAGGAGCAAATAAAACCTATTAGTGAATTTCTCTGTCTGGGAAAGCTGGTAACACCACGGAATGATATTAGAATGGAAATAATGCGCCGCATCCACCTAACTGATAGATGTTATTATGTGCTGGATCCACAACTTCAGTCCAGAAATACGACCGAAAGGACAAAGCGTCATCTGTATAAAATTTTAATATGTCTAGTATTAACATATGGGTCAGAAACCTCGCAAGCATCTCGTGGTCGTGCGGTAGCGTTCTCGCCTCCCACGCCCGGGCTCCCGGGTTCGATTCCCGGCGGGGTCAGGGATTTTCTCTGCCTCGTGATGGCTGGGTGTTGTGTGATGTCCTCAGGTTCGTTTGGTTTCAGTAGTTCTAAGTTCTAGGGGACTGATGACCATAGATGTTAAGTCCCATAGTGCTCAGAGCCATTTGAACCATTTGAACCAGAAACCTCGACACTGACGCTGTGAAGGGATAATAGGATGTTTCGAAAGAAAGGTGTTGCGCAAAATCTATGATGTACTTAATGAAGATGTAGCATGACATAAAAGATATAATTTTGAAGTTTATACATCGTGTACCGATCTTGAAATCATGAAGTCCATTAAAGTCATCCGCCTGAAATGGGTCCACCATGTTTTTCGCATGGCACATGAGAACGCAACAAAAATAGATCTCCCTGCAAAACCCAGTGGGACGGAGAAGCTGGGGTAGACGAAGACTTCGATACTTGGATGACGCACAAGAAGATTTAAAAATTATTGGTGTCGGAGGATGGAGACGCAAGACGCTGGATAGGGACGAATGGAATGATGTCCCAGAGCACGCTAAGGCCCATCAAGGGCTGTAGGGCCAGGGAGAAGAAGAAAACTACAGCGCGTTGGAAAATTCCCATTACTGGAGTGAGTGCATAATATCTCAGGTACGAACGCGTGTCCGGAAACGTACATGTTTGAAAACATGTTTGCTACGTAAGTATGCAACAGGGGTGTTACGTCGTATCGTTTTCTAAGATTCTATATCAATGAGCCATAAGATACTTACAATACATGACAAACGTTGACTCTCGAAAACTCACTCATCAAATATGACCTTTCCTTCGTGGGTGACCATAGTCACATAGAATGTTTTGAAAGAAATTTCCGCCATTTGACTCTTAATTGTTCATATATTGTACACAACCACGATTTCCGTTTTGTACCAATTCTAAAGTGCATTCTGATGGGTTAAAAAATGCCTGACCTGTGGGTGGTATATGTCATCGTCGAAAATTCGTATTGTTGGTCTTAGAGACCTGTTGTCGCAACGCAGAGTACGAGTATATATACAAGATAAATAAAAGGCTGGCATTCTGCACCATGAGAAACCATTAACATACTGTATGGCGTACTCAGCAGCTAATACATTGTTGTGACCTCTACTTATCACCTATGTCGCTGTCAGATGATGAACAGAAGTGATGAATGCAGGTCATAAAAATACATTAGATTTTGAATATGCCACACTCTATGTTAAAGTAACGGTCTCTCCTGATGCATTATATATATATATATATATATATATATATATATATATATATATATATATGTGTGTGTGTGTGTGTGTGTGTGTTTGTACTCGCGTTCTGTATTACAACTAGTCTACAAGACCAGAAATATGTATTTTCGACGATCAAGTGTCACAGACGGATCAGACATATTTTAACATTTCTACATGCACCAAAGCTGAAATCATGATTGTGTACAGTAAGTGAACAGTTAACAGTCAAATGGTTGAAATTTCTTAAACAAAAAAAAAAAAGAAAAGAAAAACACTCATCAAAACCTATAGGGTACTTTCCACTGACCCCAAACTCCGTCCGAACAGGCCATGAAGGCCGAACTGAGCCGACCGGTCGCCGTGTCATCCTCAGCTCACGAGCGAAACTGGATGTGGAGACTAAGGAGCATGTGGTCAACACGCCGCTCTCCTGGGCGTATGTCAGTTGACGAGACAAGGGACCTACAACCATAAAATTTGGCCAGAAGCAAGGGTTCACACTAGAAGTAAACAAAAAAAGAAGTCAACATCGTTAAACTTTAATTATGCCACATAAAATTGCATTTTTGCCATTAGAATATAAACTGCATTCATCAGCCGTCAAAAGCATAATGTTACTGTGCGCAAACACAAAATGTAGGTTGTACTAACATTTTAGTACGTAAATAAAACATATTTTAGTTTCTCTTTACATGTCCGGGCTAGTCTCAAGAAGTACTGTAGAGATTTTGATGTGATCTTGGGAGTCCCGTATCGAAAACAAGCAAAAATCTTTGAGAGTCTCTATTCCCAGGAAGGATGCATTTCATATATATGCAATGTAGTGTACTGCCTATTGACAGATCCGTGTCTTTGTAGGGAGAATAGGGAGAATTTCTGTTGCCAATGTCCCCTGTCTTCAGCTTCTTCCATCAGTCCGCTGTATCTCTTTCCATCTTTCATGTCATCCAACAACTGAATTCTTCTTCTTCCTCGTCCTACCATTCCTTTAAATTTCCCTTCAATGTCTTCAAGTATGAACCATCCGTGTCTAAGTGTGTGGCCGATCCAGTTGGCCTTCCCCTGAAGAATTGTATTGAGAATAATTCGCTTCGCTCCTACTCTTCCCAGTGTATCGTTATTCGTCACCCGACCGGTCCACTTGATCTTCTCCATTCTCCTCCAGCACCACATTTCAGAACTTCCAAGGTTTTTTTTCCCCTTTTTTTCGCATGGTCCACGTCTCTGCTCCGTAAAGTGCAATGCTCCAGATTTAGCACTTCACCAGTTCCGCCAACGGCCTTGCCGCAGTGGTACCACCTGTTCCCGTCAGATCACCGAAGTTAAGCGCTGTCGCGCTGGGCTAGCACTTGGATGGGTGACCATCCAGTTTGACGAGCGCTGTTGGCAAGCGGGGTGCACTCAGCCCTTGTGAGGCAAACTGAAGAGCTACTTGATTAAGAAGTAGCGGCTCCGGTCTCGTAAACTGAAATAGGTCCGGGAGAGCGGTGTGCTGACCACACGCCGCTACATACCCGCATCCAGTGACGGCTGAGGATGACACGGCGGCCGGTCGGTACGGTTCGGCCTTCACGGACTGTTCGGCGGGAGATAACTCAGTGCGCGATTGCTACTCTCAGTTCGCCAATTTTCTTTACGTTTGTGTCACGAAAAATTTGGGAAAGGTGGGTCTTGCATGTTAAATGATTGTTCGTCAAGCCAGGTGATGGTAATTGGAATACCGACTGCGGGTAGCAGCAGACTTTGGCTTGGCGAAAGTAGACGGATCCCTTCCCTTCCTCGCACTGGATTGTGACAGCTGCCTCCCCCCCCTCCCTCCCCTCCTCTCCCCCCCACCACGCGACACGGCCCACCTCGCGCTGAGGCGACACGTCCCTAGCTGTTTTCGGTGTCGCGCCAGAAATTTATGGAGCGCCACGCTGTGGCTTTCCCGTGTCGGACCCCCTGCGGCAGCCAGCCTCGCAACCACCCTCCGCCACGCACCCACTCACGCACTCTGCCGCTGACGCAGTATTTCACGCGGCGCTGCTATCGCGCTCAGGTACGTTAATTGGACCCCCTGGCGGAGTGCGTAGCAGGAGTAAGAGGCGGCGACAGGGCTTGGAAAAGCTGTCGCCCACAAATCAGACGGCCGACGCAAACCACTGAACGTGAACGTGACGGCTGAGCCGCTGCCAGAAATACTGTCCCGGGTCTCCCCGTAAATGCCCAGATCCTCTACTGCGACAAAAACACACTGCGGAAGTCGTACGTTTCCCCGTGGACGGTCTGTCCCTCATCTCAAGCCGAGATACCGTGTTTCGTGACATTAATGAAACCCAGGGACCTGCGGGCACAGGTTAAGGCCGCTTCACACGCGTCAGTGACATGACAGTGAACGTGGCCAGTGAACGAACCGACGGTGATGCCACAGAGACGACTATTCACTATGGTGATGGTGATGGTGATGTTTGGTTTATGGAGAGCTAACTAACTGCGTGGTCATCAGCACCCATACAAAGTCCCAATTTTCACACAGTCCAATTTTGATCACAGTCCAAACTAGCCACTGTCACGAATGATGATCATGATGATGAGATGATGAGGACAACACAAACACGCAGTCCCCGAGCAGAGAAGATCCCCAGCCCGGCCTCGAATCGAACCTGGGACCGCGTGATCCAGAGGCAGCAAAGCTAGCCACTAGACCAGGAGCTCCAGACCCTATTCACAATGGTCAGCGCTTCTTCTGGCGTGCGACAATGCACTTGGTGAAGTTCTCGGACTAAGCTCTCGTGTTAATTGCTGTGATTCTGATTGGTTGGGTTGCTTTTGGAGGAGGGGACCAGATCTCAATGTCATCGGTTCCATTGGATTAGGGAGGGATGGTGAAGTAAATCGGCCGTGCCCTTTTGAAGGAACCATCCCAGCATTTGCCTGAAATGATTTTAGCGAAATCGCTGAAAACCTTAATCAGGATGGCCGGACGGGGGTTGAACCGTCGTCATCCCCAATGCCAGTCGAGTGTGCAAACCACTGTGCCATCCCACTCGCTTGTCATTTTGGATGAACAAGTGGAAAACAACGGAAAAAGCTAAGGTGGATTCAGCAGGCGTGGAAAATTAGAGAAACAGAAGGAGAACCTGACACTTTGTACAGCGGACTGGTCGACGACGGAGCAAAGTTTTATGAACATTTCAGAATGTCAGCAATTTCATTCAGCTTATTATTGAACAGAGTGGGAATTCATTTAAAAAAGTGTTACCTGCACTCGAAGAAAGCCACCACTCCAAGAGAACTGCCCGCCGTTTGCTTGAGTTTGGTTGGTATATAGGGTGTTTCCGTAAGAGGGTACAAAAATTTAACAGGACATACAGGATGCTCCCTCCACTGAATAATTTGAGATAGGGAACATTGGGTCGGAGAAGGAAGCTCAAGGAGATAATAGGAATAAAAATCTCATTACTGTGTACTTCTTTAATAAACTCCGGGAAATTGAAATAAGAACACCGTGAATTCATTGTCCCAGGAAGGGGGTCAGATACATCACATGATCACACTGACAGAACCACAGGCACATAGACACAGGCAACAGAGCATGCACAATGTCGGCACTAACATAGTGTATAGCCACTTTTCGCAGCAATGCAGGCTGCTATTCTCCCATGGAGACGATCGTAGAGATGCTGGATGTAGTCCTGTGGAACGGCTTGCCATGCCATTCCCACCTGGCGCCACAGTTGGACCAGCGTTCGTGCTGGACGTGCAGACCGCGTGAGACGACGCTTCATACAGTCCCAAACATGCTCAATGGGGGACAGATCCGGAGATCTTGCTGGCCAGGGTAGTTGACTTACACCTTCTAGAGCACGTTGGGTGGCACGGGATACATGCGGACGTGCATTGTCCTGTTGGAACAGCAAGTTCCCTTGCCGGTCTAGGAATGGTAGACCGATGGGTTCGATGACGGTTTGGATGTACCGTGCACTATTCAGTGTCCCCTCGACGATCACCAGAGGTGTACGGCCAGTGTAGGAGATCGTTCCCCACCCCATGATGCCGGGTGTTGGCCCTGTGTGCCTCGGTCGTATGCAGACCTGATTGTGGCGCTCACCTGCACGGCGCCAAACACGCATACGACCATCATTGGCAACAAGGCAGAAGCGACTCTCATCGCTGAAGACGACACGTCTCCATTCGTCCCTCCATTCACGCCTGTCGCGACACCACTGGAGGCGGGCTGCACGATGTTGGGGCGTGAGCGGAAGACGGCCTAACGGTGTGCGGAACCGTAGCCCAGCTTCATGGAGACGGTTGCGAATGGTCCTCGCCGATATCCCAGGAGCAACAGTGTCCCTAATTTGCTGGGAAGTGGCGGTGCGGTCCCCTGCGGCACTGCGTAGGATCCTACGGTCTTGGCGTGCATCCGTGCGTCGCTGCGGTCCGGTCCCAGGTCGACGGGGACGTGCACCTTCCGCCGACCACTGGCGACAACATCGATGTACTGTGGAGACCTCACGCCCCACGTGTTGAGCAATTCGGCGGTACGTCCACCCGGCCTCCCGCATGCCCACTATACGCCCTCGCTCAAAGTCCGTCAACTGCACATACGGTTCACGTCCACGCTGTCGCGGCATGCTACCAGTGTTAAAAACTGCGATGGAGCTCCGTATGCCACGGCAAACTGGCTGACACTGACGGCGGCGGTGCACAAATGCTGCGCAGGTAGCGCCATTCGACGGCCAACACCGCGGTTCCTGGTGTGTCCGCTGTGCCGTGCGTGTGATCATTGCTTGTACAGCCCTCTCGCAGTGTCCGGAGCAAGTATGGTGGGTCTGACACACCGGTGTCAATGTGTTCTTTTTTCCATTTCCAGGAGTGTACATTGTTGTTGTTGTCGTCTTCAGTCCTGAGACTGGTTTGATGCAGCTCTCCATGCTACTCTATCCTGTGCAAGCTTCTTCATCTCCCAGTACCTACTGCAACCTACATCCTTCTGAATCTGCTTAGTGTATTCATCTCTTGGTCTCCCTCTGCGATTTTTACCCTCCACGCTGCCCTCCAATGCTAAATTTGTGATCCCTTGATGCCTCAAAACATGTCCTACCAACCGATCCCTTCTTCTAGTCAAGTTGTGCCACAAACTTGTCTTCTCCCCAATCCTATTCAATACCTCCTCATTAGTTACGTGATCTACCCATCTAATCTTCAGCATTTTTATGTAGCACCACATTTCGAAAGCTTCTATTCTCTTCTTGTCCAAATTTAATACAATAGTTAACTGTAAATACCATCATTGGCATTATGAACGCAGCATTGGTACTGTATCTTACAAAGTGTGCCGAAACTGACGGCCATCATACTCAGTGCAAGCACGACATAGGCGAACAACATTTTGACGCATCCTGACAAAAATGTCTGGTGTGTTTCGTATCACATCACAGGCTGCTACAATTATGTCAGTTACAATTATGGCAACTAATTCCATCTCCGTTCAAAAAATGGTTCAAATAGCTCTGAGCACTACAGGACTTAACTTCTGAGGTCATCAGTCCCCTAGAACTTAGAACTACTGAAATCTAACTAACCTAAGGACATCACACACATCCATGCCCGAGGCAGGATTCGAACCTGCGACCGTAGCGGTCGCACGGTTCCATAGCGTAGCGCCTACAACCACTCGGCAACTCCATCTCCGTATACACTGGGATCTCATACATAAGTGACTTTAGACACCCCCGTAGGGAACAATCAAGGGGATTCAGGTCAGGTGACCTCGACAACCATGGAATACGACCTTCCCTCCAAATCCATCGACCACGAAATATTGTACTGATACTGCTCCATCGTACTGTACTGTGCGTCTCTGAATAACACTGGGCAACGACTGGATCTCTCGTTGATTCAGAGCACTTTGTTCATGGGAACATACGATACAAAGAATCTACATTATGGAAAAGTAGACTAAACAAAACCTGCATTACCGTCCAGGTAATCAGGCCCGTCCTTGTTTTCTTGAGGGAAATAAAGAATGTACATGTAAATAAACAGCACAGTACGTGTAAAATAGTAAGTATGGTAATTGTAAATAAACAAGAAAGCAGCAATGGTAGACAAAGCGGCAGTCAAGTTTACTTCCATATCTGCTTAATCTGCCTTCGTCGAAGGCAGCTTCCCTACCTAAATTGTTCTCTCGTTCAGCGGAGCGTCCTCTACGTCCTGCCGAATTTTTGCACTCTCTTACGAAAACCGTTATATCACTATTGTCTACCGCTTTTCACGTATTTGGCCACTTCAGATGAGCCAAACACTATTTCATTTAGCATAGTACAGTTCACAAGATCGTACGAGATATCTGCAAGATAATTACAGGCAATGTGATCCACGAATTTATGCGTAATTCGACAGAAGAAAAGTGGAAGAACATCGCTAAGAGCTTTTAAGGAATGTTTCAGTTTTCCCAACTTCATAGGAGCTTTTTGGACGGGAAACACGTTGCTATTCAGACTCCTTCGAACACCGGATCTTTGTTCTTAAGTTACAAAAAGACATTTTGCAAACCTTTGTTGCCTCTTGTATACGCTCAGTCTGACTATATTGCTATTGATGTCGGGGCATATGAAAAATATATGTTGCGGCTATAGGCAACAGTCTCGAACAGCAACGTTTTACCTAGATGCTTGTATTCATTAATGCAAAATCAGAAACGTATATGTATATAGTAGTAGTTGTTGTTGTTGCGGTCTTCAGTCCGAAGACTGATTTGATGCCGCTCTCCACGCTAGTTGCCCTGTAAACCCTCTCTATCTCCGAATTTCGGCTGAAAGAAAAAAAATAACTGTGTAGTAAACGGGGCCTCTACATTCTGGAACCACTGTTTACCAAACAGTTTTTCCTTTTCCCGTTCGATACTATCTCTTCGGAAAACATGGGAGGGAAAGTCCGTGCAGTAGAAGATATCTATTTCATAGCATCGAAGATGAAAAAGTGCCCTTGTGTACTGAATATTTTTTTTCTCGCTTTGGTGAAAGGAACCTGCCCCTCAAGCTTATCGGTATTTTATGAGACACTGTATACTTCTGCCTCTGCTTACTTTATTCATTTCTTGCACTCACTCTACGATTTTTATTTGCCACACTTCTCTCCAGTATTAAAATCGCGAACTCTTGATGTCTCAGATTATCTCGTACCAAGCGATCCCTTCTTCTAGTCAGGTTGAGCCACAAATTTCTTTTCTCATCTATTCGATTCAGTACCTCCTCATTAGCTGCGTGATCTGCCCATGTAATCTTCAGCGTTCTTATGTGGCACCACATTTCAAAGGCTTCTATTCTCTTTCTGTCTATTTTAATCGCCCCCGTTTCACTTCCATACATGACTGCACTCCATAGGAATACCTTCAGAAAAAGACTTTCGAACACTTACATTTATACTCGAAATTAACAAATTTCTCTAGCTCAGAAACGCTTTTCTTGCCATTTCAAGTCTACATTTCATATCCTCTCTACTTCGACCAATATCAGATATTTTGCTACCCCAATAGCAAAACTCATCTACTGCTGTAAGTGTCTAATTTCCTAATCTAATTCCCTCAGCATCACCCGACTTAGTTCGACTACATTCCATTATCTTTGTCTTGCTTTTTCTGATGCCTTACACTCTCCTTCCAAGACACTGTGCACTCAGTTTATCTGATCTTCTAAGTCCTTTGCTGTCTCTGACTGATTTTCAAGTTTTTATTTCTCCTTCCTGAACTGTAATTCCCACTCCAAATTTTTCTATGGTTTCTTTTGCTGCTCCCGTTTTATACCAGAGTGTATTCTTCAGATGCCTTACACTCTCCTTTCAAGACACTGTGCACTCAGTTTACCTGATCTTCTAAGTCCTTTGCTGTCTCTGACTGATTTTCAAGTTTTTATTTCTTCTTCCTGAACTGTAATTCCCACTCCAAATTTTTCTATGGTTTCTTTTGCTGCTTCCGTTTTATACCAGAGTGTATTCTTCAGCTGTGCTTCCACATATTTGGTATAGGAGAGATCGTACAACAGGGAATAGTTACCTCCTAATTCCATAGATTTTCGTCATTTATTTTTAGATGATAAACTACTGCCGAAAACACAACAACCTGACCGTGCAGCAATCACGGAACAGTGTTGGCGAGAGCACGGTTTTACACTGTCACGGTCATGCCACGGGTCAGTGTTAAGACAGACTGCCCTTTAAATTTCTAGAAAGCACTCAGGCGTCAATGATGTGTGTGGAGTTAAAAAGAGGTGACAATATGGTTCGAATGTGGTGCAGGCCGCACGAAACCCTTGAATCCACGTTGTCAACAAGGCACTGTACAAGCTGGTGGTGGCTCGATAGTGATGTGAACTGTGGTTCCATGGGTCCCCTGGTCCAACTGAACCGATCATTGACTGGAAATGGCTACGTTCGGCTACCTGAAGATCATTTACAGCTATTCACGGACTTCGTGTTCCCAAACAATAGTGTCATGCCACCGTATCACAGTTGTTCCCAACTGGTTTGAAATATATTCTGGACTGGAATGAGATTTTCACTCTGCAGCGGAGTGTGCACTGGTATGAAACTTCCTGGCAGATTAAAACTGTGTGCCGGACCGAGACTCGAACTCGGGACCTATACTTTTCGCGGGCAAGTGCTCTACCTTGTCACTTGCAAAAGGCAAAGGTGCCGAGTTCGAGTCTCGGTACGGCAATCAGTTTAAATCTGCAGGAAGTTTCACATACTGTACTGTTCGAGCCAGCCATTTGGTCACCCGTATTGCCCCACATGAATCCCATTTATGGGGCATAATCGACAGATCTGTTCGTCCACAAAATCAGGGGACTTCCGGCGACTTGTGGAGTCCATGGCACGTCGGGTATCTGCAGTACGCCGGGCGAAAGTAGGTCCAATACGATATTAGGATGTCTCCCACGATTTTTGTCACCTCAGTGTTCACTCCTAATTGACCAACGAATTTAGTGACGAATTCCTCCGCCTTTGCTGTAAAAACTCAACAACAGAAACTTCGCGACTTTCTTATTTACGTGTTGTGGCGTGCTCGACATTTTGTCCAATACTCTCTAAGGGGGATAGTATACTATGCCTTCCCTTCTCTTTTCTATAGCACGTCGTTAGTTACACTACTCGCCATTAAAATTGCTACACCACGAAGATGACGTACTGCATACGTGAAATTTAACCGACAGGAAGAAGATGCTGTGACATGCAAATGATTACCATTTCAGAGCATTCACACAAGGTTGGCGCCGGTGGCGACACCTACAACGTGCTGACATGAGGAAAGTTTCCAACCGATTTCTCATACACGAACAGCAGTTCACCGGCGTTGCCTGGTGAAACGTTGTTGTGATGCCTCGTGTAAGGAGGAGAAATGTGTACCATCACGTTTCCGACTTTGATAAAGGTCGGATGGTAGCCTATCGCGATTGCGGTTTATCGTATCGCGACATTGCTGCTCGAGATCCAGTGACTGTTAGCAGAATATGGAATCGGTGCAGGAGGGTAATACGGAACGCCGTGCTGGATCCCAACGGCCTCGTATGACTAGCAGTCGAGATGACAGGCATCTTATCCGTTTTGCTGTACGGATCGTGCAACCACGTCTCGATTCCTGAGTCAACAGATGGGGACGTTTGTAGGGCAAAAACGATCTGCACGAACAGTTCGATGACGTTTGCAGTAGCATGGACTATCAGCTCGGAGACCGTGGCTGCGGTTACCCTTGACGCGGGCGGATGTGTGTGATGTCCTTAGGTTAGTTAGGTTTAAGTAGTTCTAAGTTCTAGGAGACTGATGACCACAGGGGTGCCTGCGATGGTATACTGGACGACGAACCCGGGTGCACGAATGGCAAAACGTCATTTTTTCGGATAAATCCAGATTATGTTTACAGCATCATGATGGCCGCACCCGTGTTTGGCAATATCGCGGTGAAAGCACATTCGAAGCGTTTATTCGTCATCGCCTTACTGGCGTATCAACCGGCGTGATGGTATGGGGTGCCATTGGTTACACGTCTCGGTCACCTCTTGTTCCCATTGACGGCACTTTGAACAGTGGACGTTACAGTTCAGATACAACCCGTGCCTGTACCCTTCATTCGATCCCTGCGAAACCCTACATTTCAGCAGGATAATGCACGACCGCATGTTGCAGGTCCTTAAGGGCTTTTCTGGATACAGAAAATGTTCGTCTGCTTCCCTGGCCAGCACATTCTCCAGATCTCTCACCAATTGAAAACGTCTGGTCAATGGTGGCCGGGCAACTGGTTCGTCACAATACTCCAATCATTACTTTTGATTAACTGTGGTATCGTGTTGAAGCTGCATGGGCGGCTGTACCTGTACACGCCATCCAAGCTCTGTTTGACTCAATGCCCCGGCGTATCAAGGCCGTTATTACGGCCAGAGGTGGCTGTCCTGGGTACTGATTTCTCAGTATTTATGCACCCAAATGGCGTGAAAATGTAATCACGTGTCAGTTCTAGTGTAATATATTTGTCCAATGAATACCCTTTTATGATACGCATTCCTTCTTGGTGTAGCAATTTTAATGGCCAGTAGTGTAACTTAGCGTAGTGCTGGTTCGATACACGGAGACTTATGGCCGGACATCGCGCGGAATAAACATCGCCACATGGAAGAACAAAGGGTGGCGACGTAGACAAGGAGGCGAGCGCGCGGGGCAGACAGGAAGGGATCGCCGGATCCTGCTAGTGGATGCGAGGGCCCCGGCAGAGGGAATAAGAGGGAGCAGAGGGAAGGAGGGAAGAGGAGAGGGAAGGTGGCGGCGATCCGCGGACATTATGCGCCGGCACGGAGGGCCGCGGGATTTGCCGGACCGCGCGGAGGCGGCAGAGCTGCAGGTGGCGAAGACAGCGCGCGGGCAGCCGGCGCCCAGGTCCAGAGGGTCCTCAGGATTACCCAGGCCGGCCGCCTCAAATCCGCAAATCACTCCTCGGGGCGCGATGCACGGCTTACCGCGCCGCAATTAAAACCTTACGGGGCGCGCGGCCGGGACAATAAAACACCGGCAGCGGCGGTCTATCACTGTGTTAAGTGTCTCGCACCGAAGCGGCAAACTGTAGTTGACAACATTACGCCCGCGAGAAAAAAAGTGATACCTTCAGGGGTACGAGCCAACAGCAGTTCGGCTTCAGATCTGGCAGATCAATAGATGACGCCATCAGCCAGGCCCTGCACATAGCTAACACCACAAAACAGAAATACGCCATGGCAATAACGATTGACATTGCCGGAGCATTTAATAATCTTTGGTGGCCAGCACTGTTTCAGAGGCTAAGACATCTGGAGGTACCGCAATCACTGTACAACGGTTTTCTAGACTATTGTAAAGGCCGAGTAGTCGAATGGCAGATGGACAGCCGGAAAATAGTTAAAAGAATTACCAAAGGCTGTCCTCAAGGGTCGATCTGCGGCCCCATCTTCTGGGACTACAATCGAACCCGTCCTACAGCTTCTGGATGGGGATGACAGGTCAGACGGAATTGCCGCCTACGCAGATGACCTATTAGTTGTAGTCACTGCAAACAACAGAGCCCAGTTAGAAGAGAAAGCCAGTGGATTACTACAAACAAATACTCAGTGGTGCCACAACAACAGAATAGCCGAAAACAAAACAACATACACTTTACTGAAAGGACCACTCCAAACGAATCCTGCGGTTAGAATCGGGGAAACAAACATCAAACGAGCACGCATTACGCACTATCTTGGGGTACACAGAGATGAAAAATTGAATTTCCACGAACACATAAGGCTAACAACAGACAAAGCAGAAAAAATACTCCACAAAATGGTGAGGCTAAATTCAAAACAGTACAGACTACCTCTACCGGTCATACGTATATACCACCGTGCGCTCTTCGAATCAGGACTCAGCTTCGCAGCTAGCACGTGGGCACATAGACTGAACGTGGTCACCAACAAAGCATCCGTCAGACGAAGGCAGAGAAGTGTCCTACTTAGGCTGTCTGGAGCCTTCGGTACCACCTCAGCGGATGCACTGTGTGTGGTGCTCGGAATATGTCCCATAGATATCACGATCAAATACAGAGCTGCAAGGTACTGGTTAAAGGTGGGGAGACTAGAGAAGGTACACATAATAACCGGTGTGCCCATAGAGACGATACGTCACCTTAAAAGTTGTCGTTTGGATATATGGCAAGGTGAGTGGGATGTAAGTTCAATTGGTTCAAATGGCTCTGAGCAGTATGGGACTCAACTGTTGTGGTTATTAGTCCGCTGGAACTTAGAACTACTTAAACCTAACTAACCTAAGGACATCACACACATCCATGCCCGAGGCAGGATTCGAACCTGCGACCGTAGCAGTCGCACGGCTCCGGACTGCGCGCCTAGAACCGCGAGACCACCGCGGCCGGCGATATGTAAGTGATAAGGGATGTAGACTGCACGACTTCCTCCCTGACGTAAGGGAGCGGTTGAGAATGAGGCATATCGAACCCAGCCGCGGTATGGTACATATCTTAACCGGGCACGGACCTTATCCCACGCACTTAAACCGCGTGAGTCTGAGGCAGACATCTACATGCACGTGCGGGGAAGAAGGTTCCCCAGAACACACTGCCTTTTCTGCGGGCAATACGCGAGCAATAGACATACACTACACTTAGATTACACAGATACAGACTTAGGTACATATACACAGCAGTAAGAGACGAAGAACAATGGGCACAATTTAACGCACTGACGAACAGTACATCAAAAACAACACATGAAGAGTATATGGAGACACGACATTACAGACATGCCTATGTGCAGCGTAACAGCAATCTCCAGAGGATGGACAGCGATACCCATAGTGACAACAAAAATAGTGACAACGAAAATAGTGACAACGAAAATAGTGACAACGAAAATAGTGACAGCAGGAGGAAGCTGAGATGTGACAGTAAATAAGCAAAAGTGCTTGCAATCTAGCCAAGAAAACACCAAATGCTGTACATGGATGGACACCTAAAGTAGTTAATACATAGGATTAGTAATAAATAGGATACGCAACATAATTTATCTACTAATATCCGTTTGTGTGTGTGTGTGTGTGTGTGTGTGTGTGTGTGTGTGTACTCGAAGAAAACCATTCCGAGGTATTCACCGTCAGTCACATTCGGTGATGGTACTAACAAATCTCTGATCTATCCTATCTAGCTTTCATATTCTTCTTAAAAAACAACAAAATTTTATTTATACTTCAACCTTAAATTATTGTAATTTTCAAAACTATCATTCTGTGTAAATGTTGTAGATAAAACAAATGGAACGAAAACAGTAAAAAGATGAAAAACGAAAATTGTAAGATGTACGACCTTTTTTAAACATCAGGTAACAGGTCTATAATTTGGCAATAAATAAATAAATAAATAAGTAAAAAATAAATAACATTTGTCGCTTATACCTCACTCCACTTTTGTACCACTTTTGTTCGTCTGTATCAAGCTGCATCAAAGCGAGCTTCTAGCAAGATAGAGTACCGGCGTCCACAGCCAGGAGTATCCCACAGTTTGTTTGCGAGAACATCTTCCGTCATTTAAGTCTTGGATGAACCGATTTGTGGAACGAAAGAAATGGTTCAAATGGCTCTGAGCACTATGAAACTCAACATCTGCGGTCATCAGCCCCCTAGAACTTAGAACTACTTAAACCTAACTAACCTAAGGGCATCACACACATCCATGCCCGAGGCAGGATTCGAACGGGCGACCGCTGTGATCTCGCGGCTCCAGACTGTAGCGCCTAGAACCGCTCGGCCACTCTGGCCGGCTGGAACGAGACGGACTGCCTTTCAGGCGACGGCATACTATCAGAGGTTTCGTGTTATTCTGCCCAGCCCCCTGTAATGCGATGAACGGGATATGGAAATCAGTGAAAATTACGTAAATGTTCCGGACAGGTATCACGCCTTTCGCACCCATTTACGCTCGACTTTCGGGGCCATACCGCATTTCCAACCTTTTCCAAATCAGAGCTCGCTTTCAGCTCGATACACGTGCCCTGCCGGACCAGAATATGTATAAATTTCCGCCGAAAAATCGCGTGTTATTCTTGGCAGGGCTTTTTTTTTATGTTCCCGCGTTCGGCCGTCGGCACTGCTCTGCCTCGCATACAAATGCAAGCGAGCGAGGCCGCCCGTGTTTTGCTGGCGTTCGTCCGACGGTTCGGCACATGTGTCGATGTTATTGTATAATGATGCGCTCCTTCCCATCAGGCGCTCACCACGTACGCCGTAATCACTCAGCGTGCTACGTACGGTCCGACTGTCCGTCTGTCCGTCATGTAAATTGTAACGCAGAGCACGCACGCCGATATCGCATTTGATGTTATCGTCTCGTTACAGCCGTTTTTTGCGCGTTCGCAGATTCGCTTCGCAATGTTTTTCATCCTTTTTTTTTTTTAATTCCTGTCCGTGACGTCGATCCTGATATGTAACAGGCTTCGTAACCAGTGAGGAAGATGGGGGACAGGGGTACGGCGGAAAGGGGGGGGGGGGGGGGAAGAGGGGGGGGGAAGAGGGGGGGGGGCAGGAAAAAAAGAGGAGCGACACGACAGAAAACAGGCAGAAATCACAGTCGCTTGGCTGTCGAGTTGATGATGCAAATACTTGGTGCGGATGTTAATTATAATACCGCCTCGTGTTGTTCTCGTCTCTTTCTGTTTTTGCTTTTTTTTCGATTCCGGTGGCCCGTGGAACATTTTGCGTCAGCCGGTCCGCCGTCCACGCGGTTTTTTTTTCCCGGCTTCTTCTTTTTCGGGGCACCGCGTGTCTGGTCGCGGTAGGCCATCTGTAAAATTCGCGTCGTGTTTGTTCCGCGTCGCGTACGCTGACAAGAGCCGACCCGGGCAGCCTGCCGTGTGGATACAGCGCGCAGAGCCGCTGATCATCGCCGAGGTAGCTGCGAACCCGACTGTTCACTGGCAGGAACTGTGTGACTGTTTGTTATAAAGCGTATGGACCTGCTGGGTTCTTTCAGCGAAACGCTTAACCGAACCAAAATACAATGAAATAGCTGTACCTCGGGGTATCATACTCAGACCAAGGCTACTGCTGCCAGACACAGGTGACGTTCCCCAAGCTGAAAAATAACAGTCAGTTGTGACCCCCCCCCCCCCCCTGCACGCAGTAAACCTACTTGCTGGGCGCATTTAGCAAAACTCTCAACAAATCCAAAATGCATTTCCTCAGGGTTCCACATTAACACCAACACTATTTCTGATAATAGTCAGTGCCACCACCAAAGGTGAAAAATGATCAAGAGTTGTGACTGCTTTCTATGCTGTAAATGTATACCTGTTGGGTATGTTAACCGAAACACTTAGAGGAACCAAAATACATTGAAATACACTACTTGCCACTAAAGTTGCTGCACCAAGAAGAAATGCAGATAATAAACGGGTATCCATTGGACAAGTATATTATACTAGAACTAACATGTGATTACATTTTCACGCAATTAGGGTGCATAGATCCCGTGAAATCAGTACCCAGAACAACCGCCTCTGGCCGTAATAACGGCCTTGATACGCCCTGGGCATTGAGTCAGACAAAGCTTGGATGGCGTGTACAGATACAGCTGCCCGTACAGCTTCAACATGATACCACAGTCACCAAGAGTAGTGACTGGCGTATTGTGACGAGCCAGTTGCTCGGCCACCATTGACCAGAAGTTTTTAACTGGTGAGAGATCTGGAGAATCTGCTGGCCAGGGTAGCAGTCGAACATTCTCTGTATCCAGAAAGGCCCGTACAGGACCTGCAGCCGCGCGGGATAGCCGAGCGGTCTGGGGCGCTGCAGTCATTGACTGTGCGGCTGGTCCCGGCGGAGGTTCGAGTCCTCCCTCCGGCATGGAGGTGAGTGTTTGTCCCTAGGATAAATTAGGTTAAGTAGTGTGTAAGCTTAGGGACTGATGACCTTAGCAGTTAAGACCCATAAGAGTTCACACACATTTGAACATTCGAACAGGACGTGCAACACGCGTTCGTCCATTATGCTGCTGAAATGTAGAGTTTCGCAGGGCTCGATCTGAAGGGTAGAGCCACGCGACGTAACACATCTGAAATGTAACGTCCGCTGTTCAAAGTGCCGTCAATGCAAACAAGACGTGTAACCAATGGCACCCCATACCATCACGCCGGGTGATACGCCAGTATGGCGATGACGAATACACCCTTCACCGCGATGTCGCCAAACACGGATGCGACCATCACGATGCTGTAAACAGAACCTGGATTCATCCGATAAAATGACTTTTTAAAATTCGTGCAGCCAGGTTCGTCGTTGAGTGCACTATCGCAGGCGCCACTGTCTGTGATCCAGCGTCAAGGGTAACCGCAGCCGTGGTCTCTGAGCTGATACTTCGTGCTGCTGCAAACGTCGTCGAACTGTTCGTGCAGATGGTTGTCGTCTTGCAAACGCCCCCATCTGTTGACTCAGGAATGGAGACGTGGCTGTCATGCGGATAAGATGCCTGTCATCTCGACTGCTAGTGATACGAGGCCGTTTGGATCCAGCACGGCGTTCCGTATTGCCGTCCTGAACCCACCGATTCCGTATTCTGCTAACAGTCATTGGAACTGGACCAAAGTGGACAGCAATGTCGCGATACGATAAACGGCAATGGTGATAGGCTATACAATTCGACCTTTATGAAAGTCGGAAACGTGATGGTACGCATTTCTCCGCCTTACACGAGGCATCACAACAAGGTTACACAAGGCAACGCAGGTCAACTGCTGTTTGTGTATGAGAGATTGGTTGGAAACTTCCCTCACGTCAGCATGTTGTAGGTATCGCCACCGGTGCCAACCTTGTGTGAATGCTCTGTACGAATGTTGTGAGTGGACATTAAGTTGGGAATGTGGGTCTCACGGGGATAGTGCAAGGGATAAATCCCTGCAGGCGCACTATACTCGGTGGATTAGATGGCTAGAGCGTCTGCCATGTAAACAGGAGATCCCGGGTTCGAGATCCGGTGGGGGCACACATTTTCAACTGTTCCCGTTGATGTATATCAACGCCTATGCACACTGTAGGGTCTTGATTTAATTACCATTTCAGTCGTTGGTAACGTCGCAGACGAGAAAAGGAGCAAAAGCCGTGTATCCCGCGTGTTTATACCAACTTCAATGGGTCGTGCGCATCTAAGGTGTTTTCATTCACGTATCCTGACACTTAACAGCAGCACCTACTGATCAATTCCACACTATTTCTTTTCCTCTGCCGTATCTTTTTCCTCTTCTCCGATTATATTCCGTTGCAATTTGACGTCATTCTGACCACTCAGGTTATTTCTACGGCGTTTTGAAAGTTTAAAAAAAATAATGGCTCTGAGCACTATGGGACTCAACAGCTGTGGTCATTAGTCCCCTAGAACTTAGAACTACTTAAACCTAAGTAACCTAAGGACATCACACACATCCATGCCCGAGGCAGGATTCGAATCTGCGATCGTAGCAGTCGCACGGTTCCAGACTGCACGCCTAGAACCGCGAGACCACCGCGGCCGGCTTTGAAAGTTTAATTTTAATCACCCGGTATACGTTTGGAGCATCAGCTATCACAGGTACAGAAAAAGAAAGAAAGTAAAATCCCCTTTAAAATTCTTGGAGCAGCACACAGACTTGATATATACATGAAGAGACCAACGAAAGAATTACATGAACACACAGACAGGCACACACATATGATAAGAAAACGACGATTAAGATTCTCTGCACACATACGTAGAATGAACAATACACTCACAAAGAGGATTTTCCATTTAGTAAATAATTCAATCAAAGAAATCAACTGGTTTAAAGAAACAGATGAAGACCTAAAACAAGGAGGGATCAGTATTGAAATGTTAACTGAAAGAAACACATTCAGAAACAAAATTACGAACGCGAAATGTGAAGTAAAAAAAAAAAAGGAAGAAAAGCAAAGTACGGACAAAGCAAAAGAAACAGGAACACAGCCAAACAATGAAGACTTTTGGGAACAGGAAAACAATATATATATATATATATATATATATATATATATATATATATATATATATATGGGTGCTTCAAAAATGACCGGTATATTTGAAACGGCAATAAAAACTAAACGAGCAGCGATAGAAATACACCGTTTGTTGCAAAATGCTTGGGACAACAGTACATTTTCAGGCGGACAAACTTTCGAAATTACAGTAGTTACAATTTTCAACAACAGATGGCGCTGCAAGTGATGTGAAAGAGATAGAAGACAACGCAGTCTGTGGGTGCGCCATTCTGTACGTCGTCTTTCTGCTGTAAGCGTGTGCTGTTCACAACGTGCAAGTGTGCTGTGGACAACATGGTTTATTCTTTAGAACAGAGGATTTTTCTGGAGTTGGAATTCCACCGCCTAGAACACAGTGTTGTTGCAACAAGACAAAGTTTTCAACGGAGGTTTAATGTAACCAAAGGACCGAAAAGCGATACAATAAAGGATCTGTTTGAAAAATTTCAACGGACTGGGAACGTGACGGATGAATGTGCTGGAAAGGTAGGGCGACCGCTACGGCAACCACAGAGGGCAACGCGCAGCTAGTGCAGCAGGTGATCCAACAGCGGCCTCGGGTTTCCGTTCGCCGTGTTGCAGCTGCGGTCCAAATGACGCCAACGTCCACGTATCGTCTCATGCGCCAGAGTTTACACCTCTATCCATACAAAATTCAAACGCGACAACCCCTCAGCGCCGCTACCATTGCTGCACGAGAGACATTCGCTAACGATATAGTGCACAGGATTGAGGACAGCGATATGCATGTGGGCAGCATTTAGATTACTGACGAAGGTCATTTTTACCTGGACGGCTTCGTCAATAAACAGAACTGGCGCATATGGGGAACCGAAAAGCCCCATGTTGCAGTCCCATCGTCCCTGCATCCTCAAAAAGTACTGGTCTGGGCCGCCATTTCTTCCAAAGGAATCATTGGCCCATTTTTCAGATCCGAAACGATTACTGCATCACGCTATCTGGACATTCTTCGTGAATTTGTGGCGGTACAAACTGCCTTAGACGACACGGCCGACGTCTTTAATTTCCTGAATGAACATTTCGATGATCGTGAGATTGCTTTGGGCTATCCGAAACATACAGGAGGCGGCGTGGATTGGCCTCCCTATTCGCCAGACATGAACCCCTGTGACTTCTTTCTGTGGGGACACTTGAAAGATCAGGTGTACCGCCAGAATCCAGAAACAATTGAACAGCTGAAGCAGTACATCTCATCTGCATGTGAAGCCATTCCGCCAGACACGTTGTCAAAGGTTTCGGGTAATTTCATTCAGAGACTACGCCATATTGTTGCTACGCATGGTGGATATGTGGAAAATATCGTACTATAGAGTTTCCCAGACACCCTACACATATATATATATATATATATATATATATATATATATATATATGTGTGTGTGTGTGTGTGTATTAAGAAATCAGGTACCTAAAAACACGTCCGTATCAGAATCCAAAGTTGTGTTAAACTTTTAGAGAAATAGGTGAGGAATTTCGAAGGGATACGACCTTGAACAAACGAACCCTTACATTTTAATTCATATAGGTAGATTTTCGGTCCGCCTGACGAGTGCTCCCGGTAGCGTTCTCGCTTCCAGTAAACGGGGTGCCGTGTTCGATTCCACGCGGGGTCAGGCATTTTCACCTGCCTCGAGATGACTGGGTGTTGTTGTGTCGTCTTCATCATCATCATTCATCCCCATACGGTCGGAGGAAGGGATTGGCAAACCACCTCCACTAGGAGATTGCCTAGTAAGGCGGCGCGGGTCTCCCGCGTCGCTCCCCTACGCCCTGTAAAGGAGTCATCATCATCATCATCATCATCAGACAAGTCGTCCGACCGCACACACCTACTGCTGCCCGTGGAAACCCGAGAGACGACGCTAGTGCATCCTAAACTAAGGGTTGGCAAGTAATCAAAATGGTTAAAATGGCTCTGAGCACTACTTAAACATAACTAATCTAAGGGCATCACACACATCCATTCCCGGGGCAGGATTCGAACCTGCAACCGTGGCAGCAGCGCGGTTCCGGACTGAAGCGCCTAGAACCGCTCGGCCACAATGGCCGGCTAGCACTTAGTCCCACAAACCGTTGAGATGAGGCGGATCCATTCCGCTGAGCAGTACATCGTTTAATTTCTCTCCCGCCGCTTATCTCTGAGACGCAGCAGCGTATTCGAGTTGGGACGAGCACGGTAGCTGACCGACGCCACACGGCTGCCCCGAGGCACGGAGTACAGGGACGCTCCAGCTGGGCCGGTATAATTGCGGTGAGGGATACGGAGAGCGGCTGGCACGAAGGCGGTAACCATGGCGACGGCCGCAGCGCACAGTGTTGTCGGCAGAGGCTCGCGGCCGGAAGCTGCGCCGCACGTGGCCCGGGCTTCCTGTGGACGCTCCGCCGCCCCCGCGCGACACTCGTCTGGCGTCGCGGCGCCGCCCCAGCTGCCGGGCGAGCGACGCCACGCGTCGCTGCGCGCAGAGCGCCGCGTGTTCGACGCCGGACGCAGGGCGCATCTGACGCGCGTCGCTGCCTGTGGGCGTGGGCGCCCAGCAAACGCTGCCCTGTGGCGTGCCTACATGCGAGCGCTGCTGCTGCCGCCACAGCGGAAACCTGAGGTCGGTGACGAGCCCCAAACACAACAGTACAGGTGAGCCCCTGTTAATCAGACGCCAATACTGGATAGCCAGCTGGAATACACTCTGCAGAATAACTGGCACCGCGCAGGGAAGCCGTACCGTACACTGCATGCAGACAAGTTCCACCCCCCCCCCCCCCCCCCCCAATGACATGACCTATGGACGATCTCCCACTACTGTATAACGATCTTGATTGTTCCAGGAATGTAGCGGCTGCAGCAACTGGGATACATCGCCATCGCATGCCACGGTAATGATGCACGATACCCATACTAACAAATCGAACCTTGCATGAACTAACGCATCTGGCAAGCCACTACTGCTCTTACTACCCATCCCACTGTCGCAGAGGATTATTTCCCCACAGCGCTTTTTTTCTCTCTGCTCTTCAAATCGCCACCCTCACTCGCGTTTCGTCCACTATCTAATCACCTGATGGACCGTGTTAATGCGTAGTCTTACACAGACGCACGGGTAACATCACAGCCCAGCATCCTCTGATCCACTTAATACACTCCTGGAAATGGAAAAAAGAACACATTGACACCGGTGTGTCAGACCCACAATACTTGCTTCGGACACTGCGAGAGGGCGGTACAAGCAATGATCACACGCACGGCACAGCGGACACACCAGGAACCGCGGTGTTGGCCGTCGAATGGTGCTAGCTGCGCAGCATTTGTGCACCGCCGCCGTCAGTGTCAGCCAGTTTGCCGTGGCATACGGAGCTCCATCCCAGTCTTTAACACTGGTAGCATGCCGCGACAGCGTGGACGTGAACCGTTTGTGCAGTTGACGGACTTTGAGCGAGGGCGTATAGTGGGCATGCGGGAGGCCGGGTGGACGTACCGCCGAATTGCTCAACACGTGGGGCGTGAGGTCTCCACAGTACATCGATATTGTCGCCAGTGGTCGGCGGAAGGTGCACGTGCCCGTCGATCTGGGACCGGACCGCAGCGACGCACGGATGCACGCCAAGACCATAGGATCCTACGCAGTGCCGTAGGGGACCGCACCGCCACTTCCCAGCAAATTAGGGACACTGTTGCTTCTGGGGTATCGGCGAGGACTATTCGCAACCGTTTCCATGAAGCTGTTCCAACAGGACAATGCACGTCCGCATGTATCCCGTGCCACCCAACGTGCTCTAGAAGGTGTAAGTCAACTACCCTGGCCAGCAAGATCTCCGGATCTGTCCCCCATTGAGCATGTTTGGGACTGGATGAAGCGTCGTGTCACGCGGTCTGCACGTTCAGCACGAACGCTGGTCCAACTGAGGCGCCAGGTGGAAATGGCATGGCAAGCCGTTCCACAGGACTACATCCAGCATCTCTATGATCGTCTCCATGGGAGAATAGCAGCCTGCATTGCTGCGAAAGGTGGATATACACTGTACTAGTGCCGACATTGTGCATGCTCTGTTGCCTGTGTCTATGTGCCTGTGGTTACGTCAGTGTGATCATGTGATGTATTTGATCCCAGGAATGTGTCAATAAAGTTTCCCCTTCCCGGGACAATGAATTCACGGTGTTCTTATTTCAATTTCCAGGAGTGTAGATAACCAACATGTTGACGGAGCTGACAGTAGAAGTTTTGGTTTGGTCACCACGTTGGTGCGGGGGTGGAAGGGCCCCACCTCTATTAAAAGGCATGCGTATTCATATACAGAGAGATGTAAACGGGGAGAATACGGCGCTGCGGTCGATAACGCCTAAGACAGCAAATGGCTAGCGCACTTGTTAGATCGATTACTGCTGCTACAATGCCAGGTTATCAATATTTAAGTGAGTTTGAACGTGGTATTGTAGTTGGTGCACGAGCGATGGGACACAGCATCTCCGGGGTAGCGATGAAGTTGGGATTTTCCTGTACGACCATTTCACGAGTCTACCGTCAATATCAGGAAAGCGGTAAAACATCAAATCTCCGACATCGCGCCGGCCGGAGTAGCCGAGCGGTTCTGGGCGCTGCAGTCTGGAACCGCGCGACCGCTACGATCGCAGTTTCGAATCTTGCCTCGGGCATGGACGTGTGTGATGTCCTTAGGTTAGTTAGGGTTAAGTAGTTCTAAGTTCTGGGGGACTGGTGACCTCAGATGTTAAGTCCCATAGTGCTCAGAGCCATTTTGAACGGAGACCGATTTCCGGAAACCGTTCCTGCCGTCATGTTTGTATGTTAAGACCTGAAGGAGTTCCGCTAGACCGGAGAAATATGGCGTCCGGGAATGAGCTGTTTCGATCTATAACTGTGGCTGTTTCTCCCTACAACACAGGCAGAGTACTTCTTTTGATATTTCTATTTCTCCTTCACTGCACAAAAAAATTCACTACGTCCACATTAACGGAAGAATTTTGAAAAAAAAAAGGACGTAAGGTGACATACCGAGCAAGATTCAGAAACGGGTGTGTGTAGAGAATGGATCGAAAATCGATTGTGGAAGCGCAAAATCCGGCATCTGGAACCGGAATTTCAGAATCTGGAGTGTTTACATGACCATCTGGAAGTGGAACTGTGAAATTTGTTTCCGAAATGCAGTAGCGGGGTCCCTATGTAGTAAACAGTCTTAGCACTGAAAATTGGGGACACGGCTGTACCATTCTTAGATCGGTATTCTGGCTTAAACAACCTCTTGCTCAAATGGTAACCCAGGGTGGGAAGTTGCCTGCAGAGGCTAGAGGTATTACTGGAGCGGCGTTAGGTGGCGGCGAAATTTTCTGCGGCTGGTCGGTAGGCGGAGAAGCTGCGGCCGCGCCGGATTTCTAAGACGCCGCGCGCCGAGCTGCCGAAGTCAAAGTTGGGCGCCCACGCCGGCGAGCAGCTGAGTTGAGGGCGCAAGACTCCAGCTTGAGGCGTTCGCGTATCTATCGGCGCCGCGAGTTTGCCGAGGCTGTGGGAGGGAGGCGGGGGTGTAGGAGCGGGGGAGGGGAGGGGCAGGCAGGAGGGCCTGCTGCGAATTCCTGGCGCCGGATCGCTGGAATATTTGCCGAGATTATTAAGACGGCCCGCCGGAGTCTGGAGAAGACGGCGGAAGGTGCCCCAGTAGCAGCACGGCTCCCCAAACAGAACACCAGGGAGGGAGGGAGGGCGCGCTGGAATCCAGGCACAGGCCGCTCCAGGAGGCAAGTCCCTCCCGAGAAGTGCGGCCTGGCCGGAGAGGTGGAGAGGTCAGCGTCCTCTGTGTCCTATGGCGTCGCTGTCTCGTGGTATGAAGATCCACGCAGTGGACACCAAATGAAAAAGCTACTCCTTACGTTTCTGATCTAGACTGCCATAAAAAGGCGAAGGAACTGTTAATCAGAATTCACGGAGAAGTTGTAGTCTAATTCACAATCGATTTATTGGTCTCAAAATTATTAAAGAAACATCATACCAAAATATTTATTTAACAAATGCCTTACTAAAATGGGATCTATAGCGGACAAACTGATCTGCTGGGGATCGACCAGAACACTACTCGCTCGATCTCACTTTTTGCACGTGAATCCAGGTTATGGAATCGAACTACGCCACCACGCAGCATCTACAGGGTGTTACAAAAAGGTACGGCCAAACTTTCAGAAAACATTCCTCACACACAAATAAAGAAAAGATGTTATGAGGACATGTGTCCGGAAACGCTTAATTTCCATGTTAGAGCTCATTTTAGTTTCGTCAGTATGTGATCAAATTGTAAATTTTCACAATCAACATGTATGGGCTGACGAGAATCCGCACGCAACTGTGCAATCACGTCATCAACACAGATTTTCTGTGAACGTTTGGGCAGGCAGTGATGGTGATGTCTCGTTTCGGCCCCATGTTCTTCCACCTACGCTCAGTGGAGCACGTTATCATGATTTTAGACGGGATACTCTACCTGTGCTTCTAGAACATGTGCCTTTACAAGTACGACACAACATGTGGTTCATGCACGATGGAGCTCCTGCACATTTCAGTCGATGTGTTCGTGCGCTTCTCAACAACAGATTCGGTGATCGATGGATTGCTAGAGGCGGACCAATTCCGTGGCCTCCACGCTCTCCTGACCTCAACCCTCTTGACTTTCATTTATGGGGACATCTGAAAGCTCTTCTCTACGCAACCCCGGTACCAAATGTAGAGATTCTTCGTGCTCATATTGTGGACGGCTGTGATACAATACGCCATTCTCCAGGGCTGCATCAGCGCATCAGGGATTTCATGCGACGGAGGGTGGGTGCATGTTTCCTCGCTAACGGAGGACATTTTGAACATTTCCTATAACAAAGTGTTTGAAGTCACGCTGGTACGTTCTGTTGCTGTGTGTTTCCATTCCACGATTAATGTGATTTGAACGGAAGTAATAAAATGAGCTCTAACATGGAAAGTAAGCGTTTCCGGACACATGTCCACATAACACATTTTCTTTCTTTGTGTGTGAGGAATGTTTCCGGAAATCTGTTATTAAATGTGCGTTCCCGAAAAATGCAAGTACGCGGTCTCGCGTTCGGTTAATTCAGAATGCAGGTACTTCCTTAAGAGGCTCTGAAACCCCAACCCGGTTGCTGGTCTGCCAAACCAATTTCACTCCGTGCCACGACTGTGGAATACGTCAAATGTTAAGACGGCAGACTCAAGACAAATAAATGCACCCACACATCACTCGTTGCGACCGTGATGATATAAGCAGTACCTCTGACGGTTCAGAAGGTGGCTGGCACAGGCTCTACGTGGCTCACTAGCAAAGAATACAAGTCTCACCGTCTACGTAGAGACCTGCAGTTCTTTACTAGCGAAGCGCCAGTACAAGACACTTGTACCAGCGTGACGATCTCTCTTTCTCTGTGTTGCCTCCTCAACTCGGTTCCAACAGCACATTTCCCTTTTCTGACTTCCCCCAATTTCGCACAAGCCAATCACGAGCTGGAGCCCGGCATTCTAAGTTCCATGAATGGTCTTTGCACTGCAAACCGATTTGACCAATCAGAGACTTAAAGTTAATTGGCAGAAAACTGAAAAAAATTCAGCTTCGCGGCCTCTTTCCCACACGTTTGCCCTGTCTTTTGCTAACAGAATACAGGGTGGAAGCGCAGCCCTCCATAAACTGCTGCCCACCATTTCATTACAATGTGTGAAGTCAAATCGCCGTAGATCGCATTCCCTATACCAAGTCAGAAGTGAGAGTGGCCTGCAATCCGCAGATCTCAGCGGACGTTCACAGTAACAATTAATTTTGCCAATAAAAGCTTGCGACGGTGTGGATACAAGCGGCTATCTCCAGGTGTATTCATAGAAATGTATGCGAGAGCGCGCACCATTGCAAAAGTGGCACTTTTATACACCGAAGAGCCAAAGAAACTGGTAAAAGCATGCGTGTTGAAATACAAAGATACGTAAACCGATAGAATACGGTGCTACCGTCCACAGCGCCTATATAAGATAACAAGTGTCTGGCGTAGTTCTTAGATACCATGAATTCGCCACATTTAAACCCTTCTTCCTCTGAAGGGCAAAGCAACTTAAGATTAACAACCAGCAAGTAAAACTACCTGCACGTAACACGTGTCGGCATCCCTGGAATCAAGGACTCGTCACATTAGTAAAACCTGTCTCTTAAAGTAACAAACCATGTTAATAGCTATATGCCAACTCCACTACTAGTTTTAATGCAGCATTTCCTAATTTAATTTTCTGAGCATCGCTTGATTTAATTCGAATTCGTTCCGTCATCCTCCTTTTACTTTGTTCGATGTTTATCTTCCAGTCTCTTTTCAAAACACTGCCCACTCCATTTAACTGCTAGATCCAGTCATCGTGTCTGACAGAGTTACAATACCATCGGAGAACACTTCTGTTGTTTCTTCTCCCTTAACTTTCATACCCTATCAAAATTTCTTCTAGTTTTCGTTTGCTTTATGGTCAGTACACATACTGAATAATATCGGTGATAGACCAAAATACTTTTTCACTCTGCTTTCAAGTACTGCCTACCACTTTTGTCTGTCGACTTCTATAACTGCAATCTTCTTCCTGTACAAGTTGCAGATAACTTTCGGCTTCCTTATCCAGCCTACATACGATTTTTATGAGGTCTATATTAGACCTACTGTCGGGATATGATATCATTTTGAGAATTAAAAGAACTTATTACACGCAAAAGTTAAGTGAAAATAGCTGAAAGTGAGACGCGATGTAAAAATAGTATTAACTGTAGAACACTAAAGGGGGGAAAATGTTAGATTACCCCTAACCCATCTTAAAGTTTACTGCTCCACGTCTTACTCAAAGGACGTCATAATTTACAGGTGATGGTTTAGTTAATTACAATTATTACATCTTCATTAGTATGTTATATAACATATTCAGTACGGAATGTCCTTTTTATACTCTAGAGCAATAATGAATTTTACGGAGTTTTTGGTTATGTAAGGTTAAAAATGTGGAATGTACCACGCACGTTACAAATAAAGTATCTCCCGTGTACAGGTATGACACATAGACGAACACATATGTAAGTTTTCGTCTGACCATGAGTACTGCACGGATAGCCGAAGCTGTTAAGGCGGCTGCTCCCGTAAAGAGCGAAACCCGGGCTCGAGTCCTGTTCCGGCACAAATGTTCAGTGTCTTCACTGCTTTATACAGATGAAGATGGTTCGTATTCGCAACAGTGAATACGTTTCATGTGTTTTACAGCAGCTGCTGTCAGCACAATGTCTGGAACATGCATGGCTGTCCGAACGATCATTGTATCTTACTTCCTCATAGCACAGGCACTGCAGTTTCGCATTTGTAACTGCCCTCTGGATTCTCTACAACGTGCAGTGAACTTCTCGCCTACTTATGCAATCACAGATGGGATTTTCACTGTGTCCATCATGCTATCACCACGTGATATCATTGTGAGAATTAAAAGAACTAATTAAGCACAAATGTTACGCGAAAGTAGCAATATATCAGACGAAATGCGAAAACAGTATTAGCCCTACAACAGTAAAGGCGTGGCGGGGGGAGGAGGATGAAGGGGGAGAGAGAAGAGGGGGGGGGGGGGGGGGGAGTTACAATCCTACTAACTCATCGTAAAGTTACCTGCTACACGTCTTAGTCATAGGACGTCATAATACAGTATTATGCAGTAGTTACTTAATTAGTTACAGTTACTGGATCTCCACAGGTATGTCATATAGGCGGCCGGAGTGGCCGAGTGGTTCTAGGCGGTACAGCCTGGAACAGCGCGACCGCTACGGTCGCAGGTTCGAATCCTGCCTCGGGCATGGATGTGTGTCATGTCCTTACGTTAGTTAGGTTTAAGTAGTTCTAAGTTCTAGGGGACTGATGACCTCAGATATTAAGGCCCATATTGCTCAGAGCCACTGGAAACTTTTTCTTGGGTATATTACATAACAAATTCATTACAAAAAGTTCTCTTTTACATACTACTCCAGTACCAGATTTTACGAGGATTTAGTATTCTACGGTTAAAACTGTGCAATGTAGCACGCAACTTAGGAACAAAAGAGTGTTTTTCTGCAGTAAAAATATGCATTGTGCTGTTACTTAAAAAAAAAAAAAATCCTGCCACGAATCACTTCTACCCCTTCCGAGAAAGGGGAACACAGCGCCACCGCCCAAGTTGCGTCAGCGGAAGCTGCAGCGCCGTGACGTCACCACAATGAGGCGGCGCCTGTGCAGGGCGGCATTGTTCCGTCGGCAGACAGGTGTATGGAGGCGGGGGCAGCGGTGGCGGGGGCGGGAAGGGGGGCACACCTCAAGTCGTTAGGCCGCCCCCGCCCGAGGTCTTCAACTTGGCCTGCTACTCCACCCGCCACCGGCGTCACCCCCCTACCCTAACCCCGGCTGGCTGCTATTCTGGGCGGCGCGCCTGTCTGCGTTAATTAATTGACGCTATTGTTGCCGGCTTCTAATTACCTGCGCCGACGAGACCCCAGCGCGCGGCTTTCGGTTTTGGCCTCAGCAGCCGTGCGACCTGAAAGACGCCGGCTCCACCGCGCGTCAGCTACAGTGTTGTTAAGGCAGGGGACCGACATTCCTGCAGAGGTGTGGTGAAATTAATTCCACCGCGGAGGCGAGACGTCACGAACCGATCGCGCCAGGGACCGACTGCGCCTTACTTCGGCGACGGCAGCCGTGTCAAACAGTGTAGGGCGCTCGAAACACTTGTCACAACCAAACACGAAGGGGAACAAATCTGGTAGTATGTCTCTAAGATGAAGAACAGTAAGGACAATGTAATCCTTCCAAGGCCGGAATTACCACAGTTAATAAAATATTTCTGGGCTATTACGCCGTGGACGAAGGGATTTCGCTTTAAAACCCGGCTTTTCGTCCCCATCTTGCGACGACATCAAGAGGGATCTTGTTTTTATTGTTGTGGTCTCCAGTCCAGAGACTGCCTTCATGCAGCTCTCCATGCTACTCTATCCTGTGTAAGCTTCATCTCCCAATACCTACTAGAGCCTACAACCTTCTGAATCTGCTTAGTGTATTCATCTCTTGGTTTCCCTCTACGATTTTTACCCTCCGCACTACCCTCCAATACTAAACTGGTGATCCCTTGATGCCTCAGAACATGTTCTACCAGCCGATCCCTTCTTCTAGTCAAGTTGTGCCACAAACTCCTATTCTCCCCAATTGTATTCAGTACCTCCTCATTAGTTACGTGATCTACCCATCTGATCTTCAGCATTCTTCTGTAGCACCACATTTCCAAAGCTTCTATTCTCTTTTTGTCTAAACTATTTATCGTCCACGTTTCACTTCCATACATGGCTAAACTCCATACAAATACTTTCAGAAATGACTTCCTGACACTTAAATCTATACTCGATGTTAACAAATTTCTCTTCTTCAGAAACGCTTTCCTTGCCATTGCCAGTCTACATTTCATATCCTCTCTACTTTGACCATCATCAGTTATTTTGCTCCTCAAATAGCAAAACTCCTTCACTACTTTAAATGTCTCATTTCCTAATCTAATTCCCTCAGCATCAACCGACTTAATTCGACTAAATTCCATTATCCTCGTTTTGCTTTTGTTGATGTTCATCTTATACCCTCCTTTCAAGACACTGTCCATTCCGTTCAACTGCTCTTCCAAGCCCTTTGCAGTCTCTGACAAAATCACAATGTCATCAGAACCTCAAAGTTTTAATTTCTTCTCCATGTATTTTAATTCCTACTCCAAATTTTTCTTTTGTTTCCTTTACTGTTTGCTCAATATACAGGTTGAATAACATCGGGGAGAGGCTACAACCCTGCTTCACTCCCTTTCCTTTCATGTCCCTCGACTCTTACAACTGCCACGTCGTTTCTGTACAAATTGTTAATAGCCTTTCGCTCCCTGTATTTTACCCATCCCATCTTCAGAATTTGAAACAGAGTATTCCAGTCAACACTGTCAAAAGCTTTCTCTAAGTCTACAAATACTAGAAATGTAGGTTTGCCTTTCCTTAATCTATTTTCTAAGATAAATCGTATGGGTCTGGATTGCCTCACATGCTCCAACACTTGTACGGAATCCAAACTGATCTTCCCCGAGGTCGGCTTCTACCAGTTTTTCTACTCATCTGTGTTTGTTGAATATCCGACTCCCACCCTGGCTAGCTACTGACTTAGCACAAAGCTACGATCCCCTTGGAAATGTCCTCCGCAGATGGTGACGAAACGTAGGGTTCTAAAGTGAAATCCCTTCGACCGCGGCAAAGTAGCCCAGAATATTTTATTAACTGTAATACGTCCACTGTATTTTGAATAGCGTTTCTGCGAGGGACGGCTAAAAAGAAATGCCGCTGAACTTTTTAAAGTGAAAACTCTTGAAACAAACGTCATTAATATTCAACATCCTCATTCTTCATGTTGCATTAGAAGTGTTTACGTGTATGGATATATGTTTTATTTTTTTCTGTCTATTTCAATCAATTCGACCTTTATGCAGTAGATACACCGGTTCCCGTCAGATCACAGAAGCTAAGCGTTGTCGGGTGTGGCCGGCACTAGGATGGGTGACCATCTGGCCCACCCTGCGCTGTTGCCATTTTTCTGGGTGCACTCAGCCTCGTGATGCCAATTGAGGAGCTACTCGACCGAATAGTTGCGGCTCCGGTCACAGAAAACCATCGTAACGACCGCGAGAGCGGTATGCTGATGACGCGCCTCTTCTATCCCCATCCTCAGCTAAGGATGACACGGCGGTCGAATGGCCCCAATGGGCTATTTGTGGCCTGAAGCTGGAGTGCTTTTTATTTTTATCAATTCATTCGCCTAGCTAGTTTAGAGCAAAGATTCAAACACTGTACGTCCCCAGCAATCAAGCATGTGGAGGTAGCGAAAAAAGATGAAGGACATTAATTTTCTTACGTTTTTCAAAACTGCTATTGGATGTTTTCATCGATGCTAGTCTGCCTGTCTTTTCCCGTCCGTGATAGAGAAAGGACGTAGATTTATGTTTAGTTTACTAATCATGTGACACATATTAGTCCTTACACAGAGTGGTCCATTGATAGTGTCCGGGCCAAATATCTCACGAAAAAAGCGCCGAACGAAAAAACTACAAAGAACGAAACTTGCCTAGCTTGAAGGGGAAAACCAGATGGCGCTATGGTTGGCCCGCTAGATGGCGCTGCCAAAGATCAAACGGATATCAACTGCGTTTTTTTTAATAGGAACCCACATTTTTCATTACATATTCGTCTAGTACATAAAGAAATATGAATGTTTTAGTACGACCACTTTTTTCGCTTTGTGATAGATGACGCTGTAATAGTCACAAACGTATAAGTACGTGATATCACGTAACATTCCACCAGTGCGGATGGTATTTGCTTCGTGATACATTACCCGTGTTAAAATGTACCGTTTACCAATTGCTGAGAAGGTCGATATCGTGTTGATGTATGGCTATTGTGATCAAAATGCCCAATGGGCGTGTGCTACGTATGCTGCACGATATCCTGGACGACATCATCCAAGTGTCATGACCGTTTGCCGGATACTTACGTTATTTAAGAAAACAGGAAGTGTTCAGCCACATGTGAAACGTCAACCACGACCTGCCACAAATGATGATGCCCAAGTAGGTGTTTTAGCTGCTGTCACGGCTAATCCGTACATCAGTAGCAGACAAATTGCGCGAGAATCGGGAATCCCAAAAACATCAGTGTTGAGAATGCTACATCAACATCGATTGCACCCGTACCATATTTCTATGCACCAGGAATTGCATGGCGACGACTTTGAACGCCGTGTACAGTTCTGCCACTGGGCACAAGAGAAATTAGGGGCGATGACAGATTTTTTGCACGCGTTCTATTTAGCGACGAAGTGTCATTCACCAACAGCGGTAACGTAAACCGGCATAATTTGCACTATTGGGCAGCAGAAAATCCACGATGGCTGCGACAAGTGGAACATCGGCGACCTTCGCGGGTTAATGTATGGTGCGGCATTATGGGAGGTAGGATAACTCACCCCCATTTTATCGATGGCAATCTAAATGGTGCAGTGTATGCTGATTTCCTACGTAATGTTCTATCGATGTTACTACAAGATGTTTCACTGCTTGACATAATGGCGATGTACTTCCAACATGATGGATGTAGGTGAAGCGGTATTGAATAGTGGTGTGGTCGTCGAAGCACCATACCATGGCCCGCACGTTCACCGTATCTGACGTCCCCGGATTTGTTTCTGCGGGGGAAGTTGAAGGATATTTGCTATCGTGATCCACTGACAACGTCTGACAACATGCGTCAGCGCATTATGAATGCATGTGCGAACATTACGGAAGGCGAACTACCAGCTGTTGGGAGGAATGTCGTTGTACGTATTGCCAAATGTATTGAGGTTGACGTACACCATTTTGAGTATTTATTGCATTAATGTGGTATTTACAGATAATCACGCTGTAACAGAATGCGTTCTCAGAAATGATAAGTTCACAAAGGTTCATGTATCACAGTTGAACAACCGAAATAAAATGTTCAAACGTACCTACGTTCTGTATTTTAATTTAAAAAACCTAACTATTACCAACTGTTCGTCTAAAATTGTGAGACATATGTTTGTGACTATTACAGCGCCAGATAGCACAAAGCGAAAAAAGTGGTCCAACTAAAACATTCATATTTCTTTACGGACTGTAGGAATACGTAATAAAAAAAATTGGGGTTCATATTTTAAAAAACGCAGTTGATATGCGTTTGACCTAAGGCAGCGCCATCTAGCGGGCAAATCATAGCGCCATATGGTTTCCCCCTTCAAGCTAGACAAGTTTCGTTCTTTGCAGTTTTTTCGTTTGACGCTTATTTCGGAAGATATTTGGCCCGGTCACGATCAATGGACTACCCTGTAGTACGAAGGCAACTGCTTTTACTAGTTCCTTATTTCGACTTACCTACCTATCTGCGTTACCGGTGTATGTAATACTTCGGATACCCAAGAAATTCAAGCAGAGCAAACTGGACAGCATCGCACGTACTTCGAAGAAGAAGACGAGGCAAATAATTCCAATGCTCGAAGAATTATCAAGTAATAATCCAATATTATGTGTCACAGATTTTTCGTGTATACGGAAAATCATAAGCGTGACTATGTGGAGCGTGCGTCACCGTACGTACATTAGCAGAGAGACACGCTCTCCCGAGAGAACTCACTATTGTTGCGCCTCTAGTCCGGAGCGAGCATATTTCCGTCGTAATTATTGTTCTTAACATTATTAATTAACCAGTAGTCTGTCTGAATATTTGCAGAGATCTGCCGCGACAGGGCTCCGAACTGTAGGGTGTAGAATGATGGTGTGTAACGCAAGTATGTCGGTGCGTGAGAAACGGCGAACTGCAATCGGGTTTCCAACCGTAGAAAACGTGCCTTCAATTGAAATTAATCTATCCTTCAGCGTGACAAGGCCAGACTACACACGAGCGCTGCGACATGGGCAACAACCCGGCGCCTCCGGGTTCACTCTCGTCCATCATCCTGCATACGGACCATAAAACAAGTCTACATCTTCATCTGTTCGACTATACTCTGCAATTCACACTCAAGTGCCCGTCGCGGAGTACGTCAAACCTCCTTCAGACTACTTGACTCACTAACAGTGCCCGGGGAAAACAAACACCTACGTCTTTTCGTGGGAGATCTATTTTTTTTCTTATTCCGTTACGATGATCATTTCTCCGTATGTATGTGGGCTCCAGTAGAATATTTTTGATTGGGAAGGGAAGATGGTCATTAAATTTTTGTGAAAATATCTCGCTGCAGCGACAAACGCCTTTGTTTTAACGATGGCCTACCTAACTACCGTGACACTGCGACAGTGTCCCATATTTCGCGATAGTACAAAACAATCTGTCCTGTCATGAAGTTTTTCCATCCTGTCTGATAGTATCTTCTGAGAGACTGTGTCACCTTGCGTTCTCATGAGGTGTTCTCTCCAGGTTTCACGATTTTTTTAATTTTCTCATTCGCGCTGAATTCTGAAACTTCCTGGCAGATTGAAACTGTGTGCCGGACCCAACTCGGGACCTCTGCCTGTCGCAGGAAAGTGCTCTACCAACTGAGCTACCCAAGCACGACTCACGCCCCGTCCTCACTGCCTTATTTCTGCCAGTACCTTGTTTCCTACCTTTCTCCCTGGAATGATAGTTCTGCAAGGTTCGCAGAAGAGCTTCTGTGAAGTTGCAAGGTAGGAGACGAGGTACTGGCAGAAGTAAAGCTGTGAGGAGGGGGCGTGAGTCGTGCTTGGGTAGCTCAGTTGGTAGAGCACTTGCCAGAGAAAGGCAAAAGTCCTGAGTTCGAGTCTCGGTCCGGCACACAGTTTCAGTCTGCCAGGAAGTTTCATATCAGCACACTCTCCGCTGCAGAGTGAAAACCTCTTTCGGGATATTTAATTCTAATAGCCTCGTTTCTAATCATATCTCTTATTGTGCAGTCCCTCATCTTTCTTAGAAACCTCGTCTCTACTGTTGGAATTTTATTTTCTAATTTTTCTTTGTGGTACCCAGCTGCAGCTCCCATGGAATTACACAAGAAGCGCAATTAAATTGTAGAATTTCATGAATATTTCTTGTAGTACTTTATGGCCCACTGTTCTGCTAATGGTACCACAGACAGCTTGGAATTTATGTATATTATTGTCAATATCAGAGTCAAAACCAAAATTTACAGAAAAGTCTAAATAAGAGATTTGAGACGCTTTCTCTAAAACTGAATGATCCACAACAATTTTTGATCTGACTGGACATTTTTCTCAGAATGCTAGAAATTTTAAAGTTGTACTTCTTGCAAATTTCGTTTAGCTGGCGTACTGATCTTTGGAGTTCATCTTCATTCCTATGAATCATAACGATGTCATCAGCAAACAGAAGTACATTCAGATTTATGTAAAATGTATGTAAAAAATAAATGGTGATAGAGGAAAAGTGAGCGCCCAGAAGCTTGAAAAACTAAGACGTCACAGTAATCTATTTTTTTTGTACTTTAATGCCTGCTAACAACGAAAAATGAGCTGTCGTTATCTGTGAAAACAAACCACACTCGCCATAAGTAACTTGTGAAAAATACGTCCTTCTGAAAGAAATTTCTTTTCGGCTCTATATCTTTTCGGCTCTATAATAATCGAAATATTGGAAAGGACTGTGACTCTAATAGTTTACAGAATTACTACCGAGAATCCTTCACTAACAGAGTCAACTATCGTTGCGAAAAACTTTTCTTAATTTGCTGCATACATAATGGGAAAAATCACATAATAGCCTACTTCATATAGCAGGTGTTGTCTGATCACCCTGCAAACACTCTAGGTTCTCTCTTTGTGAAAATGAATCTTTCGTAAGATATTCATGTCTCTCACTGCTTACAGGAACATAAAATAAACCACCTTTTCTATTCGCCTCATCATGCATGGTATATGTATGACACCCGATTGATTAATAGAGGCGAGCTATGAACGACCCTCAAAAAAGAATCTGTCATAAAAAGGAGTTGCAAGGACCACGGAACGTGTCTGATAATCTCCGTTTTGTGAGTGGTCCGGTATTACTGGAGAGCTATTCAGAATTTTTAATTTCGGAAATATTTCTTATTCTAGTGTCGGACCATTTGATGCCTTTACATGGGTTCAACAGCCGCTGTTGACTTTAGGCCGGCGATAATCCTGCCACCGCTCCTCGTTTCAGTTTTTTTCAATTTTTTTTTGTCAGCCTTCAATACACCGCTAATAACGGAGCTTCAAATTACTCCGACAGTGGCCTCCAACGCCACGTTTCTTCGAATTTAGTTAGATTTCACTATTCTCGTTTGCTTGCTATATTTTTCTTATTAATGATTCCTCGAAGATACAACGCCCAATAAAGGCGTCAAACTAGTTTGGTTATCAGATTTGTATTCACAGGCAGTGTTCGTTCAATTTAGAAAATGTTTATACCGTTGATCATCTGTAGTACAGTTTTCGCAAAAAATAGCTTGACACAGTTCTAAATGAAAAATTGTATGAAATCGGATAGAGCCCCCTCCAGTGATATTCACGGATGAGAGACACTATGCAAAAACCCTATTACTTTGTGCTGTCCACGAAAAAACACTGCGAACGTATCAACACATACCTCCGAAATTAAAATTAGAGTAATTACTCTAGCCTCAACTTCCTCAGTAAAAAGGTTGGACACCAAAAGAGTAAGAGGGATTCCCATAGCGACCCTGTTAGTTTATGTTTATGATGCTATCTTCTGAACAGACTGTGTTGAGATAAGAGCATGTTGACGTAAGACAACTCGCGCCGTCTCAGCTTCGCTTGTAATTACAGCCGGTTTAGAATGAATGTGTAGAAGATGCTTGTCTGCCGTTCTTGGCTGTTCCGCTTGGATAGGAAAATGATGGCTCTCCATGTCTTTTAGCTTAGCGTAAGGCCAGCTTCACACGGGTCTGTATAAAAAACGGAGGAGACGAATAGTAGCTTGACAACATACATAGGCCTAGATTTTTTTCTTCTGTCTGCAACGTCTCGTTCAAAATACGCAGTAAATTACGAATTAGACAGATTTTTCATTCACAACCAATGATCGCACAGATCTCTAGATCGGTGAAAGACAGTTTGTTACTGCGGAAGGTTGGAGCACATACTGTAAAATATATCGTCCTGTGGTGTGGTCTATGTACCCTGGACGGCGAAAGCATGATTACCATTGCCCAGCGCGAGATTCTGTTCAGCCTGACGGTGTCGCTGCCACAGCCAGGTGACGCGTCAAGGAAAATACACTATGTGATCAAAAGTATCTGGACACCTGGCTGAAAATGACTTGCAAGTTCGTAGTGCCCCCCATCAGTAATGCTGGTATTCAGTATGCTGTTGGCCCACCCTTAGCCTTGATGACAGCTTCCACTCTCGCAGGCATACGTTCAATAAGGTGCTGCTAGGTTTCCTAAAAAATGACAGCCCATTCTTCACGGAGTGCTTCGCTGAGGAGAGGTATCGATGTCGGTCGGTGAGGTCTGGCACGAAGTCGCCGTTCCAAAACATCCTATAGGATTCAGGTCAGGATTCTGTGCTGGCCAGTCCACTGCAGGAATGTTATCGTCGTGTAACCACTCCGCCACAGGCTGTGCATTATGAACAGGTGGGCGATCGAGTTGAGATGCAGTCGCCATTCCCGAGTTGCCCTTCAACAGTGGGAAGCAAGAAGGTGCTTAAAACATCTATGTAGGCCTATGCTGTTATAGTGCCACGCAAAAAAACAAGGGGGTAAACTCCCTCCATGAAGAACACTACCACACCATACTACAACTGCCTCCGAATTTTACTGTTGGCACGTCACACGCTGGCAGATGAATTTCACCGGCATTCGCCATACCCACACCCTGCCATCGGGTCCCCAATTTGTGTACCGTGATTCGTCACTCTACACAACGTTTTTCCACTGTTCAATCGTCCAATGTTTAAGCTTCGCCGGCCGGTGTAGCCGAGCGGTTCTAGGCGCCTCAGTCTGGAACCGCGCGACCACTACGGTCGCAGATTCGAATCCTGCCTCGGGCATGGATGTGTATGATGTCCTTAGGTTAGTTAGGGTTAAGTAATTCTAAGTTGTAGGGGACTGATGACCTCAGATGTTAAGTCCCATAGCGCTGAGAGCCATTTTTTAAGCTTCTTACGCCAAGCGACGCATCATTTGGCATTTACCGGCGTGATGTGTGGCTTACGAGCAGCCCTTCGACCACGAAATCCAAGTTTCTCACCTCCCGCCCAACTGTCATAGTACTTGCAATGGATTCTGATGCAGATTAAAACTGTGTGCCGGACCGAGTCGTGATTGGGTAGCTCAGTTGGTACAGCACTTGCCCGCGAAAGGCAAAGGTCCTGAGTTCGAGTCTCGCTCCGGCACACAGTTTTAATCTGCCAGGAAGTTTCATATCAGCGCACACTCCGCTGCAGAGTGAAAATCTGATTCTGGATTCTAATGCAGTTTGATGTGATTGTCTGGATAGATGTCTGCCTGTTACAAAATGGTTCAAATGGCTCTGAGGACTTAACATCTGAGGTCATCAGTCCCCTAGAACTTAGAACTACTTAAAACTAACTAACCTAAGAACATCACACACATCCATGCCCGAGGCAGGATTCGAACCTGCGACCGTAGTTGTTGATAAGGCTTAATTTAGTACTGGTAAAGTTCATAACACTATCTGTAACAAGCTGGATAATCGCAAAACATGTGTATGATGGGTCCCAAAGGAGTTGACGCGGCTAAACAAGGAACCAAGTTTGAGAGCGTTCACAGAGGTAATGGAAAGTTATGAAAGACAAGGTTGTCGCTTCCTCAGCGAAATTTTAACTTGTGATGAAACTTGGGTTTACTATTATGAGCCGATGCATGGAGTGAAAGCACACAAACTCGAGCGTAAGCCGGCCGGAGTGGCCGTGCGGTTCTAGGCGCTACAGTCTGGAGCCGAGCGACCGCTACTGTCGCAGGTTCGAATCCTGTCTCGGGCATGCATGTGTGTGATGTCCTTAGGTTAGTTAGGTTTAATTAGCTCTAAGTTCTAGGCGACTGATGACCTCAGCAGTTAAGTCGCATAGTGCTCAGAGCCATTTAAACCATTTTTGAACTCAACCGTAACAAATTCAAAATCCCAGAGTCAACAGGAAAAAAGTCGTGTTGATGGTGTTTTGGGATACTGAAGGTCCAGTTTTTTGTGATTATCTCGGAGACCAGCGTACAATGAATAGTCAGTACTACTCGGATTTGCCTTTCAACAAGGTGAAGGCAACCATGACAGAGCGACGTCGTGTATCTCAGAGGAGAGGTTTGATTCTCCAACAAAACAACGCACGTCCTACTATTGCTCAACTAAGCTGTGAAACCATGGACAAAACGTGCTGGGAAGCACTGCCTCATCCTATATACAGTCATGGCTTAGAACCTAGTGATTTCCAATTGTTTGATGCACTGAAGGAGGCATTATGTGGGAAGAGGTTCCAGGACAACCAGCACGTGAAAATGTTCATGGGAAATTGGTTCAAACATCAGGATAAAGAGTTATTTGCAGCCGGAATAAGAAAGATTGTAGCCCGTTGGAACAAGTGCATAAATGTTTGACGGGATTATGTTGAAAAGTAGAAAAAGTATTTTTTTGTAAAAATAAATGCTTTTTTTCTCGGAGCAAATTGTCTCTTTAATCACTGAATGACCGGATGAGCTACTTCGATGAAGCGATAGACACCAGCAAAGAACGCACTGGATTAGAGAAATAATTCACTGGAAACGCCGATGCTGCCCCTTCCTTCTCCCCTGGCTTAGCTTCCCAGAAATGCTAACGACATTAAGTCTGGAGGTAATCCTCCCCCGCCGAAGCCGCGTAGTAAAAAATGTAAACTGCACGTATCGGACACTCCCCGGTACAGGGGCCCCGTAGCTTCAAAGCCTGCCCCTCCTGGTGTCTCAGCATTGTGATGTAGAGGCCGGACGAGACAAATCGCTTGAGGACTTTAAGGATGGACCTCCCGTGAGCTGATACGGCGCGCCATAACAGTATATCTGCCACTTCGGCGCACCCTCACCCGGAATTATAATATTTGCACCGCCGCACGTCCTCCACCTCCGTCTCCAACCCTCCTGGACTGTTCCAGTCGGCGATAGCTGCGCAGCGGGGGCTCGGTTTGTAGCGCGGCGGGGGACACAGCTAAGGTCAGGAGTAAGGCAGAGCATTCTGGGACGGTCGCGAGATTACTTCTGGAAGCTCGTGCAGAACCCCAGACATTGCCTGGCGCCACAACCAACGGTGCGGTACAAACGTTTCTGAATCTTGGAATTTCCACGGCGGACTTGATACTTAATACTCGATACCATCGGAGCTTCCAATTTACGAGTCCTTTATGGGGATCTGTCACTCCTCTAACTAGCTCATCTCAGATGATGTTGAGCTGAGACTGATTTTTCCCAATATACACTACTGGCCATTAAAATTTCTACACCCAGAAAAATTCAGACGATAAACGGGTGTTCATTGGACAAATGTATTATACTACAACTGACATGTGATTACATTTTCACGCAGTTTGGGTGCATAGATCTGAGAAATCAGTACCCAGAACAACCACCTCTGGCCGTAATAACGGCCTTAATACGCCTGCGCATTGAGTCAGAGCTTGGATGGCGTGTACAGGTACAGCTGCCCATGCAGCTTCAACACGATACCACAGTTAATCGAGAGTAGTGATTGGCGTATTGTGGCCAGCCAGCTCCTCGGCCACCATTGACCAGACGTTTTCAGTTGGTGAGAGATCTGGAGAATGTGCTAGCCAGGGCAGCAGTCTCTGTACCCAGTAACGCACGTACAGGACCTGCAACAAGTGGTCGTGCGTTATGGTTCAAATGGCTCTGAGCACTATGCGACTTAACTTCTCAGGTCATCAGTCGCTTAGAACTTAGAGCTAATTAAACCTAACTAACCTAAGGACATCACACACATACATGCCCGAGGCAGGATTCGAACCTGCGACCGTAGCAGTCGCGCGGTTCCGGACTGCGTGCCTAGAAGCGCTAGACCACAGCGGCCGGCGGTCGTGCGTTATCCTGCTGAAATGTAGGGTTTCGCAGGGATCGAATGAATGGTAGAGCCACAGGTCGTAACACATCTAAAATGTGACGTTCACTGTTCACAGTGCCGTCAATGCGAACAGGAGGTGACCGAGACGTGTAACCAATGGCACCCCATACCATCAAGCCGGGTGATACGGCAGTATGGCGATGACGAATACACACTTCCAATGTGCGTTCACCAAGATGTCGCCAAACACGGATGCGACCATCATGATGCTGTAAACAGAACCTTCATTCGATCCCTGCGAAACCCTACATTTCAGCATGATAATGCACGACCGCACGTTGCAGGTCCTGTACGGGCCTTTCTGGATAGAGAAAATGTTAGACTGCTGCCCTGGCCAGCACATTCTCCAGATCTCTCACCAACTGAAAACGTCTGTTTGACTCAATGCCCAGGCGTATCAATGCCGTTATTACGTCCAGAGGTAGTTGCTTTGGGTACTGACTTCCCAGGATCTATGCACCCAAATCGCGTGAAAATGTAATCAGTTGTCATTTGTAGTATAATATACACTCCTGGAAATTGAAATAAGAACACCGTGAATTCATTGTCCCAGGAAGGGGAAACTTTATTGACACATTCCTGGGGTCAGATACATCACATGATCACACTGACAGAACCACAGGCACATAGACACAGGCAACAGAGCATGCACAATGTCGGCACTAGTACAGTGTATATCCACCTTTCGCAGCAATGCAGGCTGCTATTCTCCCATCGAGACGATCGTAGAGATGCTGGATGTAGTCCTGTGGAACGGCTTGCCATGCCATTTCCACCTGGCGCCTCAGTTGGACCAGCGTTCGTGCTGGACGTGCAGACCGCGTGAGACGACGCTTCATCCAGTCCCAAACATGCTCAATGGGGGACTGATCCGGAGATCTTGCTGGCCAGGGTAGTTGACTTACACCTTCTAGAGCACGTTGGGTGGCACGGGATGCATGCGGACGTGCATTGTGCTGTTGGAACTGCAAGTTCCCTTGCCGGTCTAGGAATGGTAGAACGATGGGTTCGATGACGGTTTGGATGTACCGTGCACTATTCAGTGTCCCCTCGACGATCACCAGAGGTGTACGGCCAGTGTAGGAGATCGCGCCCCACATCATGATGCCGGGTGTTGTCCCTGTGTGCCTCGGTCGTATGCAGTCCTGATTGTGGCGCTCACCTGCACGGCGCCAAACACGCATACGACCATCATTGGCACCAAGGCAGAAGCGACTCTCATCGCTGAAGACGACACGTCTCCATTCGTCCCTCCATTCACGCCTGTCGCGACACCACTGGAGGCGGGCTGCACGATGTTGGGGCGTGAGCGGAAGACGGCCTAACGCTGTGCGGGACCGTAGCCCAGCTTCATGGAGACGGTTGCGAATGGTCCTCGCCGATACCCCAGGAGCAACAGTGTCCCTAATTTGCTGGGAAGTGGCGGTGCGGTCCCCTACGGCACTGCGTAGGATCCTACGGTCTTGGCGTGCATCCGTGCGTCGCCGCGGTCCGGTCCCAGGTCGACGGGGACGTACACCTTCCGCCGACCACTGGCGACAACATCGATGTACTGTGGAGACCTCAAGCCCCACGTGTTGAGCAATTCGGCGGTACGTCCACCCGGCCTCCCGCATGCCCACTATACGCCCTCGCTCAAAGTCCGTCAACTGCACATACGGTTCACGTCCACGCTGTCGCGGCATGCTACCAGTGTTAAAGACTGCGATGGAGCTCCGTATGCCACGGCAAACTGGCTGACACTGACGGCGGCGGTGCACAAATGCTGCGCAGCTAGCGCCATTCGACGGCCAACACCGCGGTTCCTGGTGTGTCCGCTGTGCCGTGCGTGTGATCATTGCTTGTACAGCCCTCTCGCAGTGTCCGGAGCAAGTATGGTGGGTCTGACACACCGGTGTCAATATGTTCTTTTTTCCATTTCCAGGAGTGTATTTGTCCAATGAATACACGATTATCATTTGCATTTTATCTTGGTGTAGCAACTGTAATGTCCAGTAGTGTATATTCCCGCTATTTCATTACTCTGTTAGTTTACAGTAATTACTTCTTGGTATTGGGGTACTTGTACCACAGGTGTGAAGACAATCTTGATAAGTTTACCTATCGTTGAGAGAAAGGTTTCTTAACAGTCGAACAAAGAGACAGATAGAAGGACAACAAAACGGTCCTGTAAGAGTCCAATTGACAGAGGGGCGGAACCTAAGAACATACTGAACAGATGGTAGATTACTGGAAGAAAGTGAAGAGATCAGCGAATAAGGGATTGAAATTGGCACGTCGTCCTTAGTTAGCCTATCCGAGAAGGCGAAAAGAAGGTGACGCACGTGCGAGCTGTTGGCAGAACGCGTCCTCGCTGGCGGCGAACTAATTCGGCCGGACGGAAGCGGCGGCCGGGCCTGGCGGTATATGAGCGGGACGCGTCGCGGTCGTTTAATAAGCAAAATACCTCCACGCAGAATACCTAGGCGGGCGGGCTACGTGACCGGCGTGGGGACAGCCGCAGCTGCGTGTCGCGTATAGTGAGTGCTTTGTCCTCAGCAGGGGGCCACTGTATGGGACGGGACGGGACGCTGCTGAAGGTAACCGCGTCTGCCGTACATTCCTCGCGGCTGACTCCAGTGTCTATTAAAGGGGACACTTTCTCTCGCCCGCTCATAGACAAGTGGAAAATTACCTGGCCCCCCTTCCCCCCCCCCCCCCCCCCCCCCCGCCACCGCCCAAGTATGGCAGACGGCGCGTTACGGGAGAGCACAGGGGTAGCAATGGGTTTCCATTGTGGCCGAGGCAGCGTGACAGAGAAGATGTATTTTTTACGTAGATATTTTTTGCTTTGGGTAGTACAGGCTGTACAGCCAATAGTGGGCCGTAGTTACAACAGTACCAAGTTTACATTAGTTAATTTTTCACAATAGAACAGTGGTAAGAGTGTGAAGTACATAGATGTATATTTGGAAACTGAATAAATCACGGAATAATATAGATAGAGAGTTACATATTGACACACATGCTTGGAATGACATGGGGTTTTATTAGAACCAAAAAAATACAAAAGGTCAAAAAATGTCTGACAGATGGCGCTTCATCTGATCAGAATAGTAATAATTAGTGTTACAAGCCGGGCGGGGTGGCCGAGCGGTTCTAGGCGCTACAGTCTGGATCCGCGCGACGGCTACGGTCGCAGGTTCGAATCCTGCCTCGGGCATGGATGTGTGTGTGATGTCCTTACGTTAGTTAGGTTTAAGTAGTTCTAAGTTCTAGGGGACTGATGACCTCAGAATTTAAGTCCCATAGTACTCAGAGCCATTTTTTTAGCGTAACAAAGTAAGAAAGCAAAGATGATGTTCTTTACAGGAAATGCTCAATATGTCCACCATCGTTGCTCAACAATAGCTGTAGTCGAGGAATAATGTTGTGAACAGCACTGTAATGCATGTCCGGAGTTATGGTGAGGCATTGGCGTCGGATGTTGTGTTTCAGCATCCCTAGAGATGTCGGTCGATCACGATACACTTGAGACTTCAGGTAACCCCAAAGCCAATAATCGCACGGGCTGAGGTCTGGGGACCTGGGAGGCCAAGCATGACGAAAGTTGGGGCTGAGCACACGATCACCACCAAACGACGCGCGCAGGAGATCTTTCACGCGTCTGGCAATATGGGGTGGAGCGCCTGGTTCTAATAAAACCCCATGTCATTCTAAGCATGTGTGTCAATTTTTACCTCTCTATCTACATTATTCTCTGGTTTATTCAGTTTTCAAATTTATACTCACTTTTTGATCCAAAGTAACTGGTATAGGCATGCGTATTCCAATACAGAGAAATGTAAACACGTACTACGAGGGCTATCCACAAAGTACATTACGTTTTGGAACTAAAAATAAATAAAGTATTGCAAAAATTTTTTAATTATTTACAGATGAAAGCCACACTCAAATACCACTTTTCTACATAGTTACCATTTAAATTAAGCCACTTGTCGTAACGATGGACGAGCATGGAAATTCCTTCGTCGTAAATTTCGGCCGCCTGCGCCTCCAACCACGTGGTTACCTCTTCTCGAAGCTGTGCGTCGTCATCAAAACGCTGCATAGCCAACCACTTCGTCATTGCTGGGAATAAGTGGAAGTCACTCGGTGCCAGGTCGGGACTGTACGGCGGATGAGGTAACAACTCCCACTTAAAACATTCGAGAACTTCACGAGTGGCATTTGCCGTGTGGGCCCGGGCGTTGTCGTGAAGCGGCAAGATCTTTGAGCCCAACTTTCCCCTGCGCTTGTTTTGTGCTGCTCTTCTGAGGTTGTGCAGAGTTTGGCAATACCTTTGAGAGTTTATTGTAGTGCCTCTTTCCAGGAAAACCACAAAAATCACACCTTTTCTGTCCCAAAAGAAGAGGTAACCACGTGGTTGCAGGCGCAGGCGGCAGATTTTTACGACAAAGGAAGTTCCAAGCTCGTCCATTGCTACGATAAGTGCCTTAATTTAAATGGCAACTATGTAAGAAAGAAATATTTAAATGTGGCTTTCATCTGTATATAATAAAAAAATTCCAATACTTTATTTTTAATTCCAAAACGTAATGAACTTTGTGGATAGCCCTCGTATAAGGCGCCGCGTTCGGAAACGCCGATATAAGACAAGTGTCTGGCGCAGATGTTAGATCCGTTACTGCTGCTGCAATGGCAGGTTATCAAGATTTAAATGAGTCAGAATGTAGTGTTATAGCTCGGGCACGAGCGGTGGCACACAGCATCTCCGAGGTGGCTGTGAAGTGGGGATTTTGCCGTAGGACCACTTCACGAGTCTACCATGAATATCTGGAATCCGGGAAAACATCACGTCTCCGACAACACTGCCACCGGAAAAACATCCTTCAACAACGGGACCAACGAAGATTGGAGAGAATTATTCAGCGTTACATAAGAGCAACCCTTCCGCAAATTGCTGCACATGTCAGAGTTGGACCATCAACAATTATCAGCGTGTGAACCATTCAACGAAACATCATCGATATGGGTTTTCGGAGCCGAAGGCAGGATTATGTATACTTGATGATTGCATGACGCAAAGCTTTATGCGTCGCCTGGGGCCGGCCGCTGTGGCCGAGCGGAACTAGGCGCTTCAGTCTGGAACCGCGCTGGTGCTACGGTCGCAGGTTAGAATCCTGCCTCGGGCGTGGATGTGTGTGATGTTGAGAGGCGCCCACAGGCCTTGCTCATATTGTGGCATCAAGCAGTCAGGCCTGCAAGTTGAGTGGCCAGCCAAGCGAGTGGACTTGTTGTTATTTCTCGTGTAACATCAATGACTAATTATGAGCTCTAATACCCACAGTTAAGAAGAATGGCGCACACATTATAAATTATGGGTATCATGACTACACACTATTTGAAGAACAAGGTCACCAATATTTTTCTTTTCACTATCTTTTTTATTTCGATAAATTCTATTATGGTTCAAAGATAACCTAAACACACCATTACATTTTATACAACAATTACACATCAGAAACTCCGCCCAGTGGACATGGCTTTACATTGGTGATTCTCTACCTTATGGTCTCGTAATTATCTAACGCTACAGTGCACTTTCTGGATAGCATGGTGGATCTTTTGCTATATCTCACACTTATACTCTCAACACCCATCATCATGAAAATTTCCTCCAGACCGAGCGGTACAAAAAGGAACATGCGTAACCCACTGCCTCTGAACCTATGTTGCTGCTCTCCCATGCAAACCACACATACTTAACTTACCTGAAATACACCACACTGGCAACATAGAATACAGCACAAGGAATAGTCACAACGTTAGAATCTCATCACTTTCAGCTTTCCCACTTCAAATTAGTATTCATCTCAGTTTCACACGACACTGGCCCACTTCGTAACTTTTCTTTCCTACAACGAACTCTGGAGGATATATGCACGTCTTCCTGTGCAATGCAAGCCAAGTGGCGTTGTTCGATAGACGGCTGACTCACCTTGCTTCACTCTCAGAGTATTAGAGTTTGAATCAAGCGTCACACGCAAACAAAACACGAAAAGTAATATTTAGATCATATTCATCACACACGACAGTCCTCAATTGATACCATAGACGAGTACTTCTCTTTATCCTTTGTCTCACACACAGATTGAGACTCACAGAGTACTCACCACGTGGAAGTACTCGTCTCTAATTTCAAGTCCTGCACGCGCCATTTCTTAAATATTTCCAACTTGTAGTAGACACGCTAGTTATTCAGCTTAATCACTCGGAAGTATTTCATCTTATTGCTACACGTGGTTTCACTGTGACCGCGGTTCACTTCCGAGGATTACTACGATCCCCTTAATATTACCTGCCTGTTATTTAATTCTCCCCCAAAAAGTTCCTGAAATACAGAAATAATTATTCCAAACTACTCTTAAGTATTTCACATGCATACCATTTTCTCTACTGTTTTGTCTTTACGGAGCACACCTAAGACAAGTCGTACCAACACACGATCCAGCCTGCTGAGTGATGAAAGATGGCCGTTCTTTAGGTCCTCTCGCACCTCTGCCGAAGTGGGGGAGCACCTTGCTACCCATTGGTCAGTCACATTTCAGGCGCTCAAAGCTCCGGTAAATTTCATCTCGTTGGTTCCACCAAAGGTGACCAAAGGACCGTCTCAAAGATGATCATATATCGCACATTCACTATCTGCAGTTAGCAGACGACCATACATTCATTCATTTCGCATATCTCACCAAATTGGATGTAGGGATTTATTTTGTGGGAGTGCACATGTGATCAATTAAATAAATAAATTGTCATTGTTTCCTACACTGGTATCCAGCTTCGGTGTATTAAGTGAAATTGAGTTATTACAAAAAATATGTTGTTCTGACAAGAATAACGAAGAATGTTGTACCTATTTTCAAAGTCGGGCGGTATTGTACCCTTTCAATGTCCTTAGGTTACTTAGGTTTAAGTAGTTCTAAGGTCTAGGGGACTGATGACCTCACTTGTTAAGTCCCATAGTGCTTAGAGCCATTTGAACCATGCCTCTAGAGAGTAAGTTAATCTTTCTGCTGGTTTTCACGCACTCTCTTCTACAACTGGTGTGATTCACCTGGAGCGGCGCTTGTCTCCGCCGTGTACGCGACATTTGGCGACAGTTGTGGACACAATGGCCGGAGCCTCCCCCCTGCCTGTCCGCTGCATCTGCCCCCATCGCTCGGTCCCCAGGGCTGCCTCACGTCAGCCCGTAATCCCGGCAGCCGCTCGGCTACCTTCGCACAATGCCGAGGTGTGCGGCGCGGCGCTGCAGTAGCCGGGGGAATCCCCGGCCATTGTCCGCCGGCCGCCGGTTTACCTTTGCTCGCACACTTTGCTTTGTCGCTGTCTGCGTCACCACAGCGCCACACCCCGCAACGACGGCGGCGCCCGACGCGGGTGGACTGGTGACAGCCCCACGGTACCCCTCGCTACAACTGGCAAATACGAGTGTTGGAACTTAAATAGTGGCAACTATTTATTAACAGCTCATACAAAAAATAGATACGCGTTTCAAAGTTTTACTGACCTTCAAAGTAGTCACCAGAATTGTGTATAACCCGTTGCCAGCGATGTGGACGTCGCAGGATACTCCAGGTATACCCACTTTTGTTGACAGTTCGATCGGCGCGGTCTACTACCGGACGAATTTGTAGCAGATCTGAAGCGAATGCCGTGAAGCGTTTCCGTAAGTTTAGAAATCGAGTTGATCTCAGGACGGCCGGCCGGTGTGATGGAGCGGCTCTAGGAGCTTCAGTCTGGAAGCGCGCGACTGCTACGGTCGCAGGTTCGAATCCTGCCTCTGGCATGGATGTGTGTGATGTCCTTAGGTTAGTTAGGTGTAAGTAGTTCAAAGTCTAGGGGACTGGTGACCTCATACGTTAAGTCCCATAGTGCTCAGAGCCATTTGAACCATTTTGAATACTGACACTGGCAATAAATAAGATCGAATTCGACGAAAAAGTACATCGAAATTGGCTAAAAAACCTCCAAATTTGGCGAAACGTAACACGAATTTCAAAATGACATTCACATAGAATTTTGAAAAAATAAGACAACGAATTTGGCATAAAATAATGCCAGATGTGGCTAAAAAATACTCTTAATTGACTAAAAAATAACACCGAATTTGGGAAAAAATTACTCCAAAATGCGAAAAAAACAATACTGAATTTGGCAAAATGTGACACAAAATTTTGTAAAAAAAATTCGAATTTGGCAAAAAACACTAAACCGGTCAAATAATTAGGGCAAAATTTGAGAAAAAATAATCTGGAATTATGAAAAAATTAACCCCTAACTTGGTAGAAAACGCCGACATTGGAAAAAACACAGAATTTGGCTAAAAAGTAATTCTCAATTCGGCAAAAATATCATACAAAATTTGGCAGAAAATAACACCGACATTGACTAAAAATTTTACATCGAGTTTGGCAAAAAAAAAAAAAAAAATTACTTCAAGTCTGACAAAAACACCGGAGGTACCAGCAGAACTGAAGCTGTGATGTCGGGTTGTGAGTCGGTAGCTCAGATGGTAGAGCGCTTGCCCGGAAAAGTTCAAGTCTCGATCCGGCGCACAGTCTTAATCTGCTACGTAGTTTCAGAATTTAGGATGTTCCGCAGAGATGTCCACATCATACAATTTTTGGCGAGGGGTGAGGCAGCTAGTAACCGAGGCTTACTGTCAGTCTCTTAAGAGGAACATTCTCCTTCCTGTCGGAGCACTTTTCAGATGGTAACTTTGTCAGTAGGCTGTTTAGGTTTTCTTATTGGTAACGCCACGTAGCGCTCTGTATGAAAAATCACTGGCTGCGCCTTGTGCAGTCTGTGGCTGGTTTGCATTGTTGTCTGCCATTGTAGTGTTGGGCAGCGGCAGCTGGATGCTAACAGCGCGTAGAGTTGCGCAGTTGGAGGTGAGCCGCCAGCAGTGGTGGACGTGGGGAGAGAGATGGCGGAGTTTTGAAATTTGTAATACTGGATGTCATGAACTGATATATATATTATGACTATTAAGGTAAATACATTGTTTGTTCTGTATTAAAATCTTTCATTTGTTAACTATGCCTATCAGTAGTTAGTGCCTTCAGTAGTTTGAATCTTTTATTTAGCTGGCAGTAGTGGCGCTCGCTGTATTGCAGTAGTTCGAGTACCGAAGATTTTTGGTGAGGTAAGTGATTTGTGAAAGGTATAGGTTAATGTTAGTCAGGGCCATTCTTTCGTAGGGATTTTTGGAAGTCAGATTGCGTTGCGCTGAAAATATTGTGTGTCAGTTTAAGCACAGTCGTGTATAAATTTTTCAAAGGGGACGTTTCAACTTCATAATATTCAAACATTACGGGGTTCTTTTTCCTATTCATCTGCATCAGTTTACATTTATCTACATTTAGAGTTACCTGCCATTCTTTACACCAATCACAAATCCCGTCCAAGCCATCTTGTATCCTCCTACAGTCACTCAACGACGACACCCTGTACACCACAGCATCATCAGCAAACAGCCGCACATTGCTATCCACCCTATCCAAAAGGTCTTTTTTGTAGATTGATGTAGATGTGTATCTTCAGGCAAGCTAGCTTTAATATGCAGTTAGGGAAGCGGTAAGAAACAATGCAGAAGGTCCAGTAATTCTTAATTCTGTCTGAAGACATACACTTGAGTCTCACCATGTATCGTTTAGTATTCACTTATATTTTCCGTAACAGCGCTACATCGCTGCACTTCATGGAGCACCTTGCATGCTGTGCCTGGCGTGGGAAAACACTCAAGTCTAAGGGGATGAGGTGTGAGGTACCAGGGCAGCAGAGAAACGACTCCGGATGCCAGACTGTCAGTCCATCCAGACGGCGTACAGTCAGCGCTCGCGGTGACTCAGGGCTGACCAGGTGGCACAGTGCCGTGGGGACAGGCGACTGCGACAGACAGAGAGAGACAGACAAAGACAGACAGAGACAGGCGCCCCAATACTAATCCGCGGCTGTCGCTTTGTCCGGGCTCCGCCACGTGGACGGCACTCTGACGCGCTGGCCACGTGTGGGGAGGGGGTGCCGCTGGGCCTAAGCGATTGTGTCCGCCTTGCTGTGGCGGCGACGGAAGCTTCTGTTACTGAGAACAAACCGGAAAAAGAGCTTCTCTTCTGTGTCCTCAGTCACTCGCCTTATTCAGACCAGTGCAGATTCTTAGAATGTATTAAGGAAGAACCCTCACTGCAATCGTAGGATGTGCGGCGAATGTGTGCGGTCAGATACTGCGATAAAAAAAAAAAAAAAAAACCGCCTTGAAGGTGCAACGGTACCGATCGGCCGGCTAGTCATTCTCAGCCCTTACGCATCACCCGATGCGGATACATCTACCTCTACATGATTACTCTGCAATTCACATTTAAGTGCTCGGCAGAGGGTTCTCTCTCTCTCTCTCTCTCTCTCTCTCTCTCTCTCTCTCTCTCTCTCTCTCTCTCTGGCAGAAGTAAAGCTGTGAGTACCGGACGTGAGTCGTGCTTCGGTAGCTCAGTTGGTAGAGCACTTGCCCGCGAAAGGCAAAGGTCCCGAGTTCGAGTCTCGGTCGGGCACACAGTTTTAATCTGCCAGGAAGTTTCATATCAGCGCACACTCCGCTGCAGAGTGAAAATCTCATTCTGGGCACAATCATACTATCTCTCTACCATTCCACTCCCGAACAGCGCACGGGAGAAACGAGCACCTAAACCTTTCTGTTCGAGCTCTGATATCTCTTATTTTAGTTTGATGATCTTTCCTACCTATGTACGTTGGGCTCAATCAAATATTTTCGCATTCGGAAGAGAAAGTTGGTGACTGAAATTTCGTAAATAGATCTCGCCGCGACGAAAAACGTCTTTGCTTTAATGACTTCTATCCCAACTCGCGTATCATATCTGCCACTCTCTCTCCCCTATTACGTGATAATACAAAACGAGCTGCCCTTTTGTGCACCCTTTCGATGTCCTCCGTCACTCCCACCTGGTAAGGATCCCACACCGCGCAGCAATATTCTAACAGAGGACGAACGAGTGTAGTCTAAGCTGTCTCTTTAGTGGACTTGTTGCATCTTCTAAGTGTCCTGCCAATGAAACGCAACCTTTGGTTCGCCGTCCCCACAATATTATTTATGTAGTCTTTTCAACTGAAGTTGTTCGTAATTTTAACACCCAGGTACTTAGTTGAATTGACAGCCTTGAGAATTGTACTATTTATCGAGTAATCGAATTCCAAGGGATTTCTTTTGGAACTCGTGTGGATCACCTCACACTTTTCGTTATTTAACGTAAACTGCCACCTGCCACACCATACAGCAATCTTTTCTAAATCGCTTACTAGACGGCAAATTACAGCATCATCTGCGAACAACCTAAGAGAACTGCTCAGATTGTCACCCAGGTCATTTATATATAGGCCAGGAACAGCAGAGGTCCCAGGACGCTTCCCTGGGAAACACCTGATACCACTTCAGCTTTACTCGATGATTTGCCGTCTATTACTTCGAACTGCGACCTTCCTGACAGGAAATCTCGAATCCAGTCGCACAACTGAGACGATACCCCTTAGGCCCGCAGCTTGGTTTGAAGTCGCTTGTGAGGAACTGTGTCAAAAGCTTTCCGGAAATCTAGAAATACGGAATCAACTCGTCGACAGCGGCCATTACTTCGTGCGAATAAAGGGCTAGCTGCGTTGCATAAGAAAGATGTTTTCTGAAACCATGCTGATTAAGTATCAATAGATCGTTTACTTCGAGGTGATTCATAATGTTTGAATACAGCGGTATATTGTCTGCACACCGCTCTTTGGGGCGTTGTCAGTTTTCGAGACAGATGTCACTGCTTCTGAATCAAGTAGATGCTCAATTGTCCTCACAAGGGTTGAGTGCAGCCTGCTTGCCAACAGCGCTCGTCAGACCGGATGGTCACCCATCCAAGTGCTAACCACGCCCGACAGTGCTTAACTTCGGTGATCTGACAGGAACCGGAGTTACCACTGTAGCTATGCCGTAAGGAGCACACAAACGAGTGGTCTACTTAGGCTCACAAGAGCCTATGGCACTACACCGGTGGAGCCATTATTATTTATGCAGGGGTGACGATGGTGATGTTTGATTTGTGGGGCGCTCAGCTGCCGGGTCATCAGCACCCGTACAAAGTCTCAATTTTTACGCAGTCCAATTTTTACACTGACCGATCTCGCCACTGTCACGATTGATGATGATGAGGACAACACAAACACCCAGTCCCCAGGCAGAGAAAATCCCCAACCCGGTTCGGGACCCCGAGATCCAGAGCATCAACTCCAGCCACTAGACCACGAGCTGCGGACTTATGCAGGGCTGTGCCCAATATACTGTATATTACCGTCAGGTACAGAGGATCTGTTTGCTGGGTCCCCAAAGCGGGTCTTCCCCAAATGAGAGAAATTACTGGACAGGAAATAACAACCAAACTAGAACTGAAATTGTGGAATGGGTCTGAGCCGCAAAGCGCAAAGACACTGCGACAATATCACAACGGGTTGCAGAGTATACGAGAGTAATCTGAAACGTTTAAGGCCTCAGCATGAAGGCAGCAGCACTTGTCCAGGAAAATTGAGTTTGCAAATGTGTAGTAAGGCACTCACCAAAATGTCAGCAATTTTTGACGCGCCGTCGTGGCCTGGCAGTCGTTTTAGTGAGTCGATGTGAGTGTTTTTGTGAAACTGAAGAAAATCCGATTTATGTTTTTGTAAAGTTAAAAAAATTGGTTCAAATGGCTCTGAGCATTATGGGACTTAACATCTGAGGTCATCAGTCCCCTAGAACTTAGAACTACTTAAACCTAACTAACATAGGACAGCACACGCATCCATGCCGCGGACAGGACTCAAAGGTGCGACCGTAACAGCAGCGCGGCTCCGGACGGAAGTGCCTAGAATCGCTCGGCCACAGCGGCCGGCAAACAAATCATCACCCCCACTTTAAAATAAAAAACAAAAAATAATAATATTAAATAAAAATAACGTAATCTCTCTCTCTCTCTCTCTCTCTCTCTCTCTCTGTAAGTCTAATGTGCGCCTCATTCCCTCGCCCCCCCCCCCCCTTCTCTCTCTCTCTCTCTCTCTCTCTCTCTCTCTCTCTCTCTCTCTCTCTCTTTTCATTCACTTTCTCTGCCTAGTGAAAATATAAACACTCCCAGAGCGATTACAGATACTTCTACCACTATCAAAACAAGCGAAAGACCAACTATTCCGTAATAGAAAAACAAAACACGCGGAAGTGCGAGTGGACAGTGAATACTTCCGAACACGAACATGTGAATGTCTTGAGTGCAGTCAAAGTGCTGTGTGGAAAAACTCAACACATTCACGTGGAAAACAAAGATGAATGCAATAAATAACAAAAACAGTGAGTAACTAAAAGAATAGAAACTTTTTGTAGTAATAAATAAAGCGTGCCAATGGTCATAACAAGCAAAATTGAAAGCGAAAAAGACCGTACTGTACCGTGACCACCTGTAGACGCTTTTAAATGAAGTGCAACGCGACTGGAGAACGGAAATTTGTGGTAAGGTCTTGTGGGACCAAACTGCTAAGGTCATCGGTCCCTAAGCTCACGCAGTACTTAATGTAACTGAAACTAACTTAGGCTAAGGACAACACAAAGTCACCCATGCCCGAGGGAGGACTCGAACCTCTAAAGGATGTAGCCGCGCGGACTGTGATAAGGCACCTTAAACGCGTCTGCCCTTAATACGACTTTTGTTACAGTCGCCAAAGACGTCAATTATCCTATACAATTAAAACACATGTTCGTCACATACTCATTGAAAATTCAGAGTGGAGGATGCTGACTGCATGTTGGAAGCCACGTTTGCAGATCTGGGGTCGACCAACTCATCATGCTCCCTTCCACGTTTAGCGAGACGATAGTGTTCACCAGAAGAAGGACAACCTGTCTCGTAAACAGGGAGTCTAAAATGGCTACGCTGGGAGCTACGAGAACGTGTTTATCTTTGCTAATGTGAAACCCATCTCTATTGATACAAGTGCTCATAGCTCTTACCGAGCGAGGTGGCGCAGTGGTTAGACACCGGACTCGCATTCGGGTGGACGACGGTTTAATCCCGCGTCCGGCCATCCTGATTTAGGTTTTCCGTGATTTCCCTAAATCACTCCAGGCAAATGCCGGGATGGTTCCTCTGAAAGGGCACGGCCGACTTCCTTCCCCATCCTTCCCTAGTCTGATGAGACCGATGACCACGCTGTTGGTGTCCTTCACCAAACCAACCAACCAGCCATAGCTCTTAAAGTACGCGTTTTAGAGCCCCCGTTTACTAGACCAATTTTCCTTGTTTTGGTATAAGGATTCTGTCCCGAAAGCTAGGCTTTTTTGAGACCACGTATAAAATTGTTCAAATGGCTCTGAGCACTTTGGGACTTAACTTCTGAGGTCATCAGTCCTCTAGAACTTGGAACTACTTAAACCTAAGGACATCACACACATCCCGCGGTTCCAGACTGTAGCGCCCAGAACCGCTCGGCCACGGCAGCCGGCCAGACCATGTATACATTGCAGCAGATAAAAAAAAATGAAATGTTTGTATGGCATTGCTGGTCGGGAGGCCCCATTCGGAGAAGTTCGGCCGGCAAGTGCGAGTCTCGTTTCAGCCGACGCCACATTGGGGGACTTGAGGGTCAGTGATGATGAAATGATGATGAGGACAACGCAACACAAGTCCACGAGCGGAGAATATCTCCAACCCGGCATGGAATCGAAGCCGGGGCCCTGTATGGGAGGCAAACACGTTACGTGTCAGCTAAGCAGGCGGCGATTGCAGCAGATATTCTGAGATGAAGAGCATCTTACAGGGAAACTAGCGTGGAGAGCTGCAACAAGCAAGTCTTCTCGCCGAAGACGACAACAACAAGACGACCAGATACTTGTCTTGGGTGTCAGCACGAATACGAGCCAGCCACAGTACTGTTCAGGAAGGACGTTTTGCTGCACAGCCAGAAGGAAGGGCGCCGCTAGGCAATGAGGCGCGATCCCTGCGCTCTCTTCCAGCGAAGCAACCCCCCCCCCCCCCCCCCCGTGACCATTTCTGCCACCCCACCCTTAGGCCAACCCCGCTGCAAAGGGGTTGCGGGCGCAATGGAGCGTCGCGTAATCCGGGCGACAAAAGTCATCCCTCGCCGGCCGTGACATATGAGTCAGCGGCCACCCCTCACCGGCACACCTAAAGGAGCAGTCGGTCGGCCGCCCTGCGCTGCGACGATAATTGTGTCTATTGAGGGCTGCGCGTGCTGCTGCTGCTGCTGCCGCGGCCGCCGCCAGCCCATCTGCCGCGCAGACGGGAGCTGTCGGAAGGGCGGGGGGGGGGGGGGGGGGGGGCTGAGTGAACCGGGGGGAACTCCGGGGATCTTATCAGGACAGCAGCCAGCAGCACCTGGGAGCGCCGCAGTGCAACAGCACACGTACAGGGATTGGACAAAAATATGGAAACGATGGGAAATGCTTGCTTGAACATACAATGAGGCGATAAAAGTCATGGGCTACCAATGTGCCCGTATACAGATGGCGGTAATATCGCGTACACAAGGTATAAATGGGCAGCGCATTGGTGGTGCTGTCAGATGATTCATGTGAAAAGATGTCTGACGTGATTACGGGCGCATGATGAGAATTAACAGACTTTGGACGCGTAATGGTAGTTTGAGCTAAACGCATAGGACGTTCCAATTCGTAAATCGTTAGGAAACACAATATTCCTAGATCCACCATGTCGAGAGTGTGCCGGGTATACAATATATCAGGCATTACCCTCGACCGTGGACCAAAAGCCTTCACTTAACGACCGAGAGCAGCGGCGTAGAGTTGTCGGTGCTAACAGACAAGCAACTCAGCGAAAAATAAACGCAGAAATCAATGTAGGGCCAACGACGAACTATCAGCCACGAGAGGGCGGCGGAATTGGGTGTTAAAGGGTATGGCGGCACACGACCTACGCGAGTGCTTTTGCTAGCAGCGCGGCATCGCCTGCAGCGACTCACCTGGTCTCGTGACCTCATCGGTTCGATCCTAGGCCGACTGGAAAACCGTGGCCTGGTCGGATGAGTCCAGATTTCAGCTAATAAGAGCTGAGAGTAGGGATCGAGTGTGGCGTAGAATCCACGACGCCATGGACACTAGTTCTCAACAAATAACTGTGCAAGCTGGTGGTCGCTTCATAATGCTGTGGGCCGTGCCTAGATGGGATGGGCTGAACCCTCTCGTCCAGCTAAAGAGATCACTGTCTGAAAGCAGTTATGTTCGGCTACTTGGATAAAATTTTCAGCCATGTTTCCAAACAACGATGAAATTTTTAAAGATGGCAATGCGCCATGTCACCGACGAGAAATTGTTCGCAATAGGTTTGGAAGTACATTCTGTACACTTCGAGCGAATGATTCGGCCATCCATAACACCCGACATGAATCCCGTCGAACATTTATGTGACATAATCGAGAGCTCAGTTCGTGCACAAAATCCTGCACCGGCAACACTTTCGCAATTACCGTATGGACACCTATAGAAGCAGCAGGGCTCAATGGTTTGGCAAGGACTTTGAACGACCTCTGGAGTCTCTGTGACGAAGAGTTGGTGCACTACGCCAGTCAAAAGGAGATCCAACGTTATCTTAGCAAGTGTCACAGGACTCTGTCCCGTCAGTGTAAAGACAACTGCTGGCGAAGCCCGCAGGTGGCTCTGTTGTGCGAGACGTGACCGTAAAGGGGCTGTCGTTTTTTGTTTGTTGAGGGTTGGCAGCACTAAGTGGTAGCGGTGGATCTTTATATATATATATATATATATATATATATATATATATATATATATATATATATATCGTTAGAGAACTCAATATTCCTAGATCCACCATGTCGAGAGTGTGCCGAGTATACAATATTTCAGGCATTACCCTCGACCGTGGACCAAAAGCCTTCACTTAACGACCGAGAGCAGCGGCGTAGAGCTGTCGGTGCTAACAGAGAAGCAACTCAACTGAGAATATATATATATTCTCAAAATGTACTTTTCCGATTTAGTTTAAATTTTTACATCTGACTGTAATAAATGTTTAGGCCCAAATAGACTACATACATTTTAATTTGAAATTTGTGGCAAGGTTCTATGGGAGCAAACTGCTGAGGTCATCGGTCCCTAGGCTTACACACTTCGTAAACTAACTTACGGAAAGTACAACACACACACCCATGCCCGAGGGAGGACTCGAACCTCCGATGGGGCGCGCCGCGCAAACCGCGACAAGGCGCCTCAGACCTAACGGCCAACCCATGCGGCTTATACTTTTTAATATATGTATATATGCATAAAATACACAATAGTGAAACGTTGTTAGCAAGCATGGAAAGATGCATTTATGGCTTACTGTCTTATGGTCAGAATACTGCTACAGAATCTGAATTTGCAATAACAATGAACAAGGCTCAAGCTCAGAGAAGAGGACACGGAGAGGAGATGGAAAAACACAGGATGAAGCGTGTCCACCACCAGAGAGGCCAGAGACACACCCACAAGTAACACGCCGCCAACGTCCTCTTGACAGCATGTACTTAGGCCACCAGAGGGCGTGACGCACTGACTGACTCTTTCAGTTCGGCGTCTGTCAGTACATTCCCAAAGTGGGATCAGTTCACATAACAGGCTACGACCAGAGTAGTGATTATAGTGGGACTATCAATGAGATTAAAGTTTGTAATAGCAAGATCACCGATATTGTTTGCAAGAGGACTGTTACTGATGAGCTTGTACCACACAACCCATGGACTCTACTGAAGACAAGTAAATGTTTGTGTAAATAAAGAACTGTACTAATCCACGTGTGCATTTGTGTTTAGAAAGATCATACCAGCCACCCATAACAACATCCTCTACCTTGCTTCCTTGCAGTGCAACACCTCACAGAATATATATATATATATATATATATATATATATATATATATATATATATATATATATATATAGAGAGAGAGAGAGAGAGAGAGAGAGAGAGAGGGGGGGGGGGGGGACAGGGCAGGAGAAGATGGAAAGAGAGGAGGGTGCAGGAAGTGGACAGAGAAAGGGGAAGGAGGTGATAGACACATGGAGGTGGAAGAAGGAGGAGATGGACAAGGAAAGCTGGAGAGGGAGATGGATACAGAAAGAGGAGAGATTAGGACGTACATCCAATTCCCAAATATATTAGAGACGTGTGCTTACTCGTTTCTCTCTTTTCCACTGAAGCATACACAGGAAAGTGTGGCCGGGTACACCCAACAATAACAAAAACTGGATTTTTTTTTTATAAGATTGCCATTTCATAATGAACGGATGGATCCGTACCAATGACTGGTAACAGACTCTCCCACATTAATTACTTATAATACTAAACTACTTCATCCTCTTGACGAACTGTCTTGACTTAGAACGACCTACTGAAATTAAAGCTGTTATCACCACTGCCTCAATATTGCAGGGTCCAGGATTTGATTCCAGACCGGGTTTTAAATTTTCTTCTACCAGCGACTGGGTGATTGTGTTGCTCTGGCCTTCATCGCATAATACTCAAGTGATCGAAGTGGTACGGAATTGAAAGACTGAAAGGCTGGACGACCACAGATGGTGCCATATGATCATTTCATTATTTTACCTTTCGAAAGCAGCACGATGATCGCATGCGATCGTCCACTGGTACCGATGCTGAAAAGTCGACTTTGGCAGTGCACGCTTGTCGGCCTACACTGCACGCAACAGGGCGCGTCTTCGTCCCTGATTAACGAGCCCAAGTTTGGCAGGTTTTCCCTTCGGAAGTCATTACTGCGGATCCGACGCACCGACAATGTCCCGGAACTGGACGGAGCGGCCCACCTCCAGGGCAGTCGGTGAAGGGGAGGGAAAAAATAGGCCCGACAGAACAGCACAGAACGCGGGACTAAAGTCTGTCGGATCTGCCGCAGGCCGTGCAGCATTGTCCGTGGCCGGCGCGCCTGCGCGGGTTGGACAACAAAGGGGGGAGGGAAAAAAGAGATGGATGTGGATGGACGCTGGCTGGCCAGTGGGCGGCTATTCTCGCAGCCGCACCGGGCCGGCGCCCCGCCAGGAAATCGTTAGGAACTGGACGGAGGCCTTCTTGGGCGGATGTTGACGCCGCCGGAGGCTGGCGGGGGGAAGGAGTGGCGCCAAGGTGGGGAGGTTCCGGCGGCGCGGACAATGGCCGCCGAGACAATGGGCCGGCATTGTTGCCGCCGCGGAAGGCGCCGGCTGCCGAGGCGCACCTAATAAGAAAGCCCGCGGTCCGCCAACTCTTCTGTTCCCCCCGTAGGTGACCGTCATCGCAGTCCCACTGCCAGTTGCGTTCAGCAACGGGCGGGATCCACTGCGGTGTACAGAGGAAGGCGACATTCAGTATCTGGCTGTTGCTGCAACTAAGTCTATAGATGTATGAAAACTACTCTCCATCGGAACAGACTTCGGAAGTCGCAACGGTACCGACCGACCACCGTGTCATCCTCGGGCGATAGGCGTCAGTGGACGGGAATATGAAGAGAGTTTCTCACTCTCAGGGAGGTCTTGCCAGTAATGCGTGCAGCGTAGAAAGCGCCGAGATTCAGCTCGCTGGCACACCCTGGCACTATAGATCTATCGCGTATACGGCAGCATCTGTCTCTCGAGAACTGCTCACCTTAGCTGTCAGACAAGAAGAACTATAGTAGCGTTGCAGCGAGAGTTGAGTCTGTTCTGAGACTGCTGAGCAGTCATATTGTATCCCATATTTGTAACGTATTTCACAGGTTATATGCTACCAAAAAATGGCTCTGAGCGCTATGGAACTTAACTGCTGAGCTCATCAGTCCCCTAGAACTTAGAACTACTTAAACCTAACTAACCTAAGGACGTCATACACATCCACTCCCGACGCAGGATTCGAACCTGCGACCGTAGCGGCCGCTCGGTTCCAGACTGTAGCGCCTAGAGCCGCTCGGCCACTCTTTCCGCCTATATACTACAACATCTTGATAACTTTACACGGCGTTCCAACTAACTCTGCAATCTCCTATATCTCCGAAACAAAACAAAATGGGAAAAATGCAATTGGGCAGGGATGTACACTACTGGCCATTAAAATTGCTACACCAAGAAGATGACGTGCTACAGACGCGAAATTTAAACGACAGGAAGAAGATGCTGTGATATGCAAATGATTAGCTTTTCAGAGCAATCACACAAGTTTGGCGCCGGTGGCGACAATTTCAACTTGCTGAGATGTGGAAAGTTTCCAACCGATTTCTCATACAGAAATAGTAGTTGATCGGTGTTTTTTCCTGGGTAAACGTTGTTGTGATAGGTCGTGTAAGGAGAAGAAATGCGTACCATCAGGTTTCCCACTTTGATAAAGGTCGGATTGTAGCCTATCGTATCGTGACAATGCTGCTCGCGTTGGTCGAGATCTAATGACTGTTAGCAAAATATGGAATCGGTGGGTTCAGGAGGATAATACGGAAGGCCAAGTACTCACGTATCACAACGGCCTCGTATCACTAGCAGTCGAGATGACAGGCATCTTATCCGTTTTGCTTTCAGATCGTGCAACCACGTCTCGATTCCTGAGTCAAGAGATGGGGACGTTTGTAAGGCAAAACCGATCTGCACGAACAGTTCGACGACGTTTGCAGCAGAATGGACTATCAGCTCGGAGACCGTTGCTGCGGTTACCCTTGACGCTGCATCACAGACAGGAGCGCCTGCGATGGCGTACTCAACGACGAACCTAGGCGCACGAATGGGAGAACGTCATTTTTTCGGATGAATGCAGGTTCTGTTCACAGCATCATGATGGTCGCATCCGTGTTTGGCCACATCGCGGTGAACGAACATTGCAAGCGTGTTTCCGTCATCGCCATACTGGCGTATCACCCGGCGTTATGGTATGGGGCGCCATTGGTTACACATCTCGGTCACCTCTTGTTCGGACAGACGGCACTTTGAACAGTGGACGTTACATTTCAGAAGTGTTACGACCCGTGGCTCTACCCTTCATTCGATCCCTGCGAAACCCTACATTTCAGCAGGATGATGCACGACCCCACTTTGTAGGTCCTGTACGGGCCTTTCTGGATACAGGAAATGTTCGACTGCTGCTCTGGTCAGCACATTCTCCAGAGATCTCACCAATTGAAAACGTCTGGTCAATGGTGGCCGAGCAACTGGCTCGTCACAATACGCCAGTCTTGATGAAGTGTGGTATCGCGTTTAAGCTGCATGGGCGGCTGTATCTGTACACGCAATCCAATTTTTGTTTCACACAATGTCCAGGCGTATCAAGGCCGTTATTACGGCCACAGGTTGTTGTTCTGGGTACTGACTTTACAGTATCTATGTACCCAAATTGCGTAAAAATGTAAATACATGTCAGTTCTAGTATAATGTAATATGTTCTAGTATAATATAATATGAATACCTTTTTATTATCTGCATTTCGTCTTGGTGTAGCAATTTTAATGGCCAGTAGTGTATCTATGTCAGCGGCTCACACAATGGATCGGAAAGCACAGTCTATCAACGTAAACAAACATCACTTTCAACATAGTTACTTTTTTTTAATGGCGCAATTGGAATTTTCCGAAATGGAAATTATTGGCGGCAGACTTATTTCATCTGTCTAAACGGCACACTTTCTGAAATACTCGCTTGACGCGTAAGTTCGCACTGCTCCTCCATACTTTTAAGAAACACAACAGATACGCACATAACAGAGACGTTAGTCATGATAATATATTCGCTTTCACTGTGTACAACAGTCTGCCAACGCCGCGGTGGCTTTTAGAATTCGCCACTGTAGAAATCATATGGTTTTGAGGCAAAGAACTTGTCAAGCCATGTTCGGTGCGTGTTTTCTTCCGGAAAGGAAGTTCCTTTAAGGCTGTTCGATAGAGAGCGGAAAAGGTGAAAATCTGAGGTTGCAAGATGAGATGAATATGGCTGGTGCGGACCAGTAGTGTTTTTTAACAGTCTAGCAGAAAGCGGGCGGGCTTTATCGTGGAGCAGCAGCCCTTCACGCAGTCTTCCTCGTCGTTGTTGCCGGACTGCGCCTGCAAGACGTCTCAGTTGTTCACAACAAGTGCCTGCAGCGATGGGGAAGGAATTAGTGGGACACCACAGCCTGACTGCTCCATGCAGAGCATTATCTTTCTTTGGATGCACACGGCTGATTGTACGTGGGGTTGATGCTTTCGTAGGCCTCATCATTTTTCTTATGTTAGCATAAAGAGACCGTTTCTCGTCACAGTATCGATAGAGGGCAGGAATGGCCGACGTTGTTCACGAGCCAATTGCTGACAAGCAAGCTGAGATGGACATATGGCCACCAGCAGATTTTTGTGATTTTCGCCTGGAGCATCCGAATCCCATACAACCGATTTCTGAACCTTCGCCGTTGCATGCAAATGTCGCACGCTTGTGGAATGGTCACAATTCATCACATTTATCAGTTCTCGAGTACAATGGCGTGGATTTTTGTGAGCCAATGCGTTTAAACGATGATGATCAAACCCCGAAGGTCTTCCCGGACGTGCACAATCACTAATTCCAAACGACCCGCGTTAAAAGGAGAAAACAGTTTACTTGTCATGCTGTGTCCAGTGGCATTATCCCAATACAAGGCGCAAATGTTCCTGCCGGCCCTGCTGCGGTCACCCCTCTAACGAACTCAAACATAAGAATACGTCGGAAACGTTTATATTTCTCTACTTGGCACTCCACTTTATAGCGTCCACAGCTCGCCTCTCTGTCTCCAGATGACAAAATTACAACACGTAAACTCAAACAGCAACAGTGAACTACAAATAAAAAGTGACAATCCATAAATAAACACACAGCAACCAGAATACTGACATGCAAAACATAAACGCTACGAACTTAGGCACAGACCTAATTACATCTGCTGTCGGGCAACGGCCATCGTAGATGTAAAAAGGAAGTCGAGTGACCTTTAGGGCGCAGATGTTATAGTGGTATGTATTTCTGAAGTGCTTCATTAGTGACCATTTGTGACCAGTCATGCTGTTTTTCAAACACGGGACGCCTACGGGAATGAAGTGCGTTCCTGTGTGCCCTGCTGTTGCTAAATGGTTCAAATGGCTCTGAGAACCATGGGACTTAACATCTGAGGCCATCAGTCCTAGAACACAGGACTACTTAAACCTAACCAACCTAGGGACATCACACACATAAATGCCCGAGGCAGGATTCCAACCTGCGACCGTAGCAGTCGCGCGGTTCCGGACTGAAGCGCCTAGAACCGCTCGGCCACCTCGGACGGCTGCTGTACCTAGATTTATTACCAGTAGACTCGATCATGACGTCAACGTTTCAGAGATGACTCGTGAGCTGAGACGTTATTTTCGAGGAACACTACTGAGAAAATTTATAGAACCGCATTTTGAAACCGACTGCAGAACTATTCTACAGCAACCGAAACATACCGCGTAATGACAATGAAGGTAAGAGAAATCGGGTGGTTGATTCAGAGGAAGGGGACCAAACAGCGAGGTCATCGTTCCCATTGGATTAGGGAAGAAAGTGGAAGAAAGTCTCCGTGTGCTTTCAGAGGAATCATTCCGGCATTTGCCTGAAGCAATTTAACGGAAAACCTGAATTAGGATCGCCGGACGTGGGTTTGAACTATCGTCCTCCCGAATGAGAATCCAGTGTGCAAACCACTGCGCCATCTCGCTCCGTCAGGGCACTTCCAGAGGCATATAGACTATCATTCTTCCGTCGATTTATTTGCGAGTGGAACAAGGAAGGAAATGACTAGCAATGTTACAGGGTGTTTCGTGCCAAGCACCGTAGTGGCTTGTGGAGGGTGTAGGTGGATGCGTATATAGCTGTAGATACGCCGGATGACGTCAGGCTTATTTTCTCTGGTGTTTCGGCAGATATCAGCAATTTCTTTTGGCAGTGTGTAGCTGGAGTTAGCGCAAACAAATACTGCTCATCATCTGTCATATGCGACGCGCAGTGCCTACAAAAAGCGTCGGTTTGTTTCCCGCTACAAACAAAATGATTTTAAAAGCGCCATTTCAGGTGACCATTCGATAGAGTGGTCCCGGATTAGTCTAGTGTGATATTCGTGTTATGGACAGGCATTAACAGGGAGAGTAAAAACACGCAGAATACCCAGTACTCCAGAAGCGACTGAGCAGCGCCGCTGCGTGGCGGCAGCACTCAGCGCTGGCAGGGCGTTGCTGTCATTGCTGGAGAACCGGTTCTTCTTCGTGTTTTTACTCTCTCTGGTAATATATGACGCCGACGGTCTTGCCGCAGTGGTAACACCAGTTCACGACGAATCAGCGAAGTTAAGCGCTGTCGGGCTAGGCTAGCAGTTGGATGGGTGACCATCCGGTCTGGCGAGCGCTGTTGGCAAGTGGGGTGCACTCAGCCCTTGTGAGGCAAACAGAGGAGCTACTTGACTGACAAGTAGCGGCTCCAGTCCCGTAGACTGACATACGGCCGGGACAGAGGTGTGCTGATCACATGACCCACCATATCTGCATTCAGTGATGCGTGTGGGTTGAGGATGACACGGCGGTCGGTCGGTTCCATTGGACCTTCTAAGGCACGTTCGGACAGAGTTTAGTTTAGTTAATATACGACGATAATACGAATATCACGGAATAGAATAAAACTGGCTAATTAAAAATGTTTTTGGCTGTCAAAATGGCACTGTGGGAATCCTTCAGCGAACACCATGGCACAATCTTATGGAAAGAAGTGTAAGAAAACCTAAAGAAATTCTGGCTGCTACAGGCACGAAAATTAGTGATCAGGCCTGAAGACAAAGCAACAGAAACTGGCGACAGCAAAGAGAAAGCAGGAATTCTCAACTCCAGTTTTCGAATGGTCCTTTACAAAGGCAAATCCGAGAGACGTTGATGATGTAGAACGGTGGGAGTCGGGGCTATCAACAAGACGCACTAAAGTCGCACGAGCTACGTCCCAAATAGATACGCGCTTTGCATGTTATAACAGGACTCTGAGCCACACGTCAAACGGAACGGGGCGATAACACGCGGTCGCTGTTGCGACTCGGCGGGGGCGGCGCCGGGGGTGGCAGTGCGACGCCGCCCCCGACGCCCCGCGGAGATGCCGCCGCTGATAGCGGGCGCCGCTTTCTCCCGCGTTTTTATTTATCCGCGCGCTCTCCTTCCCTTCTTTCGCTTAACGTCGTCGCCGGCCCCCGTGCAAGGTATAAACGGCCCCAGCAGCTAGAACTACTACAACCCCGAGCCTTTTGTTTTTTTTTTATACGCGTCCGCTTCTCGTTTCCCTCACAGCGGCAAATGGACCTACACAGATCCTAATCTGCTAACAGGGCCGCATGACGGATTGCGGCGCTGCTGCTGCTGCTGCTCTCCCGTATGTACACGTGTGTGTGTGATAGAGCACTCTCCCGTATGTACATGTAACGTTTCCGCGGGTGCTGGCGCCTTCTCCCGTCGGGGAGGAAAACCGAGATGAGGGAAGACGTTGTCTTGATGTAGATACAGTGTAACAGCAGGAATATGGCTATGAACTGGCTTCGCACAATGCGGGGGGAGGGGGGGGGGGGGCGAGAAGATTTGTAGGCAACAGACAGCGGGTGTCTTAGTAATAGCAAAATTCACATGCAATGAATGCAATGAATATAATGCGCTTTAATGAAACGAGTAACTCTCTGGGAACGAAATTAATGAGGATGCAGTGACGTCAATTGATACCGGGTTCGATTCCCGGCGGGGTCAGCGATTTTCACCTGCCTCGAGATGACTGGGTGTTCGTGTTGTCCTAATCATTTCATCATCATTCATGAAAGTGGCGAGATTCGACTGAGCAATGGTTGGGAAGTTATACGGGCGCTGATAACCGCGCAGTTGATCGCCCCACGAACCACACATCATCGTCATCGTCATCGTCATCATCATGAATTGATACCGGTGCAAAACATTCAAAGTTGCAGTAAACTGCAGTGTATTGAATGTGTCGTTGCTGAAAATTTTGGCGAGACTGAGAAATCAACCGCGATTCCCTGCTTCTTTTCAAAAACAGCCGTCTTAACTACTGGGCTATCTGAACACGTGTCCAGGTATGACTCAAAGTTATGCAAAAATAAGATCAGGGCTTAACGCCCCATCGAATACATCTACATCTAATTCACCCTCCGCATACCACTGTCAACTGCATGTAAGAGTGTATTTCCTACTGAACCGATTATTAGCGCTTCTTCCGCTCCATTTATGTACTGACCAGAAGAAGAACGACCGCGATTCCTAATTATTCGAATCTTGTCATCGTCATCCCTATGACAGCGAAAGGGAGAGAGCTGTAGTATATTCCGACTCATCGCATAAAGCTGGCTCTTCAAACATTGTAATTAGTCTTTGACGCATCTACATGTTCAAATGTGTGAGAGTTACTAAAGGACCAAACTGCTGAGGTCATCGGTCCCTAGGCTTACACCCTACTTAAACTAACTCAAATTAAGTTATTTTGAGAACAACAGACACACCCATGTCCAAGGGAGGACTCAAACCTCTGACGGGAGGGGTCACGCAATCCGTGACATGGCGCCTCAAATCTCGCGGCCACAACGCGTGGCTTTGACGCATCTGCTTTTAAGTGATTGCCAGTACAGTGACGTATGGTTCAAACAGTGCTGTTATCATTCGTACTGGCCCTTCTTTGTAAAACACACTCAAGCAATATTCTAAAATACAACGAAGCGGCAAAGAAACTTGTATATGCATGTGTAGTCAAATACAGAGATGTGTAAACACGCAGTATACGGCGCTGCGGTCGGCAAAGCCTATATAGAGTGGGTCACCAACTATTTCCACCTGGAATAACTCCGAAAACATGATCGTAGTTGAAACGTTTGTGGGACAAAAGTTGCATCGAACAACGTGGACCATAATGTGACGTTGTTTTTTCTTACTAAGCGGCGTCGCTTCAGAGATATGAAGGTCAACTTGTTTTTTTTTTTTTTTTTAATGGGATGCTATAGTTTGGTACTTATTTTCTGATAGCGGCTGTCAGGACAAATCCAATGATGTGTAACAGTTAGGTTTTTGAAGGTCAAAAAGGTTCCATAAACGTCCATTTACAGAAGGTGGTCGAAGTGATGATCGTTGTACAAAAATGGCTCTGAGCACTATGGGACTCAGCTGCTGTGGTCATCAGTCCCCTAGAACTTAGAACTACGTAAACCTAACTAACCTAAGGACATCAGACACATCCATGCCCCAGGCAGGATTCGAACCTGCGACCGTAGCAGTCGCACGGTTCCGGACTGCGCGCCTAGAACCGCGATACCACCGCCACCGGCGATGATCGTTGTTATCAATGCACTACTGCAATCTTCTTTTCATGGAATGAGTGGTATTTCTTACCACATCGGCACTTATCGAACCACATTCTCCGGCAATTTTCTCTCCCATGTGTTCAGGTGCAGTTGGAACATGTTTATAAACAGTGTCTTTTACGAAACCCCACGAGAAAAAATCCAAAGGCGTCAAGCCTGCGAACGAGCCGGCCACGACACACCACATCCGCGTCCAACCCAACGATATGGGAGTTGTCTCTGCAACTCATTTCTAGCCATCAGCGAAATATGTGCCGGACACCCGTCGTACCGCTACGATATTCTGTTCCTTGCTCCTAAAGGTATACCTTCCAATAACAGACTAATGTTCTGTCAAAACAACAGCAACATTGCTGTTGGTTTTCGCCAGTGTCGACGCAATAAAGGATGAGACGTTCTCTTTCCGTGAGGGGTAGAAGAATACACTCCTAGAGTTCGAATTAACTGGCGATTTCGAAATTGCTCCTAGGAGAAGCGGAAGGTCAAATGCGTGACAAATTGTTGAAGTTCCTGTTGTTTTGGTTGAGAATGTTAGAGGCAATGAGCAATCTTCAAGCAATGCGCGAGCTGTGTCACGACAGCTGAACATTCCACGGTCCACCGTTCGAAAAAGCTCCGAGAGATAATGAAATGGCCTCTGTAGTGCGGTTCCAGGCTGTTGTGGACGCAGATGGTCATCAGATTCAGCAACGTTCCTAACCTGCAACGTAAAAGTGGCACGCAGTTAACAAATCTTACCCTTTCACATGGAAATTACAATGTGTTCCTTTCAAAGGTGTATTCGTTATTTCTCTCACTCATGTCCTTACAAGTGTTTCCACGAAGTTTCATTCTCCTACGACCACTTGTGTTTCATTGTGGCCTCCCTCATGTAGCGAAAATTAAATTATAACCGCCCTGTACATACTTTGTACCTCGTGATGCCAACTGAGAAGCTACTCGACCGAATAGTAGCGGCTTCGGTCAAGAATACCATCATAACGACCGGGATAGCGGTGTGCTGACCCCACACCCGTCCTATCTGCCACCTCCTTGAGGATGACACGGCGGTCGGATGGTCCCAGTAGGCCACTCGTGGCCTGAAGACGGAGTATCATGCTCGCCTATCATGTCGTTTTTGGAAATCCAGAATCTACTCTGTAGGAATCAACATGGATTCCGGAAACAGCGATCGTGTGAAACCCAACTCGCTTTATTTGTTCATGAGACCCAGAAAATATTAGATAAAGGCTCCCAGGTAGATGCTATTTTTCTAGACTTCCGGAAGGCGTTCGTTACAGTTCCGCACTGTCGCCTGATAAACAAAGTAAGAGCCTACGGAATATCAGACCAGCTGTCTGGCTGGATTGAAGAGTTTTTAGCAAACAGATCACAGCATGTTGTTATCAATAGAGAGACGTCTACAGACGTTAAAGTAACCTCTGGCGTGCCACAGGGGAGTGTTATGGGACCATTGCTTTTCACAATATATATAAATGACCTAGTAGATAGTGTCGGGAACTTCCATGCGGCTTTTCACGGATGATGCCGTAGTATACAGAGAAGTTTGAGCATTAGAAAACTGTAGCGAAATGCAGGAAGATCTGCAGCGGATAGGCACTTGGTGCAGGGAGTGGCAACTGCCCCTTAACATAGACAGATGTTATGTATTGCGAATACATAGAAAGAAGGATCCTTTATTGCCTGATTATATGATAGCGGAACAAACACTGGTAGCAGTTACTTCTGTAACATATCTGGGTTTATACGTGCGGAACGATTTGAAGTGGAATGTTCACATAAAATTAATTGTTGGTAAGGCGGGTACCAGGTTGAGATTAATTGGGAGAGTCTTAGAAAATGTGGTCCATCAACAAAGGAGGTGGCTTACAAAACACTCGTTCGATCTATACTTGAGTATTGCTCATCAGTGTGGGATTCGTACCAGATCTGGTTGACGGAGGAGATAGAGAATATCCAAAGAAGAGCGGCGCGTTTCGTCACAGGGTTATTTGGTAAGCGTGGTAGCGTTACGGAGATGTTTAGCAAACTCAAGTGGCAGACTATGCAGGAGAGGTGCTCTGCATCGCGGTGTAGCTTGCTCGCCAGGTTTCGAGAGGGTGCGTTTCTGGATGAGGTATCGAATATATTGCTTCCCCCTACTTATACCTCCCGAGGAGATCATGAATGTAAAATTATAGAGATTCGAGCGCGCACGGAGGCTTTCAGACAGTCGTTCTTCCCGCGAACCATACGCGACTGGAACAGAAAAGGGAGGTAATGACAGTGGTACGTAAATTGCCCTCCGCCACACACCGTTGGGTGGCTTGCGGAGTATAAATGTAGATGTAGATGTAGATGTAGAGTGTACGTACTCTGTGCCGGTATAACCCAAGGTCGTTCCCCGAAGCAGTTCACCGAGTGGTGCTGCTCTGTCATGCATCAAAGAATAAGCTTTGGTTGCAGAGTTGAGAAATCACAGACGGAAAGATCATCACAGGCAGCAGGAACTGAACTGCTTTCCTCGTCAGCTGTGGTGAGACACACACAAACAATTGAGTAAGGAGTGTGAATCAGTTAACGGAAACGTTGAAAGGCATACGGGTACGCGCCTGTCTGAATAATAACAGCCAGCCATCATGTACCCGGCTGTGCGACTAAAAGTTCCACTCATTATATCTCCCGTACTGAACACTTTCGGGTCGTGAAAACATTTCGAAATGTATGCACAAGTACAAACCAGCAGAAGGCCAGACTTTGCTCATGATCCCAGAGCTCATTAATTCAGCGTTAGCGAGTAGGGTTAATAGAAGAGACAGAAAAGATTCAAGAGAGGCGCGTTTCGTCAAGTAACTGTTCACTGGGCGCGAGACGCTGAACAAACTCCAACGGCAAACGCTACAACAGCTGAAGTTCTGAGAGCGGAAAGAGGTGTCGGACAAAAAAATATTACTGTATCATTGGATATCAGCTCTGCCTGTTACGCAAAAGGCTGTTTCAGCACCTCTGCGCCATCATCAGTATCTTTCCATTATCGAAATCTTAATTTTACATTATACGCTTATTTAGGACCATTTGCACATTATCGCGAACTGGTAGCTTCTCACGTTTTGCTTTGGCAGACCGTTCTCATTGCATTCTCGTGAGTTACATATGTTTTGAGTTACACATGTTTTGTAGGCTTTTGTTTGTAACCAGTAAATTTTCCTGAAGTAAAAGTGTTCGTCACAAACATAAGTCTGCAAAATATGGAAATTTGTGGTAAGGTCACCGGTACGTAAGCTTACACACTACTTAGTCTACCTTTAACTAACATACAATAAGGACAAAACACACACCCTTGCCCGAAGGCTGACTCCAACCTCCGACGGAAGGAGCCGCGCGAACAGTAAATAGACGCCTAAGGCCGCTTGGCTACCCCGCGCGGCCGACAAAATACGAATGTTATATATTTGTGCCTCTGAATAACTCACGAGAACGAAAAAGGAAAGAGAACATATCAAATCAAAGTATGACAAGCTACCAGTAGATTAAAATGTACGAATGGGCCTACTGAAGCGAATAATGTAAAATTATGATTTCAGTAATGAAAAACCACTGATGATGGCACAGAGGTGCTGAAAGAAGTTTGGATAACATGAAAAAAACACTGTTCTGTATAACAGACGGACTTTGTGTCCAATAATTTCAACTGTAAAAACAGGAAGAACAAGAGCTGCAAGTCCAAACGTCTTCCCACATACTTCGTCCGAAAAGACGGCCAACGAAAAAGCCAGAGCCTCACTACTGGCCATTAAAATTGCTACACCACGGAGATGACGTGCTACAGACACGAAATTTCACGAAATTTAACCGGCAGGAAGATGATGCTCTATGAATGCACTGATAAGCTAATCGTTTGCTTATCACAAGGTAGGCGCCACTGGTGACACCTAAGACGTGTTCTGACATGAGGAAAATTTCCAACCGATTTCTCATACACCAACAGCAGTTGAGCGTCGTTGATTGATGAAACATTGTTGTGATGCCTCGTGTAAGGAGGAGAAATGCGTACCATCACGTTTGCGGCTTTCATAAAGGTCGGATTGCAGCCTATCGCGACTGCGGTTTATCGTATCGCGACATTGCTGCTCGCGTTGGTCGAGATCCAATGACTGCTAAAAGAATATGGAATCGGTGGGTTCAGGAGGGAATACGGAACGCTGTGCTGGATCCCAACGGCCTCGTATCGCTAGCAGTCGAGATGACAGGCATCTTATCCGCATGGCTGTAACGGATCGTGCAGCCTCGTCTCGATCCCTGAGTCAACAGATGGGGACTTTTGCAAGACAACCACCATCTGCACGAAGAGTTCCACGACGTTTGCAGCAGCATGTACTATCAGCTCGGAAACCATGACTGCGGTTACCCTTGACGCTGCATCACAGACAGGAGCGCCTGCGATGGTGCACTCAACGACGAACCTGGCTGCACGAATGGCAAGACGACATTTTTTCGGATGAATCCAGGTTCTGTTTACAGCATCACGATGGTCGCGTCCGTTTTTGGCGACATCGCGGTGAACGCACATTGGAAGCGTGTATTCGTATCGCCATACTGGCGTGTGGTATGGGGTGCCATTGGTTAGACGTCTCGGTCACCTCTTGTTCGCGTTGACGGCAGTTTGACAGTGGACGTTACGTGTCAGATGTGTTACGACCCGTGGCTCTACACTACATTTCAGCAGGATAATGCACGACCGCATGTTGCAGGTCCTGTACGGGCTTTTCTGGATACAGAAAATGTTCGACTGCTGCCCGGGGCAGCACATTCTCCAGATGTCTCACCAAATGAAAACGTATGACCAATGGTGGCCGAGCAACTGGCTCGTCACAATACTCCAGTCACTACTCTTGAACTGTGGTATCGTGTTGAAGCTGCATGGGCAGCTGCACCTGTACACGCCATCCAAGCTCTGTTTGACTCAATGCCCAGTCGTATCAAGGCTGTTATTACGGCCAGAGGTGGTGGTTGTGGGTACTGATTTCTCAGGATGTATGCACCCAAATTGCGTGAAAATGTAACCACATGTCAGTTCTAGTATAATATGTTTGTCCAATGAATACCCGTTTTTCATCTGCATTTCTTCTTGGTGTAGCAATTTTAATGGCCAGCAGTGTATTATTGCCCTTACCGAGCGTTATCTATACTCAGTCTTTTTACGCACCATTCGTGACTGGAACAAGATAAGGTGGTTTGTGTACAAGAGGTTGGCCACCTTGTGACACCACACACGTCTATGGCACGTTTATCTGGTGCAGCGGTTTTGCAACGTCCATTGTGCCGGAACTTTATCATTGAGACTATTTTGATAAAACTATGAACATAGCTGCTAAGGTTCAGTGACCGTGTCAGAATTATATTAAAACAAGTAAGTCCTCGGCACAAATATTAAGTCAAAGTTGACCAGGTTTCGACGCTACTATGACCGTCGTCTTCAGAATTGAACTAACTGTTCTGAAATATATTAGGTATATAATACATTAATAAAATTAAAGTTTGTACTGACTGGAAAGAGATGCAGTACTTACAAGTCACATTTTAAAAAATCTAAGCTGCAAAAGCTTATTCGTTCTAATATGACTGCTTTGGTATCTGTGGATTCTGCTGCAGCTAAAATAATGGACAGACGGTCGTGTGAGTAGCAGGTGTGCAGAAATCACTGCCATAACAAACAACGAGAAAGTCAAACGCTTCACCAGAAAATGTGCAGTTTTCCAGAGTAGCAATCTAGCCGTGAACACACGACGATTGTGTCTCGAGTAGAGTTATTACCAAAGAGTCTGTTCTTCCGCTTACTAAAGGATTTTTGAAGCAACCACACAGCTATCAGCTGAGATGATCAGCCTACAGATTTAAGCAACGATTCTTGTCAAAGATAACACAGTAGCGGCGAACATGAAATGCACACTCTATACGATAGAGGATGTCGGATCAGGTAGTACTAGTTTTAACGCTATATGAACCACAATGAGTTAGTTTAGCTTTGATTTTATTGTCTTTAATTATTCTAACTGGTAGTTTTAACATGTTGGGCTTAGCTCAGTCGCACTAATGCGCCTGAACGATTGACTGTTATCTTTTTCGTCTTCAGCATCAGTCTTTCGATAGTTAGCAGCACGCCAAAATTAGAATGCCCTATAGATGTACATGTTGTTTTAAAAATGCCACTAGAGGTCGTCTCTGGGCTACGTTCTCTTGTAATGCTCTTTGTAGCACATTTGCAACGAACTGGTTGTGCAGTATTATGTGGCCAAATGCACTGACGCCTTTGCTCTACTGTTCTGTTAGGTGGCCTTTCTTCAATTCTTTATGGGAATACTTGTCTTAACCATAGTAATGTTGGGAAAGAAAAGGTAGTAGTGAAACAAAATAGCCGGCCGGTGCGGCCGAGTGGTTCTAGGCGCTACAGTCCGAAACCGCGCGACCACTACGGTCGCAGGTTCGAATCCTGCCTCGGGCATGGATGTGTGTGTTGTACTTAGGTTAGTTAGGTTTAAGTAGTTCTAAATTCTAGGAGACTGACGACATCTGAAGTTACGTACCACAGTGCTCAGAGCTATTTGAACTATTTTTTGAAAGACAGTAGTTACTGACGAAGACAACAGCAATGGAAGCCAAAGAGATAGAGGAGATGAAACTTCCTGGCGGATTAAAACTGTGTGCCGGACCGAGACTCAAACTCGGGACCTTTGCCTTTCGCGGGTAAGTGCTCTACGAAGTGATCTACCCAAGCACGACTCACGCCCCGTCCTCACAACTATATTTTCCGCCAGTACCTCGTCTCCTACCTTCCAAACTCCACAGAAGCTATCCCGCGAACCTTGCAGATCTAGGTCCCAAGTTCGAGTCTCGGTCCGGCACACAGTTTTAATCTGCCAGGAAGTTTCATATCACACTCCGCTGCAGAGTGAAAACCTCATTCTAGATAGAGGAGTTGTCGTTGGTCAGTGAGAAACAGCGAAAGATAGATTGATGGAGGCAGAAAAGCTGTGGGTGCGAAAGAGAGAGGAGGCAGTGCAAATGAAAATTACAGGTGAGCGGAGACCGTAAATAGGCTTGGGGGATATGGTCTGTCTCAGACCGGCGAATTTTGCATCTATGTGTAAGGCAGGACTCATCTTATCGTTGTTGTAGTCGTAATGCATAGGATAGCGTGTCTTCTACCTGTGCCCTCTCGGAAGCAAAACGGGTGGGCAGGAGAAAGGACTTAGAGCGACAGCTGCGTTCCATGTAACTCACACGCCTACCTGCATTGGATGACAACAACGCAGCCCGCCATGTATCTGCGACCGCACAAGCATTACGCTCAGATTTATAGTCTCTGGAGAACGGGGGTGGGACTAAAAGCAAAAGCGACTAATCTGCGCTGACTCATCGCCAGCGACAATGGTGACCAATTGAACCTGGACGTGTGTCCAGAAGGCGCCCGCAGTACCGGGGGCGGCACGGCGGAGGCGGCGCCGGCGAGTGACGAGCGCCGACTTCCGCCCCCGGGCTGCCCCCCTCCTCTCAGGTTCCGCGAAGCCGCCCCCGTGATTCACCGGAGGTGGGCGACAGGTTGTGTCCGCGGGGGTGGCCACTCAACCGTGCAGCCTCCGGCTGAATCAGCCGCCCCTTCTCGTCGGGGGCGGAGGCGGTCCAGATCCGTCGCTACGCCCCCACCGCGGCACCCTACAAGGCAATCTCCCCAGACCGTGTCTTGTCATGCACGCTGGAAAGCGCCCTACACAAAAATCAGAGCTAAAGTCGTGTCACTTTTGGGACAAATATTTCGTTGTGCAGTGGGAAAGAACTCTGCGGGGTAATGGATTTTCTGGCTGTTTGCAACTGAGCCGGACCGGGAATCGAACCTATAGCCTGGTCTTTGTTTTGATTCTTTACACTCGGTGACAAAGAGTGTGAAGTACCCCTAAGACATGGTTGCATGTCAACGTCAGCGACAACCCTTTTTTAGCAGTAGCCGCCCATCATTCTGCAGGGCAATACTTGGGCGTATATGGCACAAGTTGTGACTGATGTGTTCCGTCGATGCGCCTAATAACTGCTGTACCACCCACCACACTCCCCCGGCTTAAGCCCTTGTGACTTCAACTTGATTACTAAATTAAAGGAAGCTCTTCACTTTATTGTCTTCATTCCAACAAACATTTTTTGGATATTTTTTGGTAAGCGAGTCCATATACGATTATTGAACGACTCATCGCGATTTTCAGTCTGACCATGCAGTCACTTCTTCAGTAATTCAGGGTTTGCCAGGTCTCTGTAAATAGGTTTTATGATATCCATCATTTCTGCTGCGATGGAATGTTTACGGCTGTTTGAGTACTGGGCTTTGCGATAGTTGTACCATGAATCAGGTCCAGAAGGGAAAAGATGGCGTAGTGGTTTTTCATCAGTTGACAGTAAATGGAAGAAGGTAGACCATACTGCCTGCTTCAAATGGTTCAAATGGCTCTGAGCCCTATGGGACTTAACACCTGAGGTCATCAGTCCCCGAGAACTAGTTAAACCTAACTAACCTAAGGACCTCACACACATCCATGCCGGAGCCATGATTCGAAGCAGCGACCGTAGCGGTCGCGCGGTTCCAGACTGAAGCATCTAGAACCGCTCGGAAACGCCAGCTGGCCACTGCCTGCTTCATTTTCAACAAATCTTCTATACTATTTCTAATGGCCATCCCATAATAAGGGTGTAAATCATCGATCATTTTGTCGGTCAGCCTGCCTGCTATGATTTAACAATCAGAAAGTTTCTTGTCTCTCAAACTTTGTTTCAACTTCCTGAACCTGGTGCCCATCCTCTTCTGGACACGACCAATACAAACACGTAATTTAACCTTTATAACAAAGCACTCCACAGCCTTCTATAATATTGTGGGGAAAGCGAGCCAAAGGTTGCGTTTCATTGGCAGGACACTTAGAAGACACAACAAGTCCACCACTACACTCGTTGGTCCTCTGTTAGAATATTGCTGCGTGGTGTGGGATCCTTACCAGGTGGGATTGACGGAGGACATCGAAAGGGTGCAAAAAAGGGCAGCTCGTTTTGTATTATCACGTAATAGTGGAGAGAGTGTGGCAGGTATGATACGCGAGTTGGGGTGGAAGTCATTAAAGCAAAGGCGTTTTTCGTGGCGGCGAGATCTATTTACGAAATTTCAGTTGCCAACTTTCTCTTCGGAATGCGAAAATATTTTGTTGAGCCCAACCTACATAGGTAGGAATGATCATCAAAATAAAATAGGAGAAATCAGAGCTCGAACAGAAAGGTTTAGATGTTCGTTTTCCCTGCGTGCTGTTCGGGAGTGGAATGGTAGAGAGATAGTATGATTGTGGTTCGATGAAGCCTCTGCCGAGCACTTAAATGTGAATTGCAGAGTAATCATGTAGATGTTGATAAATTACCGATTTTGTTAGATCTTGAAGTCGTGCACGTAAACATTTTAACATTTTCGACCAGTGTAGATTATATTTTAAAAAAATAAAATAAAATACTTCCTGTTGGAGTTTATAAGTGATATATGTGGATGAGGCAGTGTTTTAATAAGGTGGGGGGGTGTCTTGTTCGTGAGCTCCCATTATTTCCCTTAAGGGGAGTTAGAACGTAATTTTTTTCCACATTTTCGGATGTTTATCTCCTTATGTAAGTTGCAATTTTCCGAATAAAATTATACGGTTTGAGGCACATGAAAACTATTTTCAACATATACTGTAACTGTGCCTGCATGGTATAGCGCGTATTCCACCGCAGTCTCTGTAACAATGTACCATTGAATGAAAGATTTCTAGCGTAGAAACCACGCATTTCGGGACATAAGTTGATTAGACCTTCCTTTCTTCCGTATCCCCTCATCAATCAATCCATAGAGTTTGTACACGATGGAAAAAAATCACCCTGCAGTGGTGAATTCGCCACTGGACAGGGGTCTCCAGACACTTTCGTTATAGTAGAGTAGACAGTCATTCTTCCCTCGCCCAGTACGCCGGTGGAGGACAGAAAGCGGCTAATATTGGAATAGCGTCCAGTCACCCATGCAGTGGACAGCGGCTCGCAGAGAATATATGTAGATGTATATCAGGTCTGCCGGAAGGTAACCGTTCCCACGGCATGCGCGCGTCCCTCAAAGCGCAAGATAAACTGCCGCCCGTCCAGAGCCACAATACGCGCTGCCCCTCTACCTTTTAAGAAGCAAATAGCGCACCCCTCGCTCGCCCCTTGCATTATCAGGTCCGGGGACACAAAAAAAACCTCCCTCGTACACCCTACTCCTTTCAGCCGCACCCCTTAACGAAACAGTAGCGGAAGCGCGCCGCCGTAACAATGAGCGATTTGCACAGGTTTTAAATGGGATAATAGTTAATCGATAGCCGCCGCTGCCGCCTGTGATCGCGTGCACGCGGCGCGCGGCAGGGGGTGCTTTCTGCGGTGGACGGCCACCCTTTGCTCCCCCGCCGCTCGCCAGGTAATTAGCGAATCGCAGGCAGGCACAATCGGCCCGTGATTGAAGGGTGAGCCGCTCCCACAACGCGGAGCCACTTCTCTTTCTCTGTCCTCCGCTTTTCTAGTCCGTGCCGCTCACCCCTCGCCGCTTCCGACTCGCCGCCCTCGGTCCGACAAGTCCAGCGGAACACCCTCCTGTCGCTGCACGCCGCTAGGACTGGAAACAAGAACAGGTAGACTTATCACACGGTGTCCGATCTGCGAAGAGATGCCGTGAAATACAGCCTGATTACAGTGTCCTCGCCTCGAGTGTATTGACAGACATACAAAGTTACCTGCACACCGTGTTGCCGTAAGAGCCTGCGAAAATGTAACAGGACATAGAGAATGATCCACTGAACAATTTCAGGCAGAGAACCTTAGGTCGGTGAGGCCATCTTAAGGAGACATGGAAATAAACTTGTGTACCGCTATGTCTAGCATTACTGTCTTCCGATTTATTTACTTACAAAATTCGAAGACTTTTACACGTACTGTGCTGTTTATTTATGGGTACATTCTATATTTCCTACAAGCAAACAAAGAGGACGATCACGGTTATTGGGAAGTCATGATGCAAGTTTTGTTTACTTTAATTGCCCATAGTTGGCTCTCTTGTATCGTATTTACACTGTCCCAAGGCAGCCGGCCGGAGTGGCCGAGCGGTTCTAGGCGGTACATTCTGGAACCGCGCGACCGCTACGGTCGCAGGTTCGAATCCTGCCTTGGGCATAGATGTGTGTGATGTCTTCAGGTTAGTTAGGTTTAAGTAGTTCCAAGTTCTAGGGGACTGATGACCTCAGCAGTTAAGTCCCATAGTGCTCAGAGCCATTTTTTTGTCCCAAGACAGAACGTGCTATGAATCAATGACAGGCCCTTTCATTTCTCAGTGCTATTAAGAGATGGAGCAGTACCGTTGCAGTTTTGCTTAACTCACTGATATGCACCTTGTGTGTAGCGAAGTACGTTGCAATGATCTCGCCCCTAAAAGGCTATACAGTATAAATTATACGCTGCCGTGTTGGAAGTCAGATCTGTAAGCTGGAGAGATCTGGAGAGATTGAATAAGCGTCTATAACCGTTCTTTCCACCAACCTGTCGTCTTCTAAAATTGTGTCCCCAGAGTGGAAGAATGCTCTTCGGTCGTGGGATTTCCTTCGGCGGAGGCCGCTATGCTGGAACTTGAATCTGTGACTGTGTTCTTATGTGGGATGCCACTTGCCCAGGTTAGTCTCGGTATCTACAGAGGGCAAGATCTCTACTACTGACAATGATGGCAGCCGACACCTCTCATTAATGTATCCTGTTTGTTTACATTTTAAATAATCACTTTTTACTCTGCCTTCTAAAACACTTGACATAGCTTTCTTAGTAGTACGGTAACTTTCCTGACAACGTCCGATATAGATTACGACATGTCCGTCCGAGACAGAGATACGTCTCCATCTCTCCAGGATGCCCAAAACAGAGTGAGTAGCGCAGCCGAAGTACTTCGTCTCCCAGGCACACCACAGCGATCCGAACGTGTCCGAAGCAATTGGGTTGTAATACCGTTGCTCTCAGGTTTCTCAAAACTAGTCAAATTTAATAAACAAAAACGGTAGACTCGCAGGGTAACCATGAGAGATGGTCATACTGAAAACTGGGTTAAATCCAATGAAAAGTATATAAATAATATTGATATAACATATTAGGCATTTTGGTGCCTAACACCAAAATGTGTGACCAATCAGAAGCAAGTTCAGTACAACTGGCGTACTCTCCGACGGGAATGGTACATAATTTACCATCTGCTGCTACGACGTCACTCCACTTTTGTACCGTATGCTACTTCACGTGTATCAGGCTGCATCAAGGCAAGCTTCCAGCAAGATAAAATACTGGCTGCCACAGACATTAATATGATTGAAACTTCCTGGCAGATTAAAAGTGTGTGCCCGACCGAGACTCGAACTCGGGACCTTTGCCTTTCGCGGGCATCTGAGCTACCGAAGCACGACTCACAGCCGGTACTCACAGCTTTACTTCTGCCAGCGCACACTCAGTTGCAGAGTGAAAATCTCATTCTGGAAACATACCCTAGGCTGTGGCTAAGTCATGTCTCCGCAATATCCTTTCTTTCAGGAGTGCTATTTCTGCATGGTTCGCAGGAGAGCTTCTGTTAAGTTTGGAAGGTAGGAGACGAGATACTGGCAGAAGTAAAGCTGTGAGTACCGGGAGTGAGTCGTGCTTCGGTAGCTCAGATGGTTAGAGCACTTGCCCGCGAAAGGCGAAGGTCCCGAGTTCGAGTCTCGGTCGGGCACACAGTTTTAATCTGCCAGGAAGTTTCATATCAGCGCACACTCCGCTGCAGAGTGAAAATCTCATTCTGGAAACATCCCCCAGGCTGTGGCTAAGCCATGTCTCCGCAATATCCTTTCTTTCAGGAGTGCTAGTTCTGCAAGTTTCGCAGAAGAGCTTCTGTAGAGTTTGGAAGGTAGGAGACCAGATACTGGCAGAAGTAAAGCTGTGAGTACCGGGCATGAGTCGTGCTTCGGTAGCCCAGATGATAGAGCACTTGCCCGCGAAAGGCAAAGGTCCCGAGTTCGAGTCTCGATCGGGCACACAGTTTTAATCTGCCAGGAAGTTTCATATCAGCGCACACTCCGCTGCAGAGTGAAAATCTCATTGTGGAGAAATATGATTACCTAACAGGCATCATTCGTCACGACGAGTGTTTATTTCTCTCCGCCGACGAATGTGGGAAACTGGTTCCCTCGAAACAAGAAACGAGGGTCCTGGCAACATTGGGACCACTCGCAAACCCAATTTTGAAGAAGAGGTGCTGGAGCGTGTTGCAGCGGACCCCACTACAAGAACTCGTGGTACTGCACGTGAAATGGGTGCAGCCCATACTAGTGTGTGGCGGGTACTGCACGAACAATTACACCCGCGTCACCCCCAAGGAGTCCATGCAATGCTAGTGACTGACTTTGCACCAAGGGTCAATGGTTGCTTTAGCGATGGATTGATCGATCAGATTTCCTAAAATCGTGCTGTTTACTGCCCAGGCCAAATTTGATCGTGATTGCGTTTGTAACAACAGATGTAGCCACGTGTGGTATGAGGAAAACCCTCAACTTGTAGTAGAGTCACACCATGAAGTGCGTTTTGTTGTGAGTATATAAGATGAACATCAACAAAAGCAAAACGAGGATAATGGAATGTAGTCAAATTAAATCGGGTGATGCTGAGGGAATTAGATTAGGAAATGAGACACTTAAAGTAGTACAGGAGTTTTTCTATTTAGGGAGTAAAATAACTGATGATGGTCGAAGTAGAGAAGATATAAAATGTAGACTGGCAACGGCAAGGAAAGCGTTTCTGAAGAAGTTTGTTAACATCGAGTATAGATTTAAGTGTCAGGAAGTCGTTCCTGGAAGTATTTGTATGGAGTGTAGCCATGTATGGAAGTGAAACATGGATGATAAATAGTTTGGACAAGAAGAGAATAGAAGCTTTCGAAATGTGGTGCTACAGAAGAATGCTGAAGATCAGATGGGTAGATCACATAACTAATGAGGAGGTATTGAATAGAATTGGGGAGAAAAGGAGTTTGTGGCACAACTTGACAAAAAGAAGGGACCAGTTGGTAGGACATTTTTTGAGGCATCAAGGGATCACAAATTTAGCATTGGAGGGCAGCGTGGAGGGTAAAAATCGTAGAGGGAGACCAAGAGATGAATACACTAAGCAGATTCGGAAGGATGTAGGTTGCAGTAGGTACTGGGAGATGAAGAAGCTTGCGCAGGATAGAGTAGCATGGAGAGCTGCATCAAACCAGTCTCAGGACTGAAGACCACAACAACAAACCTAGGTCGGCATTGTAGGAGATAATCTCACTGGCCCGTACCTACTACCTTGCTGTCTGAATGGGCACCCGTGCTTGAGGTTCGTGCTAAGAGTCCTACTCGAGGTGTTTGAGAAAGTACTCTTGGCTGTACGAGAGAGGATGTGAATACAACATGACGGTGGATCGCCTCACTTCAGCGTGAAATGATAATTAAACCAAGACCTTAAGCTGTCGACGGGCGTTTACATACATCAATGTGGACAGTTGAAAATGCGTGCCCCGACCGGGACTCGAACCCGGGATCTCCATACATAATGGGGGTATGAAACGTCCCCTTAGAAAAATTATAAATGACTGTGCTTAAACTGACACACAATGTTCTTATCGCAACGCAATCTGACATTCAAAAATACCTACAAAAGAATGGCCCTGACTAACAGTAACCTATATCTTTCATGAATCACTTACCTCACAAAAATCTTCTTTACTCGAACTACTGCAATTTTATATACTCCTGGAAATGGAAAAAAGAACACATTGACACCGGTGTGTCAGACCCACCATACTTGCTCCGGACACTGCAAGAGGGCGGTACAAGCAATGATCACACGCACGGCACAGCGGACACGCCAGGAACCGCGGTGTTGGCCGTCGAATGGCGCTAGCTGCGCAGCATTTGTGCACCGCCGCCGTCAGTGTCAGCCAGTTTGCCGTGGCATACGGAGCTCCATCGCAGTCTTTAACACTGGTAGCATGCCGCGACAGCGTGGACGTGAACCGTATGTGCAGTTGACGGACTTTGAGCGAGGGCGTATAGTGGGCATGCGGGAGGCCGGGTGGACGTACCGCCGAATTGCTCAACACGTGGGGCGTGAGGTCTCCACAGTACATCGATGTTGTCGCCAGTGGTCGGCGGAAGGTGCACGTGCCCGTCGACCTGGGACCGGACCGCAGCGACGCACGGATGCCCGCCAAGACCGTAGGATCCTACGCAGTGCCGTAGGGGACCGCACCGCCACTTCCCAGCAAATTAGGGACACTGTTGCTCCTGGGGTATCGGCGAGGACCATTCGCAACCGTCTCCATGAAGCTGGGCTACGGTCCCACACACCGTTAGGCCGTCTTCCGCTCACGCCCCAACATCGTGCAGCCCGCCTCCAGTGGTGTCGCGACAGGCGTGAATGGAGGGACCAATGGAGACGTGTCGTCTTCAACGATGAGAGTCGCTTCTGCCTTGGTGCCAATGATGGTCGTATGCGTGTTTGGCGCCGTGCAGGTGAGCGCCACAATCAGGACTGCATACGGCCGAGGCACACAGGGCCAACACCCGGCATCATGGTGTGGGGAGCGATCTCCTACACTGGCCGTACACCTCTGGTGATCGTCGAGAGGACACTGAATAGTGCACGGTACATCCAAACCGTCATCGAACCCATCGTTCTACCATTCCTAGACCGGCAAGGGAACTTGCTGTTTCAACAGGACAATGCACGTCCGCATGTATCCCATGCCACCCAACGTGTTCTAGAAAGTGTAAGTCAACTACCCTGGCCAGCAAGATCTCCGGATCTGTCCCCCATTGAGCATGTTTGGGACTGGATGAAGCGTCGTCTCACGCGGTCTGCACGTCCAGCACGAACGCTGGTCCAACTGAGGCGCCAGGTGGAAATGGCATAGCAAGCCGTTCCACAGGACTACATCCAGCATCTCTACGATCGTCTCCATAGGAGAATAGCAGCCTGCATTGCTGCGAAAGGTGGATATAACCTGTACTAGTGCCGACATTGTGCATGCTCTGTTGCCTGTGTCTATGTGCCTGTGGTTCTGTCAGTGTGATCATGTGATGTATCTGACCCCAGGAATGTGTCAATAAAGTTTCCCCTTCCTGGGACAATGAATTCACGGTGTTCTTATTTCAATTTCCAGGAGTGTATATCCTTTTTCTGACGGAGACATATCCTCCCCACATCCACCACTGCTGGCGGCTCTAGTGTTGGACAGTTGGATGTGAACAGCGCATAGCGTTGCGCAGTTGGAGGTGAGCCGCCAGCAGTGGTGGATGTGGGGAGAGAAATGGCGGAGATTTGAGAGGGGATGATCTGGTTCAAATGGCTCTGAGCACTATGGGACTTAACTGCTGTGGTCATCAGTCCCCTAGAACTTAGAAATACTTAAACCTAACTAACCTAAGGACATCACACACATCCATGCCCGAGGCAGGATTCGAACCTGCGACCGTAGCGGTCGCGCGGTTGCGGACTGAGCGCCTTAACCCCTAGACCACCGCGGCCGGCGTGGATGATCTGCACGTGTGTTCGCCAGAAAGAGTAAATTTGTAATACTGTATATAACCAACTGATATATATATATATGATGACTTTTCAGCACTATTAAGGTAAATACATTGTTTGTTCTCTGTCAAAATCTTTCATTTGCTAACTATGCCTATCAGTAGTTAGTGACTTCAGTAGTTTGAATCTTTTATTTAGCTGGCAGTATTGGCGCTCGCTGTATTGCAGTAGTTCGAGTAACGAAGATTTTTGTGAGGTAAGTGATTTGTGAAAGTTACAGGTTATTGTTAGTTAGGGCCGTTCTTTTTAAGTGCTTTTTGAAAGTCAGTTTGCGTTGCGCTAAAAATGTTGTGTGTCAGTTTAAGTACAGTCATTCATAATTTTTCTACTGGGACGTTTCATA